>NW_012267352.1:4934090-4946857 GCF_000151885.1 Dipodomys ordii
CTGGGTTTGATTCCTCAGCACCACATAAGCAAAAAGAAAAAAGCTGGAAGTGGCGCTGTGGCTCAAGTGGTAGAGCGCTAGCCTTGAGCTCAAGAGCTGAGGGATAGCGCCCAGGCCCAGAGTTCAGGCCCCACGACTGGGACCCCCCCCCAAAAAAAAAGAGTCTTCTTACAAACTATACAGCCCAGACTGGCTTAGACCCACTATCCTCAAGTCTTAGCCTACTGAATAGCTAGGATTACATGCATGAGCCACTGGCACCCAACCTCACAGAGACAATATCATCAAAGAAAATCTGAGGCCACACAGAAATTTATTACATTGGGGGGTGGTATAGAGGATTTATCTTAAGGCCTCACACTTGGTGGTCAAGTGCTTTACAACTTGAGTCACACCTCTTATTCCCACACAGAAAACTAAAGTGATTTCTGACTGCTCCCTTATCTAAATACCGAGTGTTGCTAGTCATAGAATTCCAAATTCTAACTGATTCATAATTCTTTCATTTATTTCCTGAAATCTATTAAACTAAGAGCAAAATTTTTTAAAAAATCATTTATTGCTACAGAAAGGGATAGGGGATACATATACTAGGGCTTCTTGGCACGGGTCAAAACTTCATAAATAAAGATCCAGAAACAAAACAAATCAAGGAAAAACTGGATAAATGGGATTGCATTAAACTGCAGGACTTCTACATGGCAAAGGGCACAGCTAGCAAAATAAATAGAATGCCCACAGATCTTCACAGACAAGGACCGCATATCAAAAGAGCTCAAAAAATTAAACCACACCTCTGAAAAAAGCAAATCCTGAAAGAAACAACCACCTCATTAATAAGTGGACTAAAGAATTAAAAAGAGACTTCTCTGGGGAGGAAATAAGAATGGCCAATAGACAAATGAAGAAATGTTCAACATGACTGGCCATAAAAGAAATGCAAATCAGAACAACATTGAGATTCCACCTTACCCAAGTTAAAATGGCTATTATCAAAAGAACAAATAATAACAGATGCTGGTGTGGATGTGGCCAAAAAGGAACCCTACTGCACTGTTAGTGGGAGTATAATTTGTTCACTCTGTAAAGCAGTATGGAGGTTTCTCAAAATGCTTCACATAGAGCTCCCCTATGACACAGCAATCCCACTCCTGGGTATTTACTCAAATGATCACACACAAAGCCGTACTAAAGCTACCAGCACAACTACGTTCATTGCAGCATTATTTATCATAGTTAAAGTATTTATAATGTACCATGTGATTTTTTTTTGTTTCTTTGTATGTTCCTCCTCCATGGTATAACCCCTGTTTTCACTGTCTTTGATATCGGTACCCTGCATCTTGTATATACACTTCTCTAGCTTGGGGAGGAGAAGGGAAAAAACAAAATGCTTAAATAGGGATACAGGTTGACCCATTGTCACAATGAGATGTACAAGACACTATGTTGAAAAACGAACTTTACAATTTAGGTCCGCAGAGGGTGGGGTTGGGGAGGCGGGAGCATAATTGTGGAGGTGGGAGGGAAGGAAGAGTAGGGGAAAACAAAGGAGGAAGTAACTATGCTTGATAGGAAATGTACCCATTACCTTACTCATGTAACTGTAACCCCTCTGTACAGTATTTTTACAATAAAAAATGTGCTTAAAAATACGAAATCAACCCAGATGCCCCTCAGCAGAAGAATGAATCAAGAAAACGGGGTATATATACATAATGGAATTCTATACTTCCATCAGAAAAAAAAATGGCATCATCCCATATGTAAGGAAATGGAAAGTAGGGGAAAAATCATATTAAGTGAAGTAAGTCAAACACAAAGAAACATATACTCCATAGTTTGCCTCATTTGTAATAATTAGTATACGTCTAGGATTGTCCTAGCAGAGGATCACAACAGCTCAATGGCTATGTACCTGTAACCATATTAAATGTTACTAATTGAAATGAATGTTTTTTGTTTTTGTTTTTAATATACTGTGTGAAGTTATTTTTTCTTTCTTTCTTTCTTTCTTTCTTTTTCCTTTGATTATCCCCCGTTGTCACTGTTTTTGATTTTAGTACCCTATATCTTGTAGATATGTATATCTGATTTGTGGAAGGAAAGGGGAATAACAACATGGTGAAACAAAGGACATAGGGTGAATCAATGCAACAGTGGTACAAGACACTGTTGGAAATGAACTTTACAACTTGAGGGGGGAAGTGAGACTGGGGGGAGGGGAAGTGGGAGGAAACAAGAGAGGGAGCAACACTATTCAACAAGAAATGTACTCATTACCTTATTTATTTAACTGTATCCCCTCTGTCATCACCCTTACAATTAAATTAAATTAAAAAACATTTATTATTTTCCATCTTCAAATATTATATTGTCTTTCTTTCCTTCTATGGGAGGAAAGGAGCCTTGAACAAAGTGCACAGACAGAGGTCATCTCTATGGCAACTACAAGTGCCTCAGGATACTTAAGTGCTCTCAAATCCCATTTTTATTTCCCTTAAGAATCTTCAGTAAACCTGTCTTTGAAGGAGAGTTTAGACAATAGATCAGTTCTCCACACAAATTAACTTGGAAAATTCTATGTTTTCAAATATTTAAGAAGTATCTACAAAGTTTATAATTATCTTGTCATTGTATTTCATATGCCAGATCTATTGATACCTGTCAGGAAAAAATATATAGTACTTGCATGTGTGAAAAATGAAGCAATTCATTCTGCAATGAAGAGAGTTAACTTCTGAGAGGACTGGTTGGAAGCAAACTCTACATTGATAGTTTAGCAAGAGCAATGTGAAATGCCAACTTTCTAGACATTTTTGTATTTCAACCATTTTAGTGAGTTAATTATTTGGTTATGAAATTATAGGGATTCTTCATTTTTTCATATCAGAAGAGTATTTGTAAAAAATAGATATATTTTGTCTCATGGTTGTGCAAATTTATGAGTATGGCCTCCACATATGTTTATCTCCTAATGACTATTTTGTGATGTTATATGCATGGCAAGAAAGCACAAATGTGCGTAATAATGATGGAAAATGTAAGTCATAAACTTGGTTTAAATCCATCTGCTTTCTTAATAACCAATCCATTTTTCCAGATCAATATCTCTTTCATTCTCAGAATGCAGCATTAATCTGTCCACTAGGTCTCTTGGTCACATAACCAAAACACTACTCAATGTGCCACAACTCTCAACACTGCTGCTTAAAAATTATCCCTCAACATATGATAGTATAGAGACAAAAAGTGTTTAATCAATAACAAAATATTCTATGCAGATCAGTGATTCAACTAATTTCTGTTCTCTTTTCTACAAACATCTGCTTTAATTGTAAAGGAGCTTTATTATATCCAAGTACTACACCAACAGTAACTATTATCAGCCTTCTACATGTTAAGGTTTAAACCATTATATCTTAAATTGGGAGGCTAGAAATATTTGGAATGGTAGTGTGCAAGCAGAGGTCCTGGTGATCCCCAGCAACAAAAATGAACAAATATATAAATAACAAAATATGCTTCACCATGAAAAATATTTTACTAATGTATCATTTGCAAATATTTAGTTTACATTACAATATGGCTGAAACTATTGCATACTATGCATGATAAATTGTTTGTGTACATTTTAAAATTACCCAAATAATCTGAATGCCAGTGGTAGCATTCTTTCTTCCTGACAATTATAAAATTATCCAATAAGACAAGAACATAGTGGCCTTGTCTGAAAACTTCAATTATCACTACATCAACATGGCGTCAACCCCTAGGAGACTAAGTGTTGTAAACTGTGACACACTCTTCTCTTGGCATTCAGTCTTGGCTGACATAATGAAACACAGTTAATCCTTGAACACATGGAACCATAGTACTTAGCTTGTTCAACCAAGCCTGTAACAATTCAATTAGCAAAATCCCTGGGGACATTCTATACTGGAGGGAAAAAAACAAAACTATTTTTATTCTAGTTGGTTTCTAATCATGTTGGAAAATCTGCTATACAATAGAATATCATTGTCTTTGTCAAGAGATAGGGTCACATTTATTAATGATACCATATGTCTACATTGTCATTTCATGCATGTGATCATGATTATGATTAACAAAATAAGATACATGAAATGTTTATAGTCAAAATCATATTCATTCTTATCTACTCATCCCACAATTAATCTGGAAGGAAACAAATAATAAGTCCTAAATTAAAGCATTTTTTGATATTAAGAAAGTTTATACTTGCACTGATATAAATGTAAGTATTTTAAAAATACAATGTTAGTACGTAAAGAGTCAATGATTTAGAACACATGAAAATGTAGATTGAGAGTTAGATATAAAACAACTCAGGCACCAAAATTTACTTCACACATTTTCAATTTGTATACAAAAAAGTTAACTTGTAATTCTTTTTACTTATTGACTAAGCCATATTGAAGAAATAAAAATTGGTACATTCATTTTATTTTAGTAAAGAATAACTGAGATATTTATCTATAATCGGTATCTACAATTGGCACAAAGCACTATGACTTTTTCTTTCAATAAAAAATATTTTAGAAATGCTAAGTAATAAAAATAAAGGACAGAACAAGAATCCAATGCTGTTGGAAAAAAAACTTGTTTGTTAGTAAGATTGTATTTTTTATGAGCAAAATGGATTAAGCACAGATTTTTTTTCTTACTGAAATAAATGGTGCCTGTTTCCACTGTAAATTTATTGTAACCAGATTTCAAATTATTCCCTTCATATGATATGATCATGTTAAGTCATCAATTTGTAAATTATAATCTAAAAATGTAAACATACTGTTTTACAAAACCACAATTGTAAACATCGAAGCCTAGGTTTTCATCTTTGACTTTATTAATAAATGAATGTGTTCATTCACAAACTGTATGATGACAACTTGGTTATTACAAAAGTGCTGTCATAAGATTGTATCACTTAATGAACTTCTATTCATTTTCATTTATTTAAATACACTAGGTTATACGTGTACAAGGACAAAACTACCTAAGCAAACATGTTTTAGGAGGTGTCCATTATATTATATTATGTGATATATTAATGTAATATCTTTTTTTCTGGCATCAAAGATACCATTGATCCTCAAAAATACACAAATGTTTCTTTTTGAATTTATTCATTTTTTGTTATTGTAAAGGTGATATACACGGGGTTACAGAATTTTAAGTTAAAGTGTTCATTTCTTCGTAAACAATGTCACCCCTTCCCTGGTTCTCTCTCATTTTTTTCTCTTATCTGGACACACAGCTATATATCTTATTTTCAACATAGTGTCTAGTGAGTATCACTGCTATATTTTTTCACCCTTTGTTCTGCCATTTTTGTGTTCCACATTACCCTCCCAAATACAGATAAATGAACAAATAAGCAAAGGAAACGAAAAGAAAGACAGCAACAAAGGAAAATCAAATCAAAACAAAACAAAACATTTTTTCCATTTCTTTGAGTTCATTTCAATAAAAAAGAATCAATGACCTCAATGTAAGATCAGATATTATGACAATATTACAGGAAGAGGTAAACAAAACACCAGGGCTTCTAGGTACAAATCAAAATTTTCTAAGTAACAAAAAACTTTAAAATTGGGGTCCCTCCCCCCACAATATAACCTCTGTTTTTACTTTATTTGATGTTGGTATAATTTGTGGAGAGGAAGGGAAAAAACAAATAGTTTAAATAGGTATACAGGTGAGCCCATTGCAACGATGAAATGTTCAAGATATTATGTAGAAAAATGAACTGTACAACTTTGGTGAGGGAGGGGGCGGGGAATGGGAGGGCAGAGATAGTAAGGAGAGACAAAGGAGGAGGCAACAATGCTTGATAAGAAATGTACTCATTACCATGGGAAGGGGAAACAAAGGAGGAGGCTACAATGCTAGTTAAGAAATGTACTCATTATCTTGCCCATGTAATTGTAACCCCTCTGTACAGTATTTTCACAATAATAAAAAATAGAAATGTACTCATTACCTTGCTCATGTAACTGTAACCCCTCTGTATGGTATTTTCACAATTAAAAACTTATTAATAAAAAAATAAAAAATAAACAAAATATGGGATTGCATCAAATTTAAGAGTTTCTACACGGCAAAGGACACATCTAACAAGATACACAGCTCATAGAATGGGAGAAGTTTTTACCAGCTATGCATTAGACAAAGGCCTTATATCTAAAATATTTTTTAGAGTTGAAAAAAGTAAACACCTGGAAAATGCACACTCAAAGATACAGCAATCCAATTAATGATCTAAAGACATCCTAAAGAGAAACTTCTCATAATATGAAGTAAGACTGGCCAATAGACACATGAAGAAATGTTCAACATCACTGATTATAAATGAAATACAAATCAAAGCAACATTGAGATTTCACCTCACCACAGTTAGAATGGCCATTACTAAGAAAACTAACAATAACAGATTCTGGCAAGCATGTGGCCAAAAGAAAACATTACTGCGTTGTGGGTGGGAATGTAAACTTTTCCAAGCACTGTGGAAAAACAGTATGGAGTTTCCTTAAACGAATAAACATATAGCTTCCCCATGACTGAACAATTCCACTGCTGGAAACTTATCTAATAGATGACAAATAAGACCACACTAAAGCTACCAGCGCACCCATGTTTATCGCAACATTATTTACAATAACTAAGGTATGAACTCATCCCAGATGCCTACAGTGAATGAATGGGTAAAGAAAATTTGATATACATACATATATATCTATACACATATACATATATGTGTATAGATATATGTGTGTGTATATATATATATATATAATGGAATTCTATGCTTCAGAGAGAATGGTATTTTGCCATTCTTAATGGAAAGATTTGGAAAAAAATAAACTAAGTGCCAGAAGCTCTCTTTCCCAGCTCTCTCTTCTCTTTCCCAGCTCTCTCTCTTTCCCAGCTCTCTTTCACAGCCGCTTGGAGGTCCAACATGGCCTGCTGCCAGCCAGAACGATAAATAAACCTACCCCTTACCTGAATGCCACATACATGGTGTTGTTCTTACTTGCCTACCTCTTTTAAAAACCTAACATAAATGGTGCCAAAACCTGGGAAGGGCTTAAAGTCAGGATAGATGGGATTCCTCTCCGTTTTTTTTGTTTGTTTGTTTGTTTTGGTTTTGGTTTTTCCCTTTTTTGCTCTGAGGAATACCCACAGTTCTGACAGCCTTTTGCAAACCCATCTGTCTTCTGCAGACACAGAGCATTGATACCATTGCTGGCCTTCACATCCACATCCGCACCACTTCTCTACTCTGGTGAGTGAAGCTACTAAGATTCTCTGTTGCTCAGTCTCTGTCCAGATGTGGCGCCATACCAGAGAGCTCCTACAGCCTTTAGCTGAAAGGCCAGTCACCTCTGAAGCCTAGGATGCTTGGCTTTGGGGGTTTGGCCATTTCTCTCTAGAGGGCTCTGGGGGAAGTCGGGACCTTCAAAGAGCCAGGTTGGAAGCATGGCTCAAGACTCTTATCTCTATCCAGCCAAATACTGGAAATGGTACTGTAACAACGTGGTAGAGTACTAGCCTTGAGCAGAAGTGCTCAGGGACAGTTCCCAGTCCTTGAGTTCAAACCTCCTTGAATACCAACTCGGACAAGCCATCTCAGCAACGAACACCTAGACTCAGCAAGTCTGGGGAACAAGGGAACATGGAGAGGAGATGATGTCACATCAGATACTTTGTGTCTACCCTTTCAAAATTAACCAGAGCCGGGAGGTCAGTAGAAGAAGCCTGCCCATCCATGTCTATACCTGTCTACCTATTAACAACAGGAATTTATATTCTTGCCTTTGTCACCTGACTTCTCTACTTAGTCGCTAGATGTCAGAAGTAGCTAGGGACATTGCTACCAACATTTTCAGCCCCAAGTCCTTCCTCTTGCCATTTATTTGCTCTCTAGTATTTTTTTTCCAGCCCCTCAATGCCTCATGAGACTTCTCCAGACTTCATCTAAGGACTCACGCCACCAAGGGACAGCTGCTGCTTGCTGCCTTCTCTGGGAGGGGACCAAATTCCAGCCTTTTACCCCTATTGTCGATGCCCATTGTCAGAAGAAAGTAGACAGAGAGAATCTGTGCCCTATTTCATGATTATTAAAAGGCTGGAATGTAAGGTCAGCTCCTGGATGGCAAGCAGACTCCACCCTCCTCACAGCAAAGTCTACGCCCAGTACCTGTGTTACCTAGGCAACTGGCACACCTGGAAGAGGTCACATCTGCATCCTCTGAGGTCACATCTGAATTTGATGTGGCCACACCTTTCTCTGCCCATACCCTAGATAAGGCCTAGCCCAGGCCCAGAAGCTCTCTTTCCCAGCTCTTCTCTTTCCTAGCTCTCTCTCTTTCTCAGCCACTTGGAGGACCAACATGGCCTGGTGCCAGCCAGAACAATGAATAAACTTACCCCTTACCTGAAAAAAAAATAAATAAATTAAGTGAAGTAATCCAGACCCAAAGAAACATAAATTGCATGTTTTTATTCATTTGTACTAGGTAGAATATTACTATAAACTGACAACTAAACTGACTGGATAGTTAAAAAAAAAAGAGCACTGAATCATGATGAATTATAAACTTCTCTAGGCATTTGCACACAGTGAGGTCAAAAGAAGATATTCTTAGGAGAGGAACACAAAAGCACAATATCTATATGTATCTGATCAGATAAAATAATATTACCTTATTCTTACTTTCACTAGTTGACATTAATATATATTGCTAGATATTCAGTTACATTAGTCATGTGATTTTTGCTTAATGATCATACTTTTAACTTATAATTAGATTTTTTTCTCTTTTCCTATTCTTTAAGTTTTTCTTTTATCCTAGATATAAAATCTAATTTTAATATTTGATGCTGTTTTTCTTAGCTCTATTTATGTGTCCTTTACTCCTAATATTTAGACCATACATAGATGGACAGAAAGATGAGCATGGGTTCATATTGGCTTAAAGTACAAACCTTTTTTTTTTTTTGGTAGGTAGTGTGGCTTGAACTCTGGGCCTAGGCTCTGTCCCTCAGCTCTTCAGCTCAAGGGGAGCGCTCTACCGCTTGAGCCACAGCTCCACTTCCTAAAGTACAAACCTTTTATGTAGAAACTTTTACCTCTCCTCACAATAGTAAATGCTTGTAATTTTATATTGTCTTAATATCACATATATCTCTATGTGCATTTTGTAATAATATTTTAATTGCATTAATTTATGGAAAATAATGTGATAATTTGATATTTGAGAAGCAAGCCTTAGTCACATTTTAGAAATTACAACAAATGTTGAGTAGTAGAGATCACTATGCTTTCTATTCACAAAGGGACTATTTAAGCAGCGGATTATATTGACATATTGCAGAACTTGGCTAAGTGCCTTCATGCTAATTAGAAGAATTGACCTGGATTGGCTGGTGATTTATGAAGCTGTATGAAATCCCAAATATTTTTTCAAAGTAAGTTAATTTTTAAGAACTAGAAATACCTATGATATTTGGAATGCAAGGGAAAAATAAATGCCAACTAGGTGGAGTGAATAAAACTGTTATTAGCTCAGTTACATTTATAATCGCTAAAATTAGAAGCTTCTAACATAATAAATCGCATCAAAGAAAAGAGAAATGAAAGGTTTGCTTTTAGACACTGCTAAAAAGGCAATTTTTCCCCCTTTAGCAATCAATTTTAATACTTTTTCATTACTTTAACGGCCAATGTAAAAGTGTATTTGTTGTTCATGCAATGAATTAGTCTATATTAGAAGTAAGTACCTCAAATAATTAAAGATGACTTAACTATTATTTTATTGACACTAAGAAAATGAAAACTATGCTAATAATTTAAAAAGAAAAAATGGTGCATTTTTTTCTTCTGTTTGAACTCAGGGCTTTCTACTTTCCAGACAGACAATCTCCCACTTGAGTCGCACTCCCAGATCTTTCATTTGTGTATAGGATCTCACATTCATAACTGAGTGAGCCTGGACCATGATTTCCTGTTTCTGCTCATTGCAAGTTAGCATGAGAGGAGCACAGCACAGCACCCAACATTTTAGTGTCAGAGACAGAATTATATGAACTTCTTTTCTCAGATAATTTTAAATGCCAGTCCTCTCTATTTATTCTCCAAAATACTTATGATGACCAATGAGAGCCACTTGAGCATTGTATTTGGCTTTTGCCAATTATATTTCATGCCTAGAACACATGCTCAGTTATCTAAAACATTTTAAAAAATTGAAATATTTAAGTAAGATGTTTCCTTTTTACTCAAGATTTTGTTCAAGACTAAACTGCAATATTTTATTCTTCATATTCTTATAATTTTTGATTTAATAGAGCATATTTGCAAGGATAAGCAAATTGTGTGTTGACTTTTCTACAGTGAACTAATAAAATACTTAGAATATGAAATTACATTTGCCATATATACATGAGATTTTTTTTTGCCTTTTACCATCCATTGGATTTACTTACAGATTTATAGGAACATTCTCATTACTACATGGAGGAAACCATAAATCCTATGTTGCTTTAGGTCTGACTTACTTCACAATATAATTTTTTCTAAATCTTTCCATTTCCTTATTGAAGGTGTAATATTATTTATTCTGGTGGAAAAATACAATTACATACAGTTGATTCCATATCCTGGCTATTGGGAAATAATACTGCAATGAACATGGTTCTGAATTAAGCAGGACTCTAAACATTCACACAGTGAGAACAAAATAGGATATTCTTAGGAAAGGATTACAGAGGCTCAATAGCTATGTTCATATGATCATATAAAATGATGTTTATCGAAATGAACTCCAAGAAATGAAAACAAAATGGTATTTTGCTTTGTGTTTATGTTTTTCTCTCCTTTGTTGCTGTTTTTTATTTCAGTACCTTTTGCTTTGTATATAAATTTATCTGTTTATGGGAGGGTAAGGGGAGCACAGAAATGATAGAACAAATGGTGAACAAATGCAGCACTAATATTCACTAAACTCTATGTTAGAAATGAACTAAACTTGTTGGGGAGGAGGGTAAGATGGGAAAATACGGGGAGAAAACAAGGGAAGAGGTGACACTATTCAAAAAGAAATATTATCATTTCTTGACTTACGTAACGGTAACTCCTCTGTAGATCACCTTTACAATGAAAATAAAACTAAATGTATGTTCCTCACCTAGGATATAACCCATTTTCACTGTATTTGATGTCAGTGCCCTGCATCTTGTATATATACTTCTCTAATTTGGGGAGAGGAAGGGAAAAACAAAACAAAAATGTTCAATAGGTATACAGGTTGACCCATTGTAACAATGAGATGTACAAAACACTATGTTGAAAACGAACTTTGAAACTTGGCGGGGGGAAGGGGAGTGCCAGGGGAGGGGGGGGGGACGGAGGGGAGGGGAAGAAGGGGTAGTGGTGGAGGTGGGAGGAAAGAGAAGATGGGGAAAAACAAAGGAGGAGGCAACGATGCTCGATAGGAAATGTACTCATCACCTTACTCGTGTAACTGTAACCCCTGTACAGTATTGTTACAATAGAAAATGTACAAAAATGTAAAATAAATAAATAAAATTACATTGACTAGGATTTGTGCAAATGATAATACAAGTCAAGAGAATTCTTTGTGTTTACAAAATGCAAATGAGTTGAGGAAACTGTTCATTTGGTAACTGTAAGGTCAGCTCCTGGGTGGTGAGTAGACTCCACCCTCCTTGTATCAAAGTCTCCACCTAGTACCTGCGTTGCCTAGAAAACTGGCACACCTGGAAGAGCTCACAACTGCATCCACTGACTAGATGTGGCCACACCTTTTGCCACTCTTACCCTAGATAAGACCTAGCCCAGGGCCAGATTAGTTCTTTCCCAGCCCCGTGGAGTGCCAGCATGGCCTGGTGTCAGCCAGAATGATGAATAAACCTACCCCTTACCTGAGTACCAGGGGCTGTGGTGTGGTTCTTACTCAGCAACCTCTTCTTTAAAAACCTAACAGTAACCTATAGGTGTATCACGAATGAATGGATGTGAAGATTTCAAAGACAATTGTAATAATTGTATTAAATTGATTGATTACAGAAGTTATCATTGATGAATCTGATAAACTAATTATAAATTGAAAATATTTAACTAAAATGTGAATTCATTACAGTTAATTTACTGAACATGACAGGTTAACAAACATTACCTTTAATAATAAACCCACTTTTTGGTAGATTATGACAAAGATGTCTGTAACCTAGCTGAGAAGCACAAACAAGAGTATCACTTTGAGGTAAGAGCTGAATACTATCTAAAGGAAGACAATCTTCTCCCTCAATTCTGTATGTGAAGAACTTTGTCACATTGTTATATAGGTTCTTGTGATAGATATTACTAGCTTTGCAAGAAAATACCTATACTATATAATAATTTCTGAAAAATACTGGTAGATGTACAATGTAGCAATAACCTTTTCTGTCAACATTGAGTAATATTGTATCAATTCTCCCTTTGGTCATTTTTTCCCCTTTGTAAGATCATCTTTAAGCACTTGTACAAAGAAATCATCATTTAACAAAACAATGTATCTTGAATCTTGATCAGTGGCACCACTTTCAACATTTTCACCCATCCCATTCCTACCCACTCCTTCCTTCACTTTTCTTAATTTTGGAAGATATACATTTCATTCTTGACTGCATTCGTCCACCCCCATCCCTACTCCTCTCTCTTCTTTTTTTTTTTTTTT
>NW_012267352.1:4946907-4948500 GCF_000151885.1 Dipodomys ordii
AGGTAAACAACTCCATATTAGGCAGTGCTTGGCGGGACTGTGGGTCCCGGGCTTTGCCCATGTGCAAGCCATTTAGAGCCCTTAGCCAATCCCGTAGCACCTGGTGACGGTGAAAGGCAGACAACCAATGATAGAAAGACCCGTGTTCCTATTCCCTATATAAGCGGCCACATTTTCGTGTATGGGGTCTCTCGCTCAAGCTCTCCCATCAATTCAAAAGCTCTCCAATAAAGTGTGATCTGAGAAGACGCCTGGTGTGGTGGTCGTCCTTCCTTGCTGGTCGAGAAGGCGTTCGCCGCAAGTGGTGCCGAAACCTGGGAACCACGCGAGAGGCCGAACAGGAGCCAGAACGCAACACACGGAGAGGAGACGTCGGTAAGTATCCCCAGGTATGCTGTTTTTTACTATGGACTATTGGTTGCTTGCATTGCTGCTTCCTTTGTGGTTTGTCTTTCTGGTGGTTCTCTGTGCCTGTCTGCGTTGTGGGGATGACCACAAAGAGGGGGTCTCAAGGAGACCCCTATACCCTTCTTTGGAGGAATTTTCAAACCAGTTCTCAGCCTTACATGTGGAAGGGCTGGACCAAGAAAACAGTGACCCTGTGGGTAACTCTGGGGAAGAAATGTTAGAGGAGGAGGGAGAGCAGCTCGATCCAGCTGATAATGAAGACTTAGAAGAGGCTGCGGCTGAGTATGAGGCAGACAGATATGGGGGGTGGCGTCCCCAAATGATAAGAGTACCACAGCAGCCAGAAAGGAGGAAAGGAGCTGGCCCTCACCCGTCGGCCCCCCCACCGTATTCGCCGGCGGGGCGGAGTCACTTTATAAAAGGGAGCTTGTGCTTCCAACTTGTCAGGAATAAT
Organism: Dipodomys ordii; assembly: GCF_000151885.1. Classification (NCBI taxonomy): domain Eukaryota; kingdom Metazoa; phylum Chordata; class Mammalia; order Rodentia; family Heteromyidae; genus Dipodomys; species Dipodomys ordii. The sequence continues at coordinate 4,947,770 of NW_012267352.1, forward strand.
AATTTTACCCGAGCCGCAAATTTATCTAAACAATTGTCAAGTTATCTTTTAGGTAATTGGACTGATGAATTTGATGAGATGCTGGATCAGCTGTGGATTGCCATTGTTACAGTGAACTCAACGCGAGTGGACCCCGGATTGGTGGAGGGACTCCAGTCTTGGATCTCCTCTGCTGTTTCCTGGTTTAAAGAGTGGGTGGGGGTTGGAATGTTTTTGGCCTGCTGCTTGGGAGGATGCGTAGTCTGCCTATGGTTGGTCTGTCGCCTTCGAGCCCAAACCAGAAGGGACACGGTTGTTATCTCACAAGCATTAGCCGCCTTGGAGAGTGGATCCTCACCCCAGATTTGGCTGTCAGCCCTAAAGGGCAATTAAGCCCTGCCATCCTGCATAGCCTTAGCACCCCGAGGGATCAGGGGATCCCATTGCACCGGGATAGGTATGCAGCTTATTATATGGGACAGGGTGCCAGGCGTATGCACTGCACTTGGGGAAGGTATTCATCTCCTCAAGAGGAGCAAGTCTGTTTGCACGTGGGTTGATGCCGTGTTCTCTCCCACCCCTGAAAAAAAGGCATTGGACTGGTGGGCCGTCCTCTGGGAAGAGATAACCTGGAACGAAGGCTTTGTATTGTCCTCTTCTATCAGGGAACAGACCTCTACTCTTACCTGTCGCCTAAAAACAAAAAGGGGGAACTGCAGGGAGCCAGGGCAAACGCCATTACAAGATGGCGC
>NW_012267352.1:4948550-4981684 GCF_000151885.1 Dipodomys ordii
GGCTCCAACTGGTGACACCACTTGCTTAAGGTAAACCCTGCCTTTTGCACATGCTTAAGGTAAACTCCACCTTTTGCCCACCAAAAGGTAGACCTTGCCTTACCCACTATATGTGTATGCCATTTTAAACCAAGGTAATAGGCTGGATTAAACAGCCATTATAAACTGTAACCTCATTGGCCACCTGTGTGTGGTCTCTATGACTGTACAATCTTTTGAGTGTGTTACAATCCCATTGGTCACCTGCTCATGACCAGGCTCCACTTCATGGATTTTGCCTTTAAAAACCAAAAAATGGGGGCCGCTTGGGGTCACAGTATCAGCTCCCGAGCCTGTGCTTCAGCCCTGTCCAGTCAGTGTAGGAACCTTCTCAATAAAGTTGCTTCTTTGTTAACAACTTTGTTGCAGTGGGCTCTGTCACTCCAGATGACTAGGTGGGCTTGCTTGCCTGAGTAGGGGTCTTCCTACTACATTTAATGGAGGCTTGTCCAGGATAGAGCTCTTAGTCACTCCAACCTGAGGGGGATTGAAGTCCCGGGCTGGGAGAACAGTGTGCAGGCACTCCGCTGTTGGAGAGAAGTTCCAAGAAAAGCCTCGAGTAAGCATTGTAAAGTGAGCCAAAAGTAGGGTGAGGTTGGACACACAACAGAGTCCCCTAAGGCCGAGGAGGTCCACGGATGCTTGGACCCCTCAATTCCACCAGTCATAGCAGTCCTAGTTGGACGGGTGGCTTGCTTGTCGAGAAAATAGTTTGACAGAAAAGAGAAAAAGTAATTTTTGGTTTTGGGATCCTTCCTCATTCTGTGTATATCATGTCTGTCTGTGTCTCATTGTGCTTTTGCTTTTGCTTGCCATGTTTGTAATTGGATTTACTTTATAGGAAAAATAGGGGACAAAGTGAGTCCACTCCCGGGACACCTCTAGACCTACACCTTATCCTACTTCATTTTAAAGATTTCAAAAACAAAAAAACTACTAGTTCTGCTTTTATAACCTGCTTTGTCAATTATGAAATTGCCACTGACCACCTGCAAGTGGCCCCAGTTAGATTGCAGCATCAGGGAGTTTGAGAATGGGGGAGAACCTGCCCGTCGAAGGGGACAGCCACTAGGGACTTCTTTCCCTTGCCTCAAGATGACTGGGAGTTCTCCTCCACATTGGAGGAGAAACCCCCTGGGTCAATGGTTGCCGGAATCTAAAAGAAAAATTCTCCTGAAGTGAGTAGAGGAGGTTTGAGTCCGCTGGTAAGTGGATTTGAGTCCCACTTGTGAATGGTGATGAGATGTCTCCCCATTCACTGAGACCTGATTTTGTCTTTGTGGCCACTTGTCTGTCTTGTTTACTTTGGCGTGTTTTCTGTTCTATGTTTTCTGAGGTAGGGAAGTTCTGGGTGAGAGTGTCAGGCTCACTCAGCAGACTCTGGATTCAGCTTGCTGAGAGGGAATAGCACAGAGTTCTGGTAGGGATGAGCTGAGGCCCCTTAGTCCCCAACTCAGCCTTCAGTTCTTGTCTTGTCCTGTTTTAGAATTGATACCAATTTTAAATATGGATCCTTGGTTTTAGTGTTTATTTGTGTTTTTGTTATTTATTTGAAGAAATAAATAAAAATAATAAAAGTTCTGGCCTCCAGCTGGGCTCAGTCACAGACCTGCAATGACCCCTCCCTGAGGCATGGAAGGTTGCTAGACTAGTTTGGTCCCCTTCAAGCCTCAGGCTGAATTTTTTCCCTGCAGAGGCTGCCTGAGGGGTAGGGTGTAGACTGCTATGAGCCTGGATCAGAGACTACAGCTGGACCTCTTTAGATTCAGGTGACTCCCCTCCCCCCACCACCAGCCTTCCTCCAACTAAAGGTATTCAAAAGACCAATTGGTGAAATGACTTGCTAAACAAGCAAACCTGGGGAAAATGAAACTCAACAAAGGTACTTTGTTAAAAAAAAGAAAATCTTGTCTTAAATGTTCATTATCTAAAGATTTTAGAAAATGTACTTACAACTGATTTTAATTTTTGCATGCTTTAAGGTCTGTGTCAGTGTATTTATTTATTTATTTATTTATTGTTAAAATACTGTACAGAGGGGTTACAAGTACATGAGCAATGTAATGAGTACATTTCTTATCCAGCACTTTTGCCTCCTCCTTTGTTTCCCCTTCCCATCCCCCCCCACTGTCCCTTCCCCTCCCCCCTCCCAACTCCCCTTCCCCCTTCACCCCCCCCACCAAAGTTATAAAGTTCGTTTTCGACATAACGACTTGTATATCTCATTGTTGCAATGGGTCCACCTGTATCCGTATTTGTGAGTGTGTTTTATTTGTGTGTGAACATGTTCAAGATAACAATTGTCAGCATGCTGTGACAGTTGGGTGAGTTTTAAGTTTAAAATTCAAAAGGTCATGAGATTTGGACATTACCAAAAATTTTAAACAATCTTCACATTGTTTTAAAAGGCTTTTTAAGGATTCTTTAACTTGAAAATTAAAATCTAATATTTTAAAATTCAAAAGGCTGTTTACACTGTAATAAGTTGTCTGGCTTAACAAAAAGGCAGTGGCTGTTTGGGATAAATATTAGAAATTTAAATGTAGAGGTAAGTTTAAAACTGTCAAAGACTTTACCTGTTCTGTCTAAAAACTATGTATTTCTAAAACTATGTATTTAAGAATCAAGAGAAAAGAAAAGGGAAAAATTTAGAAGCCAACAGAAGACCTATCTTTAGGAGTGAAGGGTGAACAGGCAGAAGTGCAGTTCAGCTGGTCATGCATGTTGGGGCAGGCCCTGGGGGAAGTCCACAGATGGTGGGGCAGGCCCTGGGGGGGTCCACAGATGGTGGGACAGGCCCTGGGAGGAGTCCACACATGGTGAAAGAGGGCAAGCTGGCACAAATGCAGTTCATCTAACCCTAAAGAGTCATATTGGGTGCATATCTATTCCATAGGAGGGGCCAAGTGGCCCATCTTTGTTCTCTCCCTTTTCCCTGCAGATAGACACTGGAAACAAGATTGTTAAAATTAGTGATGTGATTATCTGATTAGTATTGCTAAAACTGCCCCTTGGATGTGTTAAAATTAAAATTAAAAAGGCCTTAAAAAGAGGGTTAAAAAATTTATTTGTATAATGTGACTTGCTTTCATGATGTTCTACAATAAGGATATGTTTTTAAAAGTCATGAAGGTGTTAAGTCTAGCTTCTTGGTACAGTGATGGTGATTGTAATTCTTGCATTAAGGAAAAATTGTCATTTGAGTTGAACATTTTAATGTGTATCTGCTTTAAAACAAGTATCCAAGAGTCAATGAGTGACACTTGGCCTCAAGATTTCAAGGAATTTTTTCAAAACACAAATGAAAACTAAAGTATAAAATATTAAAAGAGATTATTAAGAGGCCTAAAATTAGAAATGGATTTTTGGATATAAACTTTAAAAGTAAAATTGTTCTTAACACTTGCCTCAAAGTGCACAAAGGAAAAATTAGGATTACCAAAGTAATTGCTATTCTATTTTGCTCTTATAGGATTTTTTAAAATAGTTTCCAGAAAGCCCAGAGCAAAGCACAGAGGATTCTTACAAGTTTGTCAGATGTAACTTTGGCTCTTAATAAGTTCCAGGTAAGAGGATGCTTAAGAGCTATTTCTATGTTAACCACCTTGTTTTTAATTGGAGTAAAGTGGACTTTTATAAGATTCATTGATCTGCAAACTGTTCTGAAGCCAGCCTGGGCAGCAAAAGTTCCCTGTGAAACTGTCTCCTCTAATCAGCCAGCAGAGTGCTGAAAGAGCAAGCAGAGTTGCTTTGGGACCCAAAGTGACAGTGCTAGCCTGGAGCTGGAGAACAGCTGGAACAGCACTCAGGCCCCAAGTTCAAGTCCATTGACCAGCTAAAGGAAATGCCAATGAGGCATTTATCCAGTGTGGAGAAGACAAAGCAATGGTGGAGCATCCAGAGGGAGTAAGCCACTGCTTAGATGGCATAAATAATGTCAGATCCTTGAGTCATTTGTGTGTGGCCCTTCAAAATCTGGTCAGAACCAGGTCATGGGAAGATAGTCTGTAAGCATGCCTAACATCCATGACAATCTACCTTGTAAGGGACAGAGATTTGCCAGTCCTCTGTGACAGTAGTAGAAAGCTAAAGTTATAAAATGTGGGGGATAGTTTAAATCCCAACACTGTATGTGTCAAAAGCCCTATTGGAAGTAACTGAGGTAAAACAAGCTACATAAAATTCATCTGTTCAAAAAAAAGGGGGGAGGGGTTATAAACCTGAGAGTGTGTTTCTATTGATATCTGTCTGAAGGCCTGCACAGGTAACTTAGGCATTGTTAGGGTCACTAGAGATCACTTTCCAGAAAGATGCTTTTGCAAACCAGAGTGCTAAACAAGCTACACTGCTGTAGCCGGAGAAAAGATCTGTGCAGTTGCCAAAAGTTAAAATATTGTTCTTAATGACATCTAATCTTGGCAACTGTTAGGTTTTTAAAAAGAGGTAGCCGATGGGGCTGGGAAGGTGGCTCAGTGGTAGAGCACTTGCCTTGCAAGCCTGAGGCCTTGGGTTCGATTCCTCAGCACCATATAAGCAAAAATAAAAAAGCTGGGAGTGGTGCTGTGGCTCAAGTGGTAGAGCACTAGCCTTGAGCTGAAGAGCTGAGGGACAGCACCCAGGTCCAGAGTTCAGGCCCTACAACCGGACCCAAAAAAACAAAAAAACAAACAAAAAAGAGGTAGCCAAGTAAGAACAGCACCACGCACATGGTATTCAGGTAAGGGGTAGGTTTATTCATTGTTCCAGCTGGCACCAGGCCATCTTGGTCCTCAACGCAGTGGGGAAAAGCCTGGGAGAGCTGGGAGAGCTGGGAAGAGCTGGGAAGAGCTGGGAGAGCTGGGAGAGCTGGGAAAAACAGAGAGCTGGGAAAGAGAGAGAAAAGAGCTAGAAAAGAGCAGAGAGAGAGAGCTAGAAAAGAGAAGGGAGCTGGGAAAGAGAAGAGAAGGAAAGAGTTGAGAAAGAGCTAGAAAAGAGCAGAGAGAGGGTGTCCAGGCCTGGGCTAGGCCTTATCTAGGGTATGGGTAGAGAAAGGTGTGGCCACATCAAATTCAGATGTGACCTTAGCAGATGCAGATGTGACCACTTCCAGGTGTGCCAGTTGCCTAGGTAATGAAGGTACTGGGTGGAGATTTTGCTGGGAGGAGGGTGGAGTCTGCTAGCCATCCAGGAGTGGACCTTACAGTACCTCTTTGTAAAATAGGCTGTTATAGGTTCCCAACTAGGTAAGATCAACACCCCTGAAGTCAGCTTGAAGAAGTTACAGAAGATGGACCTTCACCCATCAACCCCCTTTGAAGATCAAGAGTCCAGAGTCAGTTTTGGAAAAACCAGGCAAAATAGATAAAATAATATTTTTTTTAATAAAAAGGCATAAAGAGTAGTGTTAACAAGTGTGCAAGTGTGGAGACTGCATCTATCAGAGATGTTTACAAGACTACGCCTTTTGTGTCTGTTTACAAAAATATCTGGTTAGTAAAAAAAAAGTTGTCATTTTGGTAAATTGTCCTGGGCTATTGTCTAAACAGTCTTAAAAACCAATGGGGCTACAGCCTGCCAAGTCTATGTAATGTATCCTTAACCAGTCAGTTAGGAATTTGCAACCCAGCATGCGATGTGACAGTCCTTTGGAGTCACTGAAAGATCCTGCTGCTGCTACAGCCTGACAGTCACCTGGAGGAAATCTACTTCATCACCGTGACCACCTCCACCTTGGAAAAAGTAGACTGAACTTCTGCCTGATTCCATCACCTGAGACTGCTTCCCAGTGGAAACTCAGGGAAAGAAGAAGGTAGTAAAGAAAGCCTTGGGGAAGGAATTGGGAAGAAAAAAAAATGGTCTCCTCTAGATAAGAAAGGATTTAAAAAGCAAGGATTGTCTTAAAATGTATCAGTGAAAAAGGGAAGAAGACAAACCCCAGAAAGTTTAAGTATATAGGAAATGGTATGTGTGTGTCTTAAAATTGGAGCTTATAAGTAAAGCTAGTACAAAATTAAATTAGCTGTGATATAGAGTCAGGATTGGTGCACTGATATGAAACATTCCTTATGTCTATCTGTATGGTTGGGAGAAAGGATCATCCTACTTCAAACTAGATGCTGGTTTAGATAGAGCAGCTAGGTAGACTCATTGGCAGAGGTAGTTCTCTGAAATCACCAGGGATGGACTTCTCATGAAGCAAGTTAGCCTTTGTATTAGGGAAAGTTTGGGCTCGGGTAAAAGAGTCTGATGGAATGAGTTGTGATATCAGTTTCTCTTCTCATGGTCCCCATGGGCAACAACCCTAATTACTGCCCTCACTGGTGTAGTTCTCCTCTTGTTTCTGACATTAACTGTTGGTCTCCATGGATGACAACCCTGATTTCACCTATTGCTGCCTCCCTGGTTCTTATCCTCCTGATGATACTGTTTGGCCCTTGTGTTTTAAATGCATTAATGTCATTTGTGCAGATCAGAATGGGACCATAAAATTAATGGTAATGTGGACCCAGTACAATTCTCTCTCCTTATGGAGGAACTGAGTCAATGATTTGACTCAGGAACAAGTCAAAGGGGGGATTGAAATGGACCCTGAGATGGGGCCTAAGCTGGTATGATTCCATGAGCTTTGCCTTTGTTTTAGGGATTTTAGACTTGGTGGACAGAGATTTTAGACTTGTTGGGCCTAGTTCCCAGAATGAAAAAAAAAATGTATCTGGCCCCCTCCCCTCAACAACCTAACCCACCTTTGATTGTTGAGTTAAAGACTGGCCCATAAAACAGATAGGTTGTAATCTGGCTCCAACTGGTGACACCACTTGCTTAAGGTAAACCCTGCCTTTTGCACATGCTTAAGGTAAACTCCACCTTTTGCCCACCAAAAGGTAGACCTCAACTTACCTACTAAATTTGTGTGCCATTTTAAACCAAGGTAGTAGGCTGGTTTAAACAGCCATTACAAACTGTAACCTCATTGGCCACCTGTGTGTGGTCATTATGACTGTACAATCCTTTGAGTGTGTTACCATCCCATTGATTATCTGTTCGTGACCAGGCTCCACTTCATGGATTTTGCCTTTAAAAACCAAAGAATGTGGGCCTCTCAGGGTCTCAGTATTAGCTCCCGAGCCTGTGCTTCAGCCCTGACCAGTCAGTGTAGAAATCTTCACAATAAAGTTGCTTCTTTGTTAACAACTCTGTTGCGGTGGGCTCTATCACTCCGGACAACTAGGTGGGCTTGCCTGCTTGCGTAGGGGTCTTCCTACTACACCTGCTACAAACTTTCTTATTTAAACTTCAGTTAGGAGTATGCAAACTCACTTCTACCATCCAAATTGAACAATTGATGCTTTTATCTTGGTAATGAATAATTCTATTGACTCTTTAAAAAGTATATATCCTAGGCTTTTTATACTCCTAGTAATAAGATGACATTATCATAAATGTATTTAGAAAAGTATCAAGTGTATAGGCCAATTTAAAACATGTTATACTTTGAAATACTTCTACATAAAATATTCTTCTATGTATAATTATAATATGTATAATTTATTCTATCTCCAGACATTTTTAACTTTCATTTAAAAATGAAAATTTTAAATGTTCTGCTTAAATATCCAGAACAAATTTGTCATTTGTTACTAAAAGTCAGAGTCTAAGTCATTACTTGTAACTCTATAAAATACTTCACTTTCAAAAGGATGATGGTAAATACTCATTTGTTAGGGATGGAATTTCTTTTTTTTAATTTTTTTTTATTGTGAAAATACCGTACAGAAGGGTTACAATTACATGGGCAAGGTAATAAGTACATTTCTTCTCAAGCATTGTTGCCTTCTCCTTTGTTTCCCCTTCCCATACCTTCCCCTCACACCCCCACCACTCCTCCACCCCTCCCTGACCAAAGTTGTAAAGTTCGTTTTCGACATAAGGACTTATACATCTCATTTTTACAATGGGTCCACCTGTATCCCTATTTGAACGATGTGTTTTTTCCCTCTCCTTCCACAAATTATACCAACATCAAATACAGTGAAAGCAGGGGTTATACCATGGGGGAGGGACATACAAAGCAACAAAAAAACTATCTTATAAATATTGTTATTATTATGCGATTATTAGAAACAATTGCATGAAAGAAAAAAAAACATTTGAATACATATCTTGGGGTTCATTTCGCTAACATCAACTTATCTGATCTTTTCTGCTTGACTCAGACATATACTAGTTTTTGTGAATAAGGGAAATCATGGGACCTATGTTTCTTTGGGTCTGGCTTACTTCACTTAATATAATTTTTTCCAAGTCTTTCCATTTCCTAACAAATGGTGCAATGTCATTAAAGGTAGCTCAGTGGTAGAAGTGCTTGCCTTGCATGCATGAGGCCCTGGGTTTGATTCCTCAGCACCACATAAGCAGGAAAAGTTGGAAGTGGTGCTGTGGCTCAATTGGTAGATTGCTAGACTTGAGCTGAAGAGCTGAGGGACAGCACCCAGGCCCAGAGTTCCAGCTCTACAACCAACCAAAAACAAAAACTAAAAATAACTAAAAAACTAAAAACAAAAAAAAAACACATCTGTAATTTATTTTATCTTATGCTCTCCTTCAAGTGAACAATGCTGGAAATAATAAAATACTTGTTTCCAATTTTAATCTACTGAGGCAGGCTTACTCGAGTTCTATTTTTAAACCTAAATTTAGATATTTTAAATACAGAAATCTTTAGTTTTTATTATCTAGTATGAATAGATACATGAAAATCCAGACTTGCTTCCCTGAAACTGATTTACTTTTACTTTCATGTCAATGAAGCTCTGAGGAACAATGTTGATTTTCTATCAGCTGGACTGAAGTAGATTTTTTTGTGTATTGATAAAAACATTAATTTTTAATTTATCTGTGTGACTTTCAAGAAGAAATTAAGCTTTGAGTAGACAAAATGAGTAAAATGGGTCCTTTTACTAGAATTAAATTTGTTTTATTTTTCTGTAAAAGAAAAGGTTACTGGCATATTTCAGACAAATCAGATTTCTAAAGAGGATAATTTCTTTAGATCATTAAAGGGAATTGTTACTTCTTCAGAGTTAGAATTCCAATGAGTCTCTAAGAGCTTTGAAAATGTGTGGGCTTTGCATTTCTTTTTTGTGCTAAGTACTCACTTGTCATGTTGGCTATAGCAGAAACTTCCCCCAGCAGCTGAGAGAAGAATGTGCAGCTGCATCATATTCTACTAATGAATGAAGTCAGAATCCTTTCTTCCAACTTTAAAAGACAAACGTAGTTACCTATGCAGAAATCATAAAGAAGAAAGTACTTTTATAGGGGACTGACAAGTAAATTCCATTTTATATTTTTATGTACACACACACACACACACACATACACCTTTAAGTGAAAATATAACCCAGATTTTAGACAGGCATACATAGCTCTAGAATATAGACTTTTTTTTTTGGCCCTACTCTTACAAGAGAGAACTGTAGAAAAATTTTTATTGAAACCTAGAGCATGTTTTGGCATTCTGAGAAATAATATCATGACTGTAATTGTAGAAAATGGGTTCTTTTAAATATAAATGTGCACTACTCTTTTGGTCTTCTAGTTTTTGTCTGAGATGTCTTACTATGACTCCTAAGAAGAAAAAGAAAACATTGAGTGACCAGCACAAACCAACCAACTAAACAAACAAACCAAATACATCTAAAAATATAAGGCATAGATGGGTCTTTTGGGATCATACCTGTAATCTTAGCTACTCAGGACACTGAGACTTGAGAATAGAAGTTCCAGTGACTTTATCAGTTTAGGAAACCGACCAAAAATGTTCAAGAGTTTTTATCTCAAACTAACCAACAAAATGCTGGGCTGAAGGTATGAGTGAAGTGGTAAAGTCCATACCATGAGCGAAGAGAAAAAAAAAGAAAGAAAAACAGTGATAAAATGAAAGACAGTACATTAGTTTAAAACTTTTCTACTGACATATTGACCAACGAAACTGAATTTACCCCACATCTGAAGTCATTTTTGGTATTAAGAAAACAGTAATGTCATAAGCAAAATAATGAAATCATTCTATGTCATACCATATAACAACTCAAAATTATAATTAATATGAACATGTTAAGAGACAAGAAGGATGATGAAATAGATATAGGTAAATACTATTTTTCATTTAATTCCTAAGCACCAAGTACCAAGCTCAAATATAGATAGATCAGAATACATTGAAATAAAATGTTTCTTTACAGCAAATTCTTTTCCACCTATGTATTGAAAGAAATTTTATGCATCATTGCATTTGAAATGATATTAATACTAAAACTTGTAAATTAAAAAAAACTCAGTTGATTCTATAAGGAAAATGGTTCAAAGGACAGGCTTGATTGGATTTTACTCTACAAGGGCAATATTTTGAGATTCCTTTTTCCAGTGGTAAGGCTGATGATATGGATGATATGGATGGTATGGATGAGTTTCAACTTTTTTTTTGATCTTCTAATTGATTATTTTATCTTGATTTTGATTGGGTTAAGACAATTTTTAATTTTATATGTCATATTTCATTTACCATCCCTTTACCATACCATGCTATAATTGATGATAGAAAGTTGAGATTCTAGCCTTTGAAATCCTAACACCAGCATAACACTGATCAGAAGTTTATACAATAATTTGGAAGTTCGTCTTGTATGTTTTCAGCATTCAGGATAGAAAACAATCTGGATTTTCAATCACTAGCAGAACTAGATTGCAACCACTGCACAGGAATAAGAAGTCCTAATAAGAAAAGCATAAATTGTGTGAGTCTCAGTTGTGAAGGAGAATGGCAGATATATAAATCAAACTGATAATCATAAATTGAACCCAAAGACAATTAAAAAAATAGAAAGATCTTTTCATGGCAGAAATTCCTCTCCTTAAAAATAATGGTCTTTAGTAGAATGCAGAGACAGAGAAATTGAGAACTATGATAAAGGTCAATAATCCAATTAGGAGCTGCCTGTCTCTTGCACAGACATTATGGCTAGTCAGAGAAATTGGGTACCCATAGCAGATAAGAAAAACACCACTCTGATGTTAATGGTAAAAATAACTATAGATCTGTCCATATTTTTAAAGAAGAAAGAACAAGTTTGAGAATAATTCACTTTTAAAACTTATTACATAAAAAGTAACAATTTATATGTACAGAAAGATAAGGCTAAATATCTCATATTTTCTTTAGATAATACTGTCCTATAATACAGTCCTATAAAAGGTATATTAAAAACCTTAACATATGTATTCCATAAATCCAATTCCTTGCCATACACAAATTTTGTAATTCTAAATTCTTACAATAGGTCTCCAGATGCAATAACTACTAAATGAAGTAAAAACTCTTCCTATTATATGGGATATAATGTTAACTGTGAATGGTAATAGTTATGAATAAATATGACTGTTAAATATTATCAAATTTGAGAAGATATTGTGCCTTTTATATTAAAAATACTGAAAATTAGTCAGTGAGCAATTTCTATTCAGGACTTAAATCATTTGTAAGAAGGAGATCTATTAATGTTTTGCTAGTTACATCAGAAATGAAACTGTGAAGTTAGTTATACCTTGACTAATCCCATACTAAGTGTGGGGGTCCTCAAATATGTAATCCTTGCTATTCTGATGGTTGAGATGTGATGATCAGAACTTGAAGCCAACTGAGCCAACTCAGTCTGTGAGATTTGTATCTCCAATTAACTAGCAAAAGTCAGAAATGGAGGTGTGGTTCATGTAATAGAGTGCTGGACTTGAGTGGAAAAGAGAAGAACACACCACAAGTCCTGAGTTCATGCCTTAGTAGGGAAAAAATAATAATAATAACAAACTAAGAAAAATAATAGACTTTTAAAAAAGAAACATGAGCTGTCTTATATTTGCAAAACTGCTCAAATCAGAAGTCAATTTTGCTGCTAGTTCTGTGTTTCAAGGAAAATAAATTGGTTTTAATCAAGTTTATTTGAGTTTACAATAATATACCATTGAAAAATACCATAGTTCTTCCTTTTCTAAAAAAAAGTAAATATTCTATGGGTATATTCAACTGTTGAATTATCATCTTCTCCCCAGTAGAATACCTAATGAAACAGAGTGAAATGCATTGAAAATTAATGAGAGATCAAATGATTTATGGCATAAAAATAAAAACACGAACCACTCTTAGTTTCAAATATCAAGTCCCGTAATTGGAAGGATAAATAATACCTTTTTAAATTAGTTAATTTCATATTAGAATTTGGGTTTACAATTTTCCCAGAAAATAAAGCTTGATAAACAATGTAATTCTTCTTGAAGTATAATGCACATATTTACTAAGAGCCTCTTCTACAAATAGTTTTACCACACGTGTGTAAGTACCAAATAAAATAATGGTACTCTTATTTGACAAACAAATATACAGCCCGAGAAATAAATTATATATAATTTGCTTTCAATCTGTATCAGACTTACATTTCTCTTTTCATAGTTTGAAGGACACATTACACAATGCAGGGCATAAAAGCTCTATCTGAGGAGAAAAGCCAATGATTGCATAATTATAGTGTGGCAGAATTGACATCTGACTGGTATGTATTATAATCTCCTTTCTGAGGTGACTCTTTTCTATTACAAAAAGTCTAGAAAACTGTTTATATAAAACTTTGATATAAACATATTTTTAATTGGGTTTAATCTTGAGAAAAAATAATCTGAGAAAAACTTGTGAGTATAAAATGTTATACTTCTTGAAGATACCACCAACACAATGTTTATAGTAAATATATATTTTTTCTTTAAAATCACTGCACTATTCTAAAAATGTGAAAAAGGTCATTATATTTTTTCATTCAGAATATTACATAGAGTGCTTTTAATTTAACATGTCCATTTATGTACACAATGCTTGTTGCATTGTTGTGTCCTTTGTTGCATTGTTTTGTCTCCTCCAACATTCTTCCAATATTTAGCTAACTTTTCTTGTCAATCTCAAGGTCCCTAATTCAGTTTTCACATAAAACACTGAATACTATGATTATATTTGCCTTCTGTATTTTCAACCAAAATTCTTTCCCTTTGGATTCTTGCCATAACAAACTTTATTAAATGTCTTTTCATATTGAATGTTCATATAAATTATCACAAGGCACTTCCAGTACAGACTTAAAAGCGTAATAAATATCTCATTGCAACCAAGTAAAGTGTGACAGGAGATGTATGCAGGTAAGTGTACTGCAGAGTATGCAGGAAAGAGTTCTGAAATTTAAGGCAGCCTTTGTCTTTGTGTGAAAGGTAGAGGTATATTTGTTTGTTTATGATACTAGGGTTTGAACTCATAGTCTCATGCTCGTTAGGCAAATGGTCTACCACTTGAGCCATACTGGTTTATTTTTTCTTCAGTTATCTTTCAGCTACAATATCCTATTTTGTCTGGTTCTAGCTGGTCACTGCAATCTTTATATATAGGTATCTTGCATGACAGAAATTAGGGCATGTGCAACCATGCCCCACATGGAGGCAATAAATTTAATTGAAAAGTAAAATGCATGAGGTTGCAATATATATATATATATATATGTATGTGTATATATATATGAAAAACAAATTGTTAATAAAAACAGATATTCATTTTAATGAATTAATTTTAAATTCTGGTATTGTTTTGCATATAATGATATCCACTCCTTAAAATGTGCTTTATCAAATGGATTCAGTTCTACAATTGTTCTTTCATCATCACACAGAATGAATCTATTACTCTGAAAGTTCGTCCTCCAAATTCCCAATACCATAACTGATCTGTTAGATCCTGTAGTTTGCATTCAACCTTTTATTCCTTGCATCATCTGTGAATCATTGTATTTTTTATATTCATACATATGCATATAGTTTGTCAGTTTTTGTTACCAGATAATATTCATTGTATGAATGGACATTAGATAATTTACCTACTTACACTTACAAATCTTATGGTTATTTCCCCAATTCTTACTATGCATAAAACTCCTATAAATACTCAAATATAAGCAATAGCGTTAACACATTTTCGTTGAAATAAGTATTTAGGAGTGGAAAAAATATGACACATTTTAGTTGTTTTCACTAATGTGCCATTTCTTTTCGTGGCCATTGCACATTTTTGTTTTCCCATAAGCAGGAAGAAAGTAAGAAGTCACGTGGCATACTAACAACTCCATCACAAAGAAGTATTAAAATCAATGCTAAGAGTGTTATAATACAAAATCAACATAGAAATTAAATGATATATTATAGTAAGAGAAGATTAGAAAAGTTGGAAAAAATGATCTTGAAACTGAGATAATAGAATTTAAATTATAAAGAGAATCATACTGAGTATATATTGATTTAAGAATCTTATGATAATGTTAAAATGTAAAACTATGTTTGTCCTATCATTTGTGATTAGGATTAAGTAAGACCTGACTGTGAAATTTGGAAAGCCTGAATTAAACATTAGAGTTTATCTGTAGACATTTGGAAGTGACTGAGTGTGTTTTGAGTAGAGAAATACTATCACCTAAACAATTCTTGACAAGTTACAATATTCCATCTTGGCCCACCAGTAGAAGACTTCAAATCACCTACCTTTGGAAATAATACTGCTGAAAAAAGATATTAAAAGCAACTATTTAAGTAACCTATGTTATTTTACCAATTACAATTCAGGCATTCATTCCTCAACAAAAAATAATTAACAACCACAGGACTTGCTAATAATGCGCACTGCTGTGATACACACACTGGGACAAAGCTAGGACATTTTCAGAAAACAAATATTAAGAAGAGGTTGAAACCATGATTTTCAAATTTGGAGACCATTATCTCATCAAACAGTGTGTTGTTTCACAGATTTGCTTGTATTCTTGTCTCAAAGATTGAATAATGAATACAATTATAGCAGTAGGGAACCTGACAAGACAACAGAAACAATCTCACAATTATGGATATTATTTGATCAAAGTGACAGTTATTTACCTACATGGAGTACAAAGGTATATTTCTAAAAATATGCTCCAGGAAAACACAGATAGATGGTTTAAATTAGAGTGTTCAATTTGTTGGCAGATAATAGGAAATTCTATAAGAAATATTGAGAGTTAAAATTAGTGTCATGATTAGCTAATGACTAATTCTGTATTATGAATATGATCTAAGGTTACTTATTAATACCACATCATTTTAATATAGCCAGAAAAAGAGGATAGCTTCAGAAACTATGATACCAATACAAAGGAGTAAGCAATGTTTAGGAATTCTTATTTTTATCTAATAAAGTAATTTCCCTTTGTAATATCAAAAATTGTATTTATGATCAAGTTCCCTTTAATAGACTTTTTTTTACATTTTTATTGTAAAAATGCTGTACAGATTACAGTTACATGAGCAAGGTAATGAGTACATTTCCAATTGAGCATTGTTGCCTCCTTCTTTGTTTTCCCCCTACTGTCCCTTCCCTCCCATCTCCACAACTATCCTCCTCCCCACTAAAGTTGTAAAGTTCATTTGCAACATAGTGTTGTGTACATCTCATTGTTACAATGGGTCAACCTGTATCCCTACTTAAGCATTTTGTTTTTTCCCTTCTCTGGCCAGAATTGAGAAGTACATATACAAGGTGCAGGGCACTGACATCAATTACAATGAAAACAGAGGTTATGCCATGGGGGAGGAACATAAAAAGCAACAAAAAATCACATGGTACATTACAAATATGTTAAAAACAAATAGCAAGAAAGAAAAAAGATATTTTTGTACCTTTCTTGGAGTTCATTTCGCTTAACATCATCTTATATGGTCATATGTACATAGCTATGGACCTTTGCTACTTGTCCTACAGAGATACTAGTTATTGCAAACAAGGGAAGCCTTGGGACTTATGTGTCTTTGGTCCTGGCTTACTTCACTTAATATCATTTTTTCCAAGTCTTTCCATTTCCTAACAAATGGGGCAATGTCATTCTTTCTGATGGAGGCATAGAATTCCATTGTGTATATATACCACATTTTGATCCATTCATCTACTGAGGGGCATCTAGGTTGGGTCCATTTCTTTGCTATGGTATATCATGCTGCAATAAACATAGTTGTGCTGGTAGCTTTGGTATGGCCTTGTTTGGGTAAATACCCAAAAGTGGGATTGCTGGGTCACAGGGGAGCTCTATGTGGAGTTTTTTGAGGAACCTCCATACTACTTTCCAAAGTTGTTGAACAAATTTAAACTCCCACCATCAATGCAGTAGAGTTCCCTTAGGTCCACATCCCCTCCAGCATCTGATGTTATTAAAGTTCTTAATGATAGCCATTCTAACTGGGGTGAGGTGGAATCCCAAGGTTGTTTTGATTTGTTTTTCTTTTATGGCCAGAAAGGTTGAGCATTTCTTCATGTGTGTATTGGCCATCTTTATTTCCTTTGCAGAGAAGTTTCTCTTTAAGTCTTTAGCCCACTTATTTTTTGGGCAGTTGTTTCTTGGAGGATTTGTTGTTGGGGATTTAATCTTTTGAGTTTCAGGTATATTTTAGATATGAGACCCTTGTCGGTTGTATGGCTAGGGAAGATCTTCAACCAATTCTTGGGCTTTCTATTGATCTTGCTAGATATGTCCTTTGCCATATAGAAGCTCTGCAGCTTCATGAAATCCCATTTGTCTAACCTTTCATTGATTTGTTGTGTTTCTGGGTCTCTACTAAGAAAATTTTGGCCTGTGCCAAGGAGACCTAGGGTTTCTCCTATTCTATCCTGTAATGTTTTCAGAGAGTCTGTTTTGACTCTGAGGTCTTTGATCCATTTGGAGTTGATTCTGGTGCAGGATGATATTTAAGGATCTAGCTTTAGTTTTCTACAGGTGTTTAACTAGTTTTGCCAGTACCGTTTACTGAAGAGGCTGTCTTTCTTTCATTCAATGTTTTTAGCTCCCTTATCAAAGATTAGATGGCTATAGGTCTGCAGGTTCATTTCTGGGTTTTCAATTCTATTCCATTGGTCCTCAGGTTTGTTCTTGTGCCAATACCAAGCTGTTTTGACTACTATGGCTTTGTAGTAGAGTTTAAAATTTGGTATTGCTATTGGTCCAGCACTGTTCTTTCTGTTAAGTATCGTTTTTGTTATTCGGGGTCTTTTATTGTTCCATATGAATTTTTGGATTGCTTCTTCTATGTCCTTGAAGAATGAGGTTGTAATATTAATAGGTATCACTTTGAATTTGTAGGTAGCTTTGGGAAGTATTGTCATTTTCATGATGTTGATCTTTCCAATCAGGAGCGTGGGAGGTTTTTCCACTTTCTAAGTTCTGTTTTGATTTTTAAAGTTTTAAAGTTTTCATCATAGAGGTTCTTCTCTTCTTTAGTTAACTCCTACGTATTTCATTTTTTGTGGGGTTATTACAAAAGGAGTTGATTCCTGATTTCAGCTGCACTCTTCTCATTGTTGGCTTTTAGAAAAGCCATTGATTTTTGAGGGTTAATTTTATACCCTGCTACTTTGCCAAAGTTTCAAATCAGCTAGAGTAATTTGGGAGTGGAGTCTGTGGGATTCTTTAAATACAAGAGCATGTCATCTGCAAAGAGGGAGAGTTTTACTTCATCTTTCCCTATGTGGATCCCCTTTCATGATATTCAACAATAATGAACACACAAATTACCAGCTTCTTTGGGACACAGCAAAGGCAGAGGTAAGTTTATAGCTCTGAGTTTCTATATCAACCAATTGGAGAGATCTGAAATCGACAATTTCATGAGACATCTGAACCTCCTTGAAAAAGAGCAGTAAGCTAAACCCCAATCTTGTAGACAATAACAAATAATTAAAATTATATCAAAATTGAATGAATTAGAATTAAAAAATTGAAAAAATCCACAAAACAAAGAGTTGGTTCTTGGAAAAAATTAACAAAATTGACAGCCCCTTATCAAATCTTATCAGAAAAAGAAGAGAACACACCCAAGTAAACAAACAGAGATGACAATGGCAATATCAAAACAGAAACAACCAAGATTCAGAGCATTATAAGGGAATACTTCTCTATCCTTTTGCTAATAAGTTTGAGAATCTGGAAGAAATGGACGATTTCCTAGCAAATATCAACATGCTGAACCTAAACCAAGATGAGTTAAACCAACTTAACAGAACCATATAAAGCATTGAAATAGAAACAGCAACATGAGACCTCCAATCTAAGAAAAGTCCAGGACTAGATGGATTTACAGCAAAATTCTACAAGGCTTCCAAAGCAGAAATTATGCCAATACTCTTCCAACTCTTCAATGAAATTGAAAGAGAAAAAGTTCACTAAGTCTTTCTATGAAGCCATCATAACCCTCATCCCAAAACCAGGCAGGGACTCATCAAAGAAAGAGAACTATAGACTCATTTCTTTGATGAACATTGATGCAAAATTTCTCAACAAAATTTTGGCCAATCACTTCAACAACTCATCAAAAAAATCATACACCACGATCAAATAGGACTCATTTCAGGATGCAAAGCTGGTGCAATATATGCAAATCAATTAATATAATTCATCACAACAACAAGAGCAAGGATAAGAACCACATGATTATCTCAATAGATGTAGAAAAAACATTTGACAAGATCCAACACCCCTTTATGATGAAGCCTCTGGAAAAACTAAGAATCCGTGTAACATTCCTCAATATAATAAAGGCTGTATATGACAAACCTACAGCCAGCATTATACTTAATGGCAAAAAACTAAAGCCATTTCATCTAAGCTCAGGAATAAAACAAGGATATCCAATTTCTCCACTTCTCTTCAATTTAGTATTAGAATGTCTAACTACAGTAATAGTTGTTTTTTTCTGAATCTCTAGTCTCATTAAGAGAGTATACAACAGTGATAGCTTCAATGTAACATCACTTCCAGAGCAGCAGAATCAATTTTATAGGACTGCAGATATTGTGGTTAAGAATATTTATAAGTGAGAAACTGGTAGTCATTTTGCCTGGATTTGAGCCCTGATCCAGCATTTAAATATAATATTGCATAATAATGATAACAATAATGATAGAAGTGATAATGTTGAATAGACCATTTAAGATGTATGAGATTTTGTTATGTCAAATGCAAAAATATGGTCCTATTGTTAGCCTAGGATTAAGCAAGTAAATGCTAGTAAAGTTATTAGACAATACACAGCACATAGTCAGAAAAGTAGTTGTCTATTATTGCAAAACCCTATTTTCATCTTTTTAGGTTATGTGAACTCAGTTCTTTCTGATTTCTAGTTCTAACTGTATTACAACTAGAGCTGCTGTCATTGAACTGTAATCTTTCCTATCAGTGAAACAGTCTCTCATTTTACTTTGTTCCTAGGAAGAGGGGAAGGTTCAGTCATCATATGTCGGAACTGCTGTCTTGCACAATTAATGTCATTTAAGAAGACTTCAGGTATTTGGGGCCGAGACTGAATAACAAGCAGTTGACTCAATCACCTTTGATGAAATCAGCAAGACGTTGGTTTCTTCACCTTTGGACCTTTCCTCTGTAGGTGAGGAAAAATGAACTACTGGAGGACTAAATAACTAATAAGTGCCCTAACATTTTTATTAGTTGGTCCCAAAAGGAATTTGCCATCTATGCAACTAAATGTGAAGGTTGGCTTATGTTACCCATTACCTCCACATACCTCCAGCACTAATTAATCTAACACTATTCTGTTTTTTAAAACAATGCCTGTCAATGAATTACTTGGGTTAGTCTACTAGACTTGCTAAAATAGTACTCTGAAGGCCTTAGCATAAATTGACATAGCTAGACATACAATGGCATAGCTAGACATAGCACAGACAACACTCTGCACTAGAAATAGTCACTAAATTAAGCATCCAAAATACTGATGTTAACAGGTGCTACAACTTTACACATCAAATAATGACAAAATACATAATTTGATGTTTCAGATATGTATTTTGTCCTTCTGCGCACGAGTGTGAAAAGGAAGTTGTAAAAAACTATTTTATATTTCCAGTTATTGGGGAAGAACTCTGAACAGTGTTCATATGAACAGTAAGAAAACCTTAAAATATAATTAAACTCAACTAAGAGTATATGTTACAAAATTAGAGGAGGTTCTTCTCAAACAAAGATATAAGATACTGGGAATTATATAGGAATACATTAATGGGGTAATATACTATATTCTTGGAAGACTTAATCCAATAAATATTCCATTTCTCATGAAATCTATGCATAGACTCAATGAAACTCCTTTCCCTAAATTCATTGAGACAGACAAATAGATGGATGGATAGATAGCTAGATAGCTAGATAGCTAGCTAGCTAGCTAGCTAGCTAGATAGATAGATAGATAGATAGATAGATAGATAGATAGATAGATAGATAGATAGATAGATAGATAGATAGATAGATAGATAGATAAATAGATAGAAGGAAAGGGACATCAAAGGTGTTACCAATAGCATCATCTATGTCAGAGGTCAGACGGCAAGTAGACTAAAGAGTATCTTTCAGCTATAATGACTGGAAGAGTAAAGATACTCTGAATTATCACTGATGAAAAAGAGCCTTTGTGTGGGATGCAAGGATAATTGATATCCTTAAAGTTTTTCTCCAGGCCTGGCCACAGGGGAGTATTCTGTTAACATATACTAAATGATGTTAATGGATCTTTGGTGGAATTTTTTTTCTTTTTATTGTGAAAATACCGTACAGAGGGGTTACAATTACACGGGCAAGGCAATGAGTGTATTTCTTATCAAGCATTGTTACCTCCTCCTTTGTTTCCCCTTACCTTCCCATCCCTCCGCGCTCCGCCCCCTCCCGCCCTAGGCACCAAAGTTGTAAAGTTCGTTTTTTGACATAACATCTTGTACATCTCAATTTTTCAGTCATGAAAAACCATGTTTAATTGCTAAGTAAAATGATACCAAAACAAATCCTGTTCTGGTACTTTCATACATTGAAATCCAAATGTCTACTAAGCTATTGCTTCATTTGTCCCATTCATCTTTTATTCATCCGTACCCTACTCCTACTTGAATCCCTTTTTACCTTCCTGGTACTCATTTTGTTAAACTGTCCATTAATTGTTCAAAAAGTTTACTGTGTGAAGTCTTACTCCTATATGTACTATACTTTAGCCAATGCATTGTGCCTCCAAGTGTGGAGGTTATATTTTGGGTCTAAGATCCACAGAGGAAAGACAAGCAACCATTGGCTTTCTGGGCCTGGCTTACTTAGTTTACTGCAACATTTTTAGACCCATCCAATTCCCTGCTAATGATGTAATCTCATTCTTTCTCATGGTTGCATAAAATTGCACTGCATTAATGTAGATGTAGACATGAATGATAGATAAAGTAGATATAGGTATAGACATAGATATGTGATAAAGATACACAGAGAATATAGAGATTATATAGATAGAAAGATATAGATGATAGGTGTAGAGGATGTATATGTATCTATTATAACTAATTTTATCCATTAATACTTTGTAGGGAATCTGGACTACTCTCTATAACTTGGCTATATTAAACCATGCTGAAATAATGATGGGCAGGCAAGTTCTTTGTAGCACCTCGACATACAGTCATCAGACCAGTCTTCAGACAGGGGTATATAGGTAGCCGTGGTCCCTGCTAGAAATGTCCGAACAACACATTTCTACATGAGTCAAGATTTATGAGAACTGGAATTCTGTTCTAAACTTTGCTGTAAAATCTTTGATTTCATATATTATTTATGGCTCTATATACACACTGAGAACTTAAAATATTTGGGAGTTTGCTAATGTTGCAAAACCTGTCTAAAAGAGATTCTTAAGATATCCAAAGATTATTTACCACTGTTACTGATTGTAAAGGCAACACTATCACTAAAAACAGGCACTAAAGGAAGCATCCAAGATACTGTTGTTAATGAATGCTACAATTTTAAACATCAAATAGTGACAGAATACATAACTTGATGTTTCAGACATGTATATTGCCCTTTGTCAGCACAAGTCTGAGAAAGAAGCTGTAATAAACTATTTTATATTGCCAATTATTGGGGAAGAATTCTGATCAGTGTTCACATTAATAGTAAGAAAACCTTAAAATATAATTAGAATCAATTTAAAGCATATTTTACAAAACTAGAGGAGGATCTTCTCAAAGAAAGATATAATACATTGGGAATTATATAGGTATACATCTATGGGGTAATATATTATATTCTTGGAAGACTTAATCATATAAATCTATTTCTCATGAAATCTATGCATAGACTCAATGAAATACCAACTCCCCCAAAAATGTTGAACTAGCTGAATTTGTTCTGGTATTGGAGGATGGAAAGTGTGAACTTACTTATAAGTATGTAAGTAAATGAAGTAATAAACAATTTAGAAGGGAAATTCATATTAAACATTTGCATGATAAAGCGATGTTGAATCAGTTTGAAATGCATGTACAGACATAAATATGAGAGCCTATAATGGAAGAGACAGTGTAGTGCTGAAAACCCATGGAACCCATAAAAAGAGTTTCTTATCTATTCTACTTCTAGTATTACACACACACACACACACACACACACACACACACACACACACAATGTGATTCAAATGCATCATATTTTGAGTTCCATTTTGCTCTGCCATTGATGTTCATTTACATAACGTGACTAAGTTGTCCAACTCCCTCTATGATTTTAATGTCATCAACTATAATAGTCATTGGAGATCATGTGGCATCCTTCATCTACATTCTCTGAGGATGGTCTCTGTCAGTTTCCCTTATTTAAGTTAAGTAGGAATCCATGTTAATAGAAAAGGACAATACTATTGCCCTCTGGAAATATTCAGCGGGCTAAAGAAGAGTATGATTATTCTGTTCTATTATTCTTGTATTTTTGATTGCCTTTCTATGTATGTGACCCAAGGGAGCTAATGAAATCTAGGTCAAAACGAGTTCAATTTTAGTCAGTTAACCAAGTAATCTACTAGAGCCAGTTCCATTGTATAAATCTCAGTAATGCACTGATATATAGCCAGGTATCACTTAAGACTGATTCCTAGGATTAAGGCTATTTTCAGTTTGTGATTCATAATGCTAAGCTATACCAGCACAAATGGGAAAATATGGAAAAAAATCAAGGGGGAAATACCAATGTTCTCATGTCATTTAATATACTTTAGTGGTTTTTTATAAGCTAATTATCATAAGAACAAGAGGAGTACGTATCATGTATCTTCATCAGCTCTTCACTAGTAAAATGCTTTGTTAACTGCTAATGAAAATACAAGTAGTTAATTATAAAGTGACAGCCACTGAGCTGAAAATTTTAGTGCTTTCATTTCCACAACTGATTGTCACCATCTCAGAATCTATAATGGTCCTGCATATTTTCAATCTGAAAAGCAAGTATCGAATATGCCTCCACTATTTTGATTGAGTATAAAATTGCTTGTCTGTTAAAATAAGCATCATACTAAATTAAAAGTTCTAATTCCATCCATTCCTGCTTGTTGAGTGCCTGTTCAAAGGGACAAGAATAAAAAATGACATATTTCTTTTGCCTAACAATGATATTTCTTTTTCCAGGAGTCTAACACAAAGGTTAATGTTTCCCAGAACACAATTTTAGCATTACAGAAAATTCTTTCTCAGAGAATATTTACTAAATGTCTTCCACCTCTTTTATTTACTAAATAATCAGAGGGTAGAGCCCAATACACAAACACACACACACACACACACACACACACACACACACACACATGGGTCCTGGGGCTTGAACTCTGAGCCTAGGTGCTGGTCCTTGGGCCACAAAGCCACTTTTTCTGTGATTAACTGTGATTAACTGGAGAATCTCACAGACTTTCCTGCTAGGACTGGCTTTGAACCGCAATCCTCTCATCTCAGCCTCCTGAGTAGCTAGGATTACAGGCATGAGCCATCAGTACCCTCAAAAATCTTATCTATTTTAATAAGTACATATGCAAATGACTTTTATCTCTAGATTTTAAAATTTTTTTTCCAATTTTTCCCTTTGAAATTAATTAGGCACTGGATGTCTGAAAATATGATCAAAGCTGCTGAACAGAAGAGCTTACAGAACACTCACCTTTGCTCCACTGATAACCTCAGGAAACAACTGCTTTGACCTTGTGTTTCACACATCTAATAAGATAAACATTTATGTAGAATGATACTAGAAACATGTTGGAATTTATATGGGTAATGTATATGTTGACATATAATTATGAATATATGTGTATTATTTCACTTTGAGAATATCCATACAAACATGTAGGATGTACTCTTGTTGAAATGTAAACAAGAGGCTATAATGCAAATTCTACCATTCCATTTATCTTTATAAACATTTTTGAGGTGTTCATTGCATCTAAGTTTCTTTTGAAAGGAAGTCCAATAAAGCCAAGATGTATTTTATCTTCCAGAGTTATGTTAAAATCTCTCTGTTGGATTTAGTTAGGTGAGAAGTCTGCAAGTGTGTAATTAGTTAATTCAAAGATGGATTTAGGAACTTTTCTCAGAAGGCAACTTTGTTATACTTTCATCTTAATTTCAAGAAGAAACAATATGTAAATAAATACTCCTACTGAAAGTTTTCTGCTTCTATTGCTGTAATTCAAAATAAACAGTACATGAGATAAAACATATTATATCAGTAATTAATTATTTGGTAGTACTTGACACATTATGAAAAATGTAAAATACAGATTTCACATTTACTTACAAGAAGGCAATTAGATAAAAAACACTAGGTAAACCTCATAAGAATAAATTATGTCTTTATATTTTTATAGATTATAATTATTTCCCTGAAAAATGATTGAAATAATTTTCTTCACATGACTTTGAGTTTTCATTGTTCAGAATACTGACTTGAATATGTGGACTGATAGTTATGCATATATAAATTACATTATTAAAAACTAGACTTGACATTTTCAAATTAGTGAGTGGCTAAAAGGGAACCAAGTCACTTTATTACTACATATATTTCAGCAACAAAATTGGTAAATTTAATGTCTTCATGGAATTATCAAAAGCTTTATGTCACCTTAAAATGACCACATTAATGAAATGAAATAATACACTGAATTTCATTTCTGGTTTGGGAATTGCACAGAAAGAAATGATGTTTATAACTTTATTTCTCCCATGGTTGTCATGTGAGACATCGTAAGAAAACTAGGGATTGTTTTCATTAAGGTTTCATTAATACTTTTCATTTCAGAAAAGATGAATAATTAAATGTATTTATCATAAGGATTATAATAATCTTCAGATTCTTTTGGGGAGGGGGTCCAATTGTGGGGCCTGAACTCTGGGCCTGGGCGCTGTCCTTCAGCTCTTCAGCTCAAGGCTGGCACTCTACCACTTGAGCCACAGTACCACTTCTGGTTTTTTTTTTCCTGCTCATGTGGTGCTGAGGAATCAAACCCAGGACCTCATGCATGCAAGGCAAGCACTCTACCACTGAGCCACCTTCACAGCCCCAGAATCTTCAGATTCTTTAGCAACCATTTACCTTTTGATACTTTAGAGACTGATCAGTTTATACAACCAATTAAACCTACAATGGAGTCTTCTTCTGTTTGAGGCAGCACTTACAGCCAGTAGCTTTTAGTATAACTTTAGACAGATTAAGTCTGTGTTGCCTTTCAAATTCTGAAGTCCACATGTCATTGTTTCTTTCTTTTCGTTAGTAGAAAAGAGTTGCAGTAACTCACTCTTTACTTTAGAAAGAATAGCTTGAAGGCCCTCACATTTCTAGACCAATTTCAATTTTAATGAACTGAGTAATCCTTACATTTTGTACAGCATATTTTTTTTTATTTTGTGCAGAGCTTGTGTCCTGAAAGATCCAAATATTTTGGTATCATTAATATGATTTTCTATGTAACAGATAGTGTCTCAAATTACATGTAGAATATATTGTGACAGAGGTGAAGGGTTTATCAATGTCTGAATTAGGACATTTAAACCATACTGCTACTATTTGAAGCGAACTGCTTCTTCTGATCTTTGTGATCAGAGTTATAGACAAAACGATTCTCTAAGTCAATAGCAGTATACCAGGTGTTAAGGTCATATTTATGCTCTAGTGAAGATGTGACATTTGTTCTAGTAGTTATGATATAAATCACAAGTTAATTAAGTAAATGGCTCCCCACCTTATTTCTCCAGATTTCTATGGCTTCTGCACAGGCCATATAGGTGAGACAAATGGAGATGAGAAAGGAATCATCATTCCTGTGTCCTGAAGATTTCTCAGTGGACATCACTGATTTCAGTCCATCTAGCATTGAGACTTGTGAAATTAATATTTAAGTCAGTAAAAGAAATGGTTAGAGAAAAAACTCAGCCTTTTCTAATGCAAATGTCATCTCTTCAAAGATCAGTTGATAAATGTTTTATACATAATCTTTCTTATGTACCACCAGTGAGTTTTGAAACTCAGAGCCAATGTGTTAGTATGTTCAATGAGTTCATGCTCTCAGGTTTAGTCTTTAATATTATATGCATAGAAATGAACTAGTAATTTATAAATAAAATGAATTATGATAATTAGTTTGAAATACACAAAACCTATTATGTTAAATAATAATTCCTTAAGAGATTTTTTTTTAGTTTATTGTAAAGATGCTGTTCAGAGAGGTTACAGTTACATGAGCTAGGCAATGAGTACATTACTTGTAGATCATTGTTACCCCTTCCCTTGTTGTCCCACTATTTCTTCCCTCCCCCATTTCCCACACTCCTCTCCATTCCCCCCCCCACTGAAGTTGTGAAGTTCATTTCCAGTCTAGTGTCATGCTGTGTCCTTGTTTTAGCATTTGTCATTCCCCTTCCCCTCCCCAGATTAGACAAATGCATATACATGATGCAGGGTACCAAAATCAAGTGCAGTAACAACAGGGGATATGCCATAGGGGGAAGAACATACAAAGGAAACAAACAAAAAAGAAAAGAAATCACATAGTACATTTAAAACAACATACATATATATATATGTATATATATATATATTATATGAATTCTATGCTTCCATCAGAAAGAATGACACAGCTGAATTTGTTAGGAAATGGAAAGACTTGGAAAAATTTCCTTAGGAGATCTTTACACCCTAAGATTCTGTAACTGAATGGTTTTTCCATGTTATTTCTCATATAGGTAACCACCTAATGTATTTAACATACTACCCTAACCTACTAGTTGCAAAGGCAATTCAAAGAGTGTGGAGATAACAGGGGGAGTGGTTCCAAGGTGGTTATGGGTGACAGCACCTGGTAAACTTCCCAAACACAACTGAACAGTCATATCCGGATCCATGGAATGGAATATGTTGTTTGTCTGGATCAGCATCCTAAGAGATTCAGGTAACAAAAGGGAAGATGGATGCACACATTTTCAGTATAGAAACACCACTAACATGCAAAACCCAATTACTCCCTGTAAAGTGAGCACTTTATACCTGGCTCACTACCAGCCCAGAGCCTCCCATACAACTTATACCTTTTACTGTAGCGTCAGAGGCTATTTCAAATGAATAGTTTCCTACACAGAGTGTACCATGCCTGGGTCAAACACTGAGGAAATGTACTCCATTGCCTGCCCCAAAACCCCTATATAAATTACCTCCCGTTGTCAGCCTCTAGGCCACTGCAGAGATGCTGTCGCAGGCCAGAGTCTCTGCTTGCCCAAGAATCGATTATGGGATCAACAGCTGCAGAGCTAAATCCATTGCAAGCCCTTCCATAGCATATAACTCTACTAAGGGCCCAGAGATGAGCATGCAGACTCCAGTGCAAAGCTTCAGTAGTCTGAAAAGTATGTCTAGCCCATGGTTTTAATTGTGGGCCCAAAAGCCCAACATGGAATAACTTGTACATACATTAAAACAAACAAATAAGCAACACCTCAAGCTTGTGAGTTATCACCTATAGTGTCTTTTGGAGTTGACATTCCTCACCATGTAGATGAGTAGATGACTGCACTCATCATCTTGAACTTTGGAAAGAAATGTTTGAATACGGAGCAGCATTTCTCCAATGTAGTAATGGGAAACTGCATCACAAACCATCTATTGCCCAAGCTAAAAAATCTTGCGAAAATTCTCTAACTAAAACCTTATTATCCTTTCTAAAAGGCAATTTGGATCATCATAATTCCACTTTGCTTCAAACACTTCCTTTTGACTCACGCTTTGTTGTAGAATTTTCAGCTTGTCCATTACAGACTCTACTGCATTTTTAAGATGAAATAGAGTAAAATAAAAGAACAGCTTTCTCATGATAAACACTTTCTATAGAGAGGTAATTAATATAGTTCAACAAGATTTGCTTTTAAAAAATATAAAAATCAGCCAGGTTCTAGTGGCTCACACTTGTAATCCTATTGACTCGGGAAGCTGAGAGAGGAGGATTGTGGTTTGAGGCCAGCTTAACAAAGGAGGAGGAAACAATGCTTGCTAAGAAATATACTCATTACTTTGCTCATGTAACTGTAACCCCTCTGTACAGTATTTTCACAATAAAAAAAACCTATAAAAAGAAAAAGAAGGAAAAGAAAAGTCTATGAAATTCATCTCCAATAAACCAATAAAAATCTGGAAGTGGAGCTATGGCTCAAATGAAAAAAAAAAATCAGGAACAGCACCCAAGCTCCAGAATTGGCACATATGTACACATAAAAGTATAGAAGTCACGACTGTGAATGATAACATTATCCATTTTCATCACAACACAAAAATATACTAATAATTGAGCTGATGACCGAAAATTCAGTATTATCCTTTGGACCTTTGTAGCCTTTTACCATCATGAAATCCTAAACAATTAATAACTCTTTAATAAATTATGATGTGTATATTAAGTCAGAGCATCATGAATTTCCTAGATCACAAATATAATATTCTATGTGAATGATTTTAATTATTTAGCACACACATGGATTACTTAAAGAGTTTGTTCATATGCAGATAATTCATCCTAATTCTTGGACTGTTAATTCAGTGCATCAAAGGGCAGGCCGGAAGGTTTGCGGCTGGGGCTGGAAATAAGTTTGATTTTGTCAAAAAATTCAACAGCTCTGTAGCCAAATCCTTTGTCAGAGGCAAGAAGAAGTATGCTTTATCTGTTTCTCACTTTAAGTATGATTTTCCTGAGGATTTATTTTGTTTTACAGAAAAATAGAATTTCTGTTTATTCATGTTTTATGTGATAACAAGGAAAAAATAAAACCTAATTGTGAGCAATAACTATTAATTATCCTCTTTCATCTCTACAAACTAATCAACAAAAAGCAGAGTGAGAGGTCAAAAAATTGTATGGAGTACTTTAGTGAAACTATTTTCAGGGGCTAGCTATTTTTATTATTTCAGAATTTTGATGGTATGCATTTAAAATCAAAATCATTATCTGGCAAAGGACATGGTGGCATGTTTAGTAGAATTATAGTTTACAAACCTCTCTAATGGTAATGAAATGCATCAGAGATTTAAAAAAATATGAGTACAGTTATTTCTTAGTTCCCATAACTATATTTATAATAATGAGAGACATCATGAAGACATTTCCAGAAGATGTTTTAAAAGCCAATGTAAATGTCAGACAAAATTTTAAAGATCCAATGTGAAAGAGGTGAAGGATGTTTAGAATAGTATTTTAAAATGTCACAATAGGTTTCAATAGTGTTACAAAGTTCATTCAAATGAACTAGTTTTAAAATGTCTGTATGAAAGTGTTTTGAAAGAAAATTCATTTTGAATCAAATTATCTTTTAAGCATTTGAAAGAAATTATTTTTGACTTTACCAACTACAATTCATTGTCAGATTATTTGCATTCTATGCTAATCACGTTAACAATTTCATCTTTTGCTGCCTTTTTTACGGTGTCAAAAATGTAATTGAAAGTCTGATAAACTGTATAATATATAAACAAAATACAATTACATCTCATTTCAATACATATATGTGAATATAGTATAAAATTAGACATACATGGAGGAAAGAAATAGTTAATTAGAGAAACTGGGTAGAAAAGAGATCCCTAATTCTTTCCATTCTATCCAAAATATAGGAACTATGGAAAATCATCAAATAATTGTGTAAGATAGTGTTATAGGAAATGTCTGTATTTATGGGTATGAGAAGGCACTTTAGCTACTTAAAAACTAATGTATTACAAATTGCAAAACAGTACCCTATAACACAAGTCTTTTTAAAGCCTTATAACTGATGCTTGGGAAATTTAGCGAAATATCATTCTGCTTTTCTCTAAGATTGTCCAATTCTGAATAATAGGGTCATTGGGAAGAACTGAGGATTTGAACAGCATTAGCACATTGCCATAACAGTAGAGAGAGCAAGATATGTTATCAGGAAAATGAGGTACCCGAGGAGTTTACTGGTAGAGTAAATTGGTAGAAGACATAAATAAATGAATGAATAAATAAATAAATAAATATTCAGAATAAGCTACATACCAACAGTAAAAATTTAGAGGATTACTTTAGTACATTTATCTTGCTCTGGAATTTATAGCATAAATTATTTTACACTTTGATAAGAAAACCTTTAGGGTTATATGTGAGAATGTGTGGAGTACATTGCGGATTTTAAGCTCTAGTGAACTATGTAGCATTTATAATATGGTGATGTTATGAACTGACTGTTTGTGCTTTCCGATCATTGAAATGAGTGCTTAAGTGCCCGGACAGGTGTATTTGAAGATAAGGGCTTAGATGAATAAACTTAAATGAGGTCCTGAAAAGAGGTCCTGATCCCATCTATAGGTTTAGTGCCTTCTTAGGAAGAAATACCAGGATACCAACAAGCTCTCCATCCTTTGAGAACACAGCAGAAATATGGTCATCAGCCAATCAAGGGTACCATCATCACAATAAGCCAAATTGAGCCGAATCTTGATCTTCCAATTCCTTTCTACAAAATTATGAGATGTGTGTGCATTGATGCCATGTTTGCCAGCCTGTCTGTAGCTATTTGTTTTGCTAACATGAAGTGATTATGAAATTTTGGTAGTTCCATGTTGCATAATGAATATTATGAATATTATGAGTCACTACACCTAAGAGTCATTCACACTCCTAAAAGCACATGCCCATTCTCTCACTAAACATAATCATTCATTTTACTGAAACATTTCTGTACTCCATAGATTCGTTTGAATTATTTGATTATATTGTTTCTATAACTAATAGAATATATAGATAAAATTGAGCTATGGTAAGTGATGGAGAGGAATAATGGCTGCACATTTAAAAACATATTGTCAAGGTGATGTACAGAGGGGTTACAGCTACATAAGTAAGGTAGTAATTAAATTTCTTCTCTAAATTGTTACCCCCTCCCCCATTTTTCTCCCTCCTTCCTTTCCCTCAAACCCCATCCCAAGTTGTACAGATCATTTCCAACATACTGTTTTGTGAATGGTGCCATTTCATTGCTTAATTCAGATAAATGTATATACAATACCAGGGTACCAAAATCAAATACAATGACAACAGGGGATAGGCCATAGGGAGAATAAAATATTAAAGAAACAAGAAATCACATAGTACATTAAAAACAACAACAACAAAGATCTATATCTTCCAACATTTTTACCTGTGATAGAAAAGATTTTCAAGGACAAAGTATTACAAACACAATCTGACATTTTAGCTAAACAATATTGTAAATAGAACATTGTGTTAGCATTAAAACAAAGCTTTTAATTCTAAAGAAAAAGTAAGTAGATTCAAATGTATGTTCAAATAAACCTAAAGGTCAGATAATGTAAAATGACTTTCCAAATTCATACAGTAAGAAAATCATGTAACAAAATTCAGTCTTAGTGCAGACGCTTTTGAGATGCTATAAAGTCAAAGAGCAATTTATTTGTTGGCAAAACGTGATTGTTTAATATTTGTCTATACTTTTGTGATTCTATCTTTATGGTTCCATCTTCTTATCACACAGTCATTCATCAATTCTCCAAATGCCACTTGAACAATGATGTTACAATTCCAAATATTATAAGCCACCTTTAATTTACATATCTTCCTCCAAATTAATCTCCTTAATATTTTTCCTCATCATCTTTCTCTTGAAGCTCATTTTCCCTCTGAATTTTTTTAAACTCTACCTAGTTAGAGTTTTTCATCTCTGATCAATCATTTAGGCTATAATTTCTGAATCCAGTACATGTGAGTACCACTCAAAGTTTTGACATTTCAAATATCTGTATTTTATCCCTTAGAATATGTGCTGATTTACATTTTGCATATTGCATAATTCTGTTCTTCAACAAAACTTCTGTGTAACCCTTGAATTTAGGTAAAGGGATTCCATACCTTAGCATATCCCTACACTTCAAGCAGAGAGTCTTTAAATACTTTGTTTTCAAGCTCACTGAAATTACTTTGCAACCTTTTGTCATTCAAAATGTTCCTGAATTATCATAAAATTTAGCTTCAGAAGTCCCAGGATTAAGTTCTATCTTTCTCATCCATACATCTGTTTAATTTTTGTATATGCCAGTATGGAGCTTGAATATAGGGCCTTGTTTTTTGTTTGTTTTGTTTTCATCATGACTGACACTCTACCTCTGGAGTCACACCTCCACATCTTCCTGCTTACCTTATGACTATTTAAGCATTCATTATATTATTTAATTCCCTTATAGATTGAAGGCCTGAGAATACTTACATTGTATTATTTTCATAAGAATCAGAGGATATGTGAAAATTTCTGGAACATTCGCTAGAACTCCTGAAGCCCACTAGATGTTTTGTACCCTGCAAATACACCTGAGGTTAGCGATGCAGATAGTTACCACTGTTGCTTTTACTATTAGCCTTTTATTCAATTTTCTTTACTCAATTTTAATAATAATTACTTTACTGAACAGAGTCTTAAGTTGGAAGTAAAATTTAGTAACTTAGCAACTTGGCTTTTCCTTTCATTGTTATTCTGAAAATATAAATCTTCATGAAGATATATATATATATACATAGATATACATATACATGTATATGTATATCTATGTATAAATATATATATATATATAGGCACACATATATAT
>NW_012267352.1:4984550-5007368 GCF_000151885.1 Dipodomys ordii
ATTATTCAAATCTGGCATATACTTTATTTTACCTAGTAGGTAGAATTTATTTTGCAATCAAAGTTTCTAAAAGTTGATGATATACTTTTCTAAAAGAAATATGATTTTTGAGCTTTATTGCTCTACTTCCTATTTTGTGAAGGTTACCTTAGCAGTGGTTTTGTTTCTCAGTATTATTATTATTATTATCTTTAAGTAGTTGTACAAAGGAGTTGCCATTTAACAAAGAAGTTTATGAAAACAATTCATCTTAATCAATAAATATCATGCTTTTCAACATTTTCCTTCATCCTTCCCCTTTGCACCTTATCTCTTCCTCTTGTTAATTTTGTAAGACATACATTGTGTAGTCTTGTCTTCATTTTCCCTCTTCTCTTCTTCATTCACTCCTCCCCAATCATTTCAACTAGAAAGTCAAAACCAAACTTCGCTGTTTTCTTAAATACTCATTTTTCTTAAGAGGTACTATAGTAAAGGTACTGTAATGACTTGACCCAGGATATCAGCATTCAATTTCCTAAGTTTCCTAAAAAAATAAAATAAAGGTAGTAGAGTTTTAAATATGTATATGTATACTTATTAAATAAACAGGAGCAATGATGATTTTATAGTCTACTTCAAGAAGAAGTAACCCAGAACTTTTATTAAAACTTATTTTTGCCTTGAAAATATCAATTTTGAGTTAAAATTATTTATAAAAACCCAAAGACATATTCCATGAAACTGATACAAACTTTTTCCCCTGACATTTACGTTGTGCCAAAGATCACAGATGAGAAATACTGAATAAAATAAAAATAGGATTGGATTCAATAAAGTATTCTTAGCATTCTAATTGCCAATTGGTAGTCATAAACAGAAATATTTACAATGAAAAAAAGAATGTTATTTTAAAACTTTTGCCAATTTCAAGTCAGCTCAGGTATTCTAAAATCAGAGTTCACTAGTGGTTAAAAACACACAAACACTGTATAGTTCATGAGTTCACCCCTCCCCACCAAAATCTGCATTTTATCATTACTTGACAATTATTAATTGAAAAACAAAACAAAACCTGTTTTTAATCTTTGGTTAGGTAAATACCAGGGACATATTAGTTTACTTTTGAGACTTCTGTGGCTTTGTCTTCTCAGAGATTTTTCAGGACTAGTGTCCACTTTATTTTATTTGGATTGACAAATGGGCTAGTGGTTACAGAAAATGTTGTAAGATTGAAAAAAGTTATATTATGAAACAGTCTCTCTCTTTTTCTCTCTGCCTCCCTCCCTCTGACAACATTATGCTTGAACTCAAAAACTTGTGCTCTTCTTTTGCCTTTTTTTTTGCTCATAAGTGAGACACACTGATCTCACCTGCTTCAACAGTCCCTTTTCTTGACCAAATATCAATAGATCAACAGATCAATGATCCACATCCTTCAGCTTTGATTTGCAGCCTGTTCCCGAACCCCTGCTTTGAACTTGAAGAAACTGCAAAGATGCAGAATAGGTAGAAAGAATTGTTTCTATTTTCAAAGCAATAAGGATAGAAACAATGAAAAACGAACTTGATTCTGCTGTATTATCTGGTGTGTGATAGGCAACAATTTTTCTATTAATAATTTTTTATGTTTTATATGATTTGTAAGGTATTTAAACTTTTTAGAATCAGATATATTAGATTATAACTGTAAACCTATGAATCTGTTGAGATACATTATAAGGAACAATAGATATCTGGGTTATACTTCTGTATCAAATAACAATTTAATTGCATTTAAGTATCAATTAACTGATCAGGCAAAGAAGGTAACTTTTAAACAAATGTGAAAAAGAAATGAATTCCTAGCTATCTTTTCTTGCTATGCTCGCAGATCTGAGTGATTGTAATATTTATCCAAGTCAGTTTTCAATACATTTTTATTTTAATAAGACTGGTTGGTTTTATATTTTTGTCTTATCTTTATTCTCACTGACTAATCTATTAGAGAAAATGTGGGCTGGTGTTTCTTGAGGTGTATGATCTTTAGAGCTAATCTAAGCAGTAAAACCAACATCTGTCGGCTTTTCTACTGTTTGCATTCTGATAGCAACGCTATGTGCCCTCTTGTCTCAGAGGGACAGGATTGAGTATTTTAGGAACAGTTGGTGCTTTACTCTGAGATTACTTTCCAAGTTCAGATTTCTTATTAGATAAATAAAGAAGTCTAAGAAGACAGATGTTCAGTTGTGTGGGGTAAGAAAGCCAATAACACATATACATGCACTAAAATGGACAGAAGGCTTTTATTGTCTCTATATCATCCCATTTTAGAATAAAAAGTTCAAAGATTACTATTTAAGTAAAATTTTATAGAACTTTATTTAAGCATTTATTATGAAGAAAATTTATAAAATGAGGATATTTAAAGTGTCATTAAAATTACACTTACAATCACATATTTTAAATTTATTATAGAATTGGAGCAATATTGATTGAACATGTTTTTCTTCCAAAATTATTTAAGGTTTTATGAATTAGTCAACCAATAGGGTCATAAATTTTCACTATATCTAAATTTCCTTCTCTTTTTCCCATGACATATCTACACTGTTTCAAAGATGTTTCCCCTGGCTGCGAATGTGATTTAGTGATATAGTGCCTAGCATGTATGAAGGCCTGGGTTCAGTTCCTCAGAACCACATATTCAGAAAAAAGCTAGAAATGGCACTGTGTCTCAAGTAGTAGAGTGCTAGCCTTGAGCAAGAGAAGCCCAGGGACAGTGCCCAAATTCTGAGTTAAAGCCTGAGGACTAGAAAAAAAAAGTCTCCCCTACATCTTCTGAAACTTCCAAACATAATTTCCATAACTGAGCTTGAGAAATCTCTCAAATTTACCTTCCTGCTCAACAAATACTTTATTTGCAGGTACATTTTTAAGAAATGTTATTTCCTAAAATTTTATTAAATACATAGGTCATTTTTTATTTTAAATAAGTTAAATTATATATTTAAAAATCTTAATATTTAATTTAAATATTTTGTTGTTTGCAAGACTTGAACTCGGACCTGGAAACTGTCCCTGAGCTGTTTTTTTTGTGTGTGTGTGTGCAGGGGGTCCAGTTGTGGCGCCTGAACTCTGAGCGTGGGCGCTGTCCCTCAGCTCTTCAGCTCAAGGCTAGCACTCTACCACTTGAGCCAGAGCACCACTTCTGGTTTTTTTCTTTTTGTTTATGTGGTGCTGAGGAATCGAACCCAGGGCCTCAGGCATGTAAGGCAAGTGCTCTGCCACTGAGCCACCTTCCCAGCCCCCCTGAGCTGTTTTTTGTTTTGCTTTGTTTTGTTTTTGTTTTTGTTTTCCTAAAGTCTATCACAGTTCAACTTCCAGTTTTTGATGGCTGATTGGAGATGAGTCTCATGAATATCTGGAGAAAATTATATTAAGCAAAGTAAGCCAGACCCAAAGACACACAGGCTGTATGGTTTTATTCATTTGATAAGCAGAATATGTCTAGAATATTTTTATCAGAAGATCATAATGACTTAGTAGCTGGGTACATGTGACCATATAAAATGATGCTTATCAAAATGCACTCCAAGAAATGGAAACAAAAGGTTGAATTGTCCTCTTGCAGTTCGTTCATTATTCTTTTTTTTCCCCTTTCATTTATTTCCTGTTGTCATTGTTTTTGATTTCTGTACCCTTTGTCTTGTATATAAGTTTATAAGTTTATCTGATTTGGGGAAGGGAAGGGAAATTACAGAAATGGTGGGACAAAGGGTGAATCAATTCAACAGTGATACTCATGAGAAACTATGTCGGAAATCAACTTTTTAACTTCAGGAGAGGGAAGTAAGCAAGGGGAGGAGGAGGAATGGAAGACAATGAGGAAGGTAGTAACAGTTTTCAAATATAGATGTACCCATTACTTTCCTTGCATAACTATCACCTTCTGTACATCACATTTACAATGAAATTTAAATTAAAAATAAGTCTTATGAACTTCCTGCCTGAGCTGGCTTTGAACTATGATCCTCATATCTCAGCCTCCTGAGTATCTAGGATTACAGGAATGAGCCACTAATGCCTGGAAAAATATTAATTTAATTTTTTAAAAAGCTGTGGATGTTTATTTTATTTCAAATTTATCTGGACCTGGGGATTGAACTCTGAGACTGGGCACTGTCCTTGAGTTTTTATATTCAAGGTTAGTGCTCTACCATTTGAGCCACAACTCCACTTCAAATTTAAAATTTTTGATACGTAAAATATGTTGCATCTTATAATTTTATTTTTTAAAATTCTACTGAGTACAGTACTGTGACTATATTTATTTAACTTTAGAAATATTTGTGTACTACACTTTAAGTCTTCCAGAGACATAGTGAGCATTAATATTATGTTGCTTTATTTTAATTGAATAAAATTACTTTTATAAAATCTTAAAGGAAACACATATAGATATTTTAATGTAAATTCTGAGCAAGTAGTAGAAGTAAATGTTTTCATCAGCTTCATTTATTAAATTGTTTCACATATAGTGAAGATAAAAGTAAATCATTCCTCAAAAATCACCCATCTGACATTAAAACATTTAAACCATACATCCTCATCTGATGGGGTTGTCAATGAAGGAATTACTTTTTTTACTGATTATTGTCCTGTGTCATTTATTTTCCCTTGTTATCATATTGCTTAATGTTTATACATCTATAAACACCATGTGCTGTCATACTGGATGATTAATTGGTCATATAAATACTATTAACTTGCATCCAGTCATACCACCTAGGTGCATATAAAAGAAATACTTGAGGTCTTGGAGGCTTAACCTCATGTGATCATAAGATCTGACCTCTGTGGATTCAGAGGGTAAAACATGAAGGCAAACTAACATTTTCTCAACCTCTGAGATTAAATGTTGAGGGTTTTTTTTTTTTTTAAAGTTTTAGAGTTGCCTGAAACACCTACATTCTTTGAAACACTAGTATCTACCCATACCAGCACCACTATTATATTTTGGAAACACGATTTCACAGATTCAAAGCTAGAAAAGAATTTTTTTTCTCAGCATAGAACAGAATTTCACCCAAATCTGATGTAGATGGGTTTTTCCATTTATCTTTGGGTTGATGTGACACTGTTAAAGACATAAGGATAGAATTAATGGAGTTAGTGTATGAAAAAGACCTGAGTTATAGATCCTAGGAAAATGATGCATGAGTTGTAGTGATACCCCTTTCAAAACCCAAGTAGAAACTTGTCATTTTAGTAGTATTAATAAGTACGAAGAACTAGCGGTAAGTAGATCAACGCTCATGGGTGGACAGATGCTCCTATAAATGTGTGAGATTGCCCATATGAGACACTCTCTTGCCCTTTTATCTGCTACCATTTGACATAGAAAGATCTTGGACTTCTTATGGTCTAGAATTCTGATACAATAACTTTCTGCTTTTTATGAAGCATCCAGGCTGTGATATTCTGTTATCACATCTGACAATAGGCTTGCCAATACCCATGCACACAAAAATCAGAGAAAAATCATTTTTAATGCAGGCTTTGTAATGGACAGAGGTATGAAAATTGGTTTAGTTGCCAGTTCATAGTGATGGAAATTGTTCTTATCTTCAAATGATTTATACTTTAAAATAATAAAGATGTGGTTAAAATAATTTTATGTGCAAAATTTTTCTATCTGGAGAGAAAACTCCTACAAAAGAAAATAATGACTAGAATTTAATATACATCACTCTTGAACTTACGATATCCTATTTCTGGATTAATAAGAACATTTTATTTTCCATATGCAAAATACAACTATCTATATCAATGTACCAATCAACAAGTCTCAATAGGTTTTCTTTGCATTTAAGTGTTAGTAAAGATGCTGAGCTCAGTTCCTATTGTATTTTGAAATTCTCTTTGGAATTAAAAAAACATTATTAATGGAATTAAATTATTTCTTGCCAAGAGGCAATTCTTCAGAACACTAAATCAGTTCTCTTACTTGTGTTTCCTTCAAAGATAATTAAAGTGAGTCTTTGGACTCTTTAGAACAAATTTGTGGATCAATTAAATTGACTGATAAGTCAAACTATCAAGCCAACATTTGGAATTGTCTACTTGACAAAAATTGTCTACTTGACTGAAAGTAATATTCTGTGTTCACTTGAATGGAAAAAAGTTGATGAATATAAAATGTGTATGTACAAGGAAGCTAGGTGAGAGGAGTTTGGTTATAGCCATTTGGCTTTGATTGTAATTCCCTGCCTTCAATAGAATTCCATGAGTAATGGTACCTCTTGACACAGCTAAGTAGATGATGATAAATATCAGTTACTTAAAGAAAATAAGTATCTTCAATTATCTTATACCTGTACTTATTCACACAACCAGCTAAGCATATACTAAAGTGAATATTAAATAAAGTGAATACTAACATAATATACCCAATAAATAAATGCTAAATAAATAAAGTTAATAGTAAAATATGTTGCTCAAAAATGATTTCAATTAAGAGGGAGAATCAGAACAACAAAAGAAAAGAAGAAAAAATAAAAATAACCCAAAGCAAAGCAAGGCAAATAAAAAATGACAGTATTTCTTTTATTGCTTTCCCAAGAAGCTATTTGGTATTGACTGAATGACTTTGTGCATATTTTATAGCAATGATTTGGGGGGAGTTGGAACCCAGATCATAGTTTTACGCTTGTCATGACTTCAACTAAAAGGGAAAAAAATTAATCTCAGGAAAGAGAAACTTTTTTTAAAAACTACCAATCCGATAATAAGAAACAACTTTATAGTAGTAAACTTTTGACTTTGGACGTTTTGATAAAGGCAGTCATGTAAAGATCACACTGTGGAGATACGTTGTCTCTGTATATTTGTTTTCACAGGACTTTGTTACTGCAATAGATTTTCCAGAAATGATGGCACTAAAACCTATGGTAGCAATGGAATGAATGGGTTGCCATTAAACCCCTCAATGCAATGTACAAAAGAGAATGTCTACTCTAGACGATGTATTATCTCCTGGTGCCACGTAGCTATGTGTCACTACTCTTTCTACAATTCAAAATTGATTTCAATGTACTGAGTTTTTTTTTTCACTTTTGTCTTGAGTATTTGTCTTGTGGTTTTGGAGTTGATTGCTAGAAGGCATACATACAGCAACAGACTCTCCAGTTATAAATCATTTTAGATACTGGAACTCTTAAAATAGCTTTTGCAAGATATTTTATTGATTTATTTTCTTGCTAACCTCTTTCATTTTTGAATTTACAAAAATCAAAAATTGGTGAATTTTTTTTCGGTTTTGAATGTTGTTTTTACGTACAATTCTTAATGGGTTAAAACACTAAACATACTAATAAAAATAATGTGCTACTGTATAGAAATCTACTTCATATAGAGTTGGGTGTCTTATACATCAGAGAGAACTGAAAAAGAACAAAGAAATATTTTATAATTGTAATCTTACATCAAGAAAATTGAGGGCATTTTTTAATAAGTAATATAGTTTGACGAGAAATATTTTGTGTTTAAAAACAAAGTTTGGCTAGATTTGAAGAATACTAATGATTTAATATAACGATTGATCTTAACAATTAAATTTCTGGCCAGCATTCTTAAAGATTTTCATTTAAATTTGTCAATATTAAACCTTTACAAAACTACAAAACTCTTCTCATGCCACACTGAGAAAGGAAATGTTCATTTTAATTACAGTTTCAAAGATCAATTTTATAGGAAATGCAATGAATCCTTCATTTTAACCTAGAAATATTTACTTTTACTATTGTCACACATAATGTGGCCCACACATATATTTATCAATCCTTTGAGCTGCCTAGGTACCAAAATATTCTTTTTTTTTTAATTTAAACTCATCCAGTCCTTGAAGATAGAGGTTGAAATAGAGGACTTCAGAGTCATACATAATAAGTACTTTACAATCACATGATGAACATGATATTGTGGTTAATGGTATAGCACATAAATGAACTTGCTTCTATATAGTTACAATGGAGCTGAACATTTCCTATTGTCCAGTGGTTTGCAGCTGTGTAAATCACACAGTACTCCTGTCATTTTACTGTTAGCAACTGCAGGGACAGCTGTGTACTTCAATTTCTCTGAACTGATGAAATTCTTGTATTGCTTACTATGCTTTTACTTATAGAGGGGAAAAAACGGGTAATTAATTACCTTGTAACAAAGAATAATTCAAATAAAACTAAATTTCCCCAAGATAGAGGCACAAGTGGTTTTTGCTTTCTTGCCATTGTTTCTAACCTATCTATAAGGTACCATGTGATTTTTTTGTTGCATGTCCCTCCCCCACGGCATAGCCCATGTTTTCACTGTATTTGACATTGGTATAATTTGGGGAGGGGAAGAGAAAAAAATAAATTGTTTAAATAGGGATGCAGGTGGACCCATTGTAACAATGAGATGTACAAGATGCTATGTCGAAAAACGAACTTTACAATTTACGCAGGATGGGGCGGGTAGGGACAATAGTAAAGGGGTGTAGCTGAGGAGGTGGGAGGGGAAAAACAAAGGAGGAGACAATGCTTGATAAGAAGTGTACTCATTACCTCGCTCATGTAACTGTAACCCTTCAGTACTTTATTTTCACAATAAAAAAGCTTAATTAGAAAAAAACTTCCCATTTCTAATTAAATCTTTTTATTTGTATTTCAGATAAATCCTTCAATCACAGTATCATTTTTATTTCCCTCACAAAAGTTAATTACTTCAATAGTTGTATCTTCAATATTATATATTTCAGTTTATATATGAGCATGGT
This sequence comes from Dipodomys ordii, assembly GCF_000151885.1. Lineage (NCBI taxonomy): Eukaryota > Metazoa > Chordata > Mammalia > Rodentia > Heteromyidae > Dipodomys > Dipodomys ordii. Next base: position 4,993,327 of record NW_012267352.1, read on the forward strand.
ACATTTTGTTATTTTATGCATATCTTTTTATTATTACTTAAATTTTTAGATATCTTTAAACTTGGTCATATAATTATATACTTCTATAATAATAACTTTTGCACAAATAATTTTAAATATACAGATTTTTTGTAGGAAATATTTCAGCCTTTTTTTAGGGTAAAAATAAAAAATTCATTACTTTGTGGTAAGAAAATTTAATGTTAACTTTAAATAAATTCTACTTCCAAGGACACAAGGGTGATAAAATAGTATATGAAATGACAGAGGGGAATTGGGAATAATTGATAAAATAATAAGATAATAGAGTAATAAGATAAGAATAGCACATTGCTTTTTATCCACGACTGTCCAAACAAAGACATATCAGAAGGTGAAACAAATCAGGAAATCAAGTAGCATTTAAAGCAATAATTACTAACATCAACACACACTATTGATAGAAGAATGTTAAAGAACATCAAGCAAGATAAATAGAAAAACTAAAGAAAGGAAATTAAATATTTGAACTGTAGAAATTCAAAGATAAAGATAAAATATTAAATGAAGCCACAAAGCAGCTTGCATAGAGAGGCAACTATAATATTTATATCCACCTTCTTAGGAAAAATAAGTCCTAAATGATGGCTAAAATCAGAAACAGTGTTACATCACACTATAACTGTTTTTATATAACAACATCAGGCATCATCAGAATGAAGAGACAACCTATTGAATGGGAGAAAATTATTGCTGGCTATTTACCACACCTGAAAAAAGGAAGAAAGAACTAATAGAATGAAAAATGACAGATGAAGTAGTCTAATTAAAAATGCACTGGACAAACGAGAAATTCAGCATGCAGAATAAATAACTGAAAATATATATTTAACATATTTAGGTTTTGATAAGCTTCAGAATCAATACTATAAATGTCAATTGTTATAGTATAAAACTGCATTGGGTATGTTTATGCCTTTTTCATGCTTTCACAAGGAATATTCTTTAATGTTGGGTATAAGTCCTAATTTTAAGATTCCTATTTTGACCTCCACTACCCAGTGTATATTAATGGTAGTATCTTATGGCTAAAGAGAAGTATTGGAATTTATTTACTTCAGTTCACTAGCAATGTACCTCATTTTTTTCTGCCAACTATCTATTCTCTCTTCCTGGGTCATCTACTGATAAGAGGATACTTGTAGATCCTATAGAAATGAAAATCAGTAAAGTTTTTCAATATTTGCTGTAGGTAATATATAAGTGTACATTTACCAGTTCTCAGTGTACTATTTTAATCCACAGACACTTAATGTTAAATGAGAGGCCTGAGAGTTATCTTTATAAATAGGAAATGATGAGTTTTAAGGTCAATTTAAGAATTGACAACTAAAACTTAATTTTTAAGAATTTTAGTTGTTTTGTTACAATACCAAATCACCACCAGAAAAATAATCCAACAACTATAGGCATTTTGATCCAATTAGCCACATGGATATATCCAAATCATTGTAGGCATAATGGCTGTTCAATTTGGCATTTCTTATTCTTCAATGTCACTTTTCATTAATTTACTAGTTTGATTACCGTCATGTGAAGATTCCTGGATTTTCATTTTATTTCATCAACTGATTACTTTCTAATTATTATTTTATGCTACTGTTTGATGATCAGTTTTTAATGTCTAACTTAATTGACTTCTTTGTTTAAAGGGTATGACAGTAAATGTTTTTGAATTTATCATTTAGTTTCTGAATTGTAGAGTGAGAGCTTATTCTGAATGTTCTATTTCCTACATAGCAAAACTATCTTCTGTATTACAAATACCTTTCGTTAAGGCATTCTTTTAGCTTTAGTGGTAGAGTACCAGCTTAGCAAAAGTGAAGCTTGAAATTCAATTTCCAATACCAACAACAAAACATTTCATTCTTTTACTGTATGCCTGTCCAAATGTTTTCTCAAAGTCAAATTTAGATGTACATTGTATTTTATTAGCTTCTAAAATTTATATCTGTTCTTTATTATGTAAATCTCATCAAATAGGATTTATAATAAAACTCAGATTGTATTTATATATATTTTTATAAACTAGCAAAATTTTTATATCAAAAACCTGTGAATAAAATAAATTATGACTCAAGCAAACATATGCTGTGCCTTTGACAAACAGCATACTTAGGGTTTCTAAATACAAATTTTATTAAAGAAAACAGAATATTTCAAAACTTTTTAAGTTTTAGTGCTTTTTAATGTTGAATAATTTAATTAGAATTCATGTTGAAGAATGATTAAACAGAAAGAGGTTTAACATACCATCTCATATAGTAATAACTGATTCAAATCCAGCTCTGCATAAAACAAAAACCCGAAATCTATATGCATCTTCTATAATAAATTGTATGGAGTTAGAAGCTAGGTTTTAGATATAATGCAGGGAAAGGAGAGAAAAGTTGTTTTTCCTTGAGACCCTTATATTAATTTCTTATATCATCACTAACAAACTGTCTGAAATTCCAAACATGGCTTCTTTACAAAAGCAACATGACTCATGAGTACTTCAATAAAGGACAGATGCACAGTATGCAGGGTACAAAAAATTAAGCACAACATTTATACATCTCCATGGCTTTTTTCCAATTTCTTGGATAGTTCTTATTTTTCTTCTCTTTCTGTTGATTAGAATCTAATAATATATTTTCATAACATTTCACTTGATAAGTGTATATATAGTGTATATATATATATATATATTAATCCCTTCTCTCTTTTCTCTTTTTACATTATTGCCTGAAATTATCCTAGATTTCTGATTGCTTAAGATAAAACATCAAAAAGAAATTTTATGTAAAATTTGGCTTAAAATAGAAAAGAGGAGAATGATGTGAGATATTATATTTACCAACGAAGGATTTTTTCACTTAAGAAAGTACATAATTTTCAACAAAGTTACAGATGATGCACAAAATACGTTAAAATATTTAAAATTTACAATGAAAACTTTCAGATGAATGACTTTGTAAGGGAACAGCATATTAAACATGAATTAGGAAATTGAGTCTAGTTTTATCCTTAACTCTTCAGAAAAAAAGGGTCATGAGGAGGAGGAGGAGGAGGAGGAGGAAGAAGAAGAAGAAAGATTTAGTACTTCTCTTTTAATAATTATCTTTATTAAGCTTTACATTACCAGATTAAATGACATAGCTTCATACAATTTTTCTACTTATGGCTTAGAACTGTTCATCGGACTAGTAAACTTTTGAAGTTCACAGGCTGTTTCATGGGTTTTCTTTCTTTCCTTCCTTTCTTTCTTTTCTTTCTTTTTTCTCTTTCTTTCTTCTTTTGTTTCTCTTTCTTTCTTTCTTCTTTCTTTTTTCTCTTTCTTTCTTTCTTTCTTTCTTTTTTCTCCTTCCTTCCTTCCTTCCTTTCTTCCTTCCTTCCTTCTTTCCTTCCTTCCTTCCATCCTTCCTTCCTATTTTCAGTAGTGGAATATATTATTGTTGCAAGAGATCTCGGAATTGGTCTTCTCTCCCATCATTTCCTAATGATACCAATGAAAGAACTGCATTGTACATGCCAATTTCATTGACTCATGTTACATATAACTTTCTTCATTGCCCTTTCACTGTCTTAATTTCATGCACATTTATGTGATGAAGCTTACAATATTTGTCTTCACCATTGTATCCTTACACTTACACAGCTTTTACCAGGTGATGATGGTTCTTCCCTGCAAGTTTAGCTACTCAGGAGGCTAAGGCTTGGAGAATTCTGATTCAGTGTCAATCTGATCAGAAAGATCCATGAAGAAAAAAAAAGTACACATAATATTCCATTTTATTCTTATGCAATTAATGTATATTTCTGAATTAACAAATGTTACTTAGTCATTACAAATTTGTTGCACATTTTGAGAATGGGTAATCATGAAAATGTGTCTGAAGCTTAATTTACAATTTACTTTAATACTGGTTTTCTCTCATTATCTTTCCCACTAAATCATTTACCTTCCGACCCACGGGATTCTGGACTCATTCTACCACTTGAATTCAAGTATTAAGTAATATCTTTTAACAATATTTTTGTATTACTCTAAAGATGCATATGTTTTGCTGCGATAAAGTGTTTCTAATTTAAGAACCAATCCATTGTATAATTGATCTATCTCTCTATCAGTGAAAATAATCATGATAGACTAGTTTAAGGTATTTACTGATTTAAAAAAGAAGCAGATGATTATAATGCAATTATATGGCTTTCACAAGAACAAAAGTTTAGGTTAATTCAAAGGAACAAGTATACAATAAACAATTTTTTCCAAAGAAAGTCAATATGATTCCAATTATTGAAGTTTGTTTGCAAATTAGGTTTGCTGTCCCTCAGCTCTTCAGTTTAAGGGGAGCCCTTTACCACTTGGGCCTCAGTACCACTTCAGGTTTTCTAGTGGTTTATTAGGCGTAAGAATCTTGCAAACTTTCCTGCCCAGGTGGGCTTTGAACCACAATCCTCAGATCTCACCCTCCTGAGGAGCTTGGATTACAGGCGTGAGCCACGGGTGCCCAGCCAGATTTAATAAGCTTTATCCTTCAAGGCTGAAAGTGAAAGGGAACATGTTCTTATGAACACTTAAGAATTTAACTAGCACATTAAGTCTCAAACTCACTGCATGATTTTAGTCTTATATTTTCTTCTGCATAAGAATGTACTCTGAATATATTTATGGTAGAATACCATATGATATTTCCATCTTAAAGCAGTTTCCATCTGGTAAACCTTTTACCCTCTGGAAGTTTTAATGAATCAAACATCACATTAGCAACATAAAAGTGTATCTTTATAAAGAAGTAAATTCACTCCTATTTGCCACTAAAAGAGGTATGCTTTAAGGGTATTTCATTCCAAATGCACAAATTTCTAGATTATCTTCAAACTTCCCTATATTCAATGTGTATTTATTTAATAAGTCACACCATGGTGTAACAAATAAAGACATGGCTTCCTGTTATTCAGGAAAAAATAATAAATTATAATTCTTTTCAAGCATAACCATTCAAGTTTATAGAATGAGTCCTTACACAGTAAAAGAAAATTCTGTTTGAAAAAGTGACTATATTTGCAAATCAAGCTATAAAATGACAAGCTTTGTATGTTGCTGAAATGTTACACAGTTTTAAATAGCATTCATCATTGTAATTTTTAATGCATTATTTTATTCCCTTATCTTTAGTTTCCCAAACTTAAACTGGCCAATGTTACTTATAATGTTTAAAGCATAAATGTCTGTTAAAAATTCTAAGCCTTATGTGGATGACTAAATCATAGGAACACACAGAGTACATGCCTACTTACTTCTTAACATGCTTGAACAATTTAAATTTATGGCATGCTTATTACAGATATAATTTTATACTTTCAAAAGACACACTGATTTCTTAAATAGCATTACTTCAGAAGATACCTTTATTTGGAAACAAAATTCCTTCAGATGTGATTAGTTAAGATGAAGTCATATTAAACTGGTCAGAGCCCATAATCTTAGGTAGGATCCATATAAGAAGATAATGCACAAGTGTAAAGAGCCACAGGATCATTTCACGTGATGGTGGAGGCAGAGACTGAGATAATGCCTACATAATGTGAAAAGTGCCCTGGAATCGTAGCCATCAGCAGAACATGGGAGACATTCTTGGAACAAATTCTCCCTCAAATGTTTTAGAAATAAACTCTATGAATACCCCAAGGTTGGATTTCTATCTTCTAGAACAGCAAAAGTATAAATTGATCTTGCTTACAGCCACCCACCATGGTATATCCTACTATAACAGTACTAGAATTTACTAATTTTCTGGCAAAACCATGGTAGTAATGTCATATAAATGTGTATCCTAACACCACTTCCCACATATATCAACTCACATGTATGGTTCTCAGTTCAGCCAATGTTGTTATATGCTGTACCCTGTAACAAAACCTTAAACTATGGTAACAAAACATGTTAAACTTTAACATACCTTAAACTATGTTAACAAAATACATTAACAAAAAATGCCAAATTTGATTATTTAAAATAATGAACTTTAATAAATAAATATTTTAAAAATCCTAAATTTAAGGTAGATGATCCCTAGACCATTTCAATCACAATGATATTACCTTGAAGAAAAATAAATAAATGGAACATTTGGTTGGCTAAATCTTTTCAGGATCTTTATTCACACCATGAAGAAATGTGTACTCAAGACATCCATCTTATTAGATACAAATTAAAGGTAAAACTATTTATTATAAATCAAGTAAAAGGGACCAGAATTATCCAAATCAAAAACTGTGCATGCATGTTTGTTCAGAGCAGTTTGAAGAGCAATGTTTATTTGGTTCTTGAAATTCATGGTGTATTTCTAGAATATTACAATTACATAGCTAACAAAGTTTCATAAATTAAAGTAATAATTATAAGAGTATTAATTATACTAATCAATAATTAATTTGAAAATGGGTGCTGAAAAATTTATTTACATGATGGAGCAAGTCCTGTAAACAAAACCTATTATTTAGAAATAAAGATGACAGAAATGTGTCATTCTTTTGTAAAAGTTATGGCAAAAAAACCACCCTGGTGATTAATTACCAATAAAAATTACTAACACATAGAGCAAAGAATATACCCTTGACTTCTATTTCCAGTTATGACAGAGTACACTGAAACGAACTTCAAATAAATAGGAAATTTGTGTTTAGAGACATCAAATTCATTATAGTACAGTGAGCTATTGAGGATTTAAAATGTCATTCAAGAGTAAAATACAGAGAAGAACTGTTAAACTCCATTTGTCCTTGAGGCATTTTCTGGTTCAAAAACAAACAAATAGACCAGATGCAAACCTGAGAGCACTTTCAATGTAATTTCACCATGTTAGAAGGCCACAGTTGGAGTTTTCAAGTTCTACCAAATAGGAGAATCCTTGATAAACTTCTGTCCATTATTTTTCTTTCCTTTACAAATCTGAAGTAGTTAATCATTTCCAATAGTAGTAGATATAAAAGCATAATGATACAAACTCACATCTACCAGGTAAATTACATAATAGAATAAACTGAAATGTCCTTATTCTATGTCTCCAAAGCTATCAAACTTCTTTCGTGGAAAATAATATCATTTAAAACCTTAGACATTTTCTTTTTTTAATAAGTTTTTTATTGTGAAAATACTGTTCAGAGGGGTCACAGTTACATGATCAAGGTAATGAATACATTTCTTATCAAGCATTGTTGCCTCCTCCTTTATTTTTCCCCTACCATCCTGTCCCATATAAAACAAATGATTTCATTTCTTTGTTTTGCCAAAGGAGACAAAAATATTCAAAATATGAAATATTATATACACAAAGGTTTTAGATGCTTCATTAAGCAACATTGAAAACTAAATTATAATATTTTACATAAGCAGATGATAGTAAAAAGTCATTGGAAATTAATGAATAAAAGCAACATCCAAATAAGAAAATGTACAGATAAATTTTCTAATATTTGATTTAAAAATACCTGCCTTAAATGTTCACAATTTACAAAACACATGGTAATGCATTAACAGTAATCAAAAAGTTTGCATCAGCAGAGAAATACTGAATAAATAAAAAAGGAAAAGTCATTGTCCAAGGAAGGCCAATCTACCCTAAATATTATTTTCAAAGCAATCTGAAAAGAAATGTGAATTATAAATATTTGTGGAATAAAAACATTTATATTTTCAGTACTCCATTCTAAGCCTAGAATTCTAATGTGTCAAGTAATTAAGCAAAATACTTAATCTTTTATTTAAAAGTAAAGGAAGACATTTCTCCAATATTTAGCTTATCACTGGAAAGACAAAAATTGATGAGAGGAGTTGTCATACCTTTATTGTTTTTCCACCCCCCCCTCTGGAACTTAATCATATTTTAAAACACACTTCAAACTGTAATTGTGGGCTATTAAAACTCCTTGAAACATTTTAATTACTCTGAGATTATGAAGTGTTTTGCTTCTGCTATGCAGATTCTTTTAACTACAAATGTTAGTGTATGTATATGCTTTTTAATAAGAATAACTTATTATCCATGTTGATAGTCTCTGAGTCAAATTAACCCAAATTTTAGTGGCAAATCCTTCACTTTCTCTATCACAGATAACGTGTGATTTAACATTGTGCTATGGAAGGTAATCTCGAAATGCCCCTGTTACCATTTTTATAGTCATTGTTCTTAAATTAGCACAACCTACATTGATCTTACTTAAACTAAAGATCGATTTCCAATCATTAAATTACATAAAGGACTGAGCACTATTAATAACAGCTATCATCTCTGCCTTCAATTTACTAAAGTAAATGTTCACTGAAGCAGTTTAGCTTTAATCTGTGAGTAGATCTGACAGATGAGATGCCTGGAGATATAATTTCTTCTAATCTCCCTTATTGACAAAAAAGAGAAGGAAGGTAAGCTTTGATTGCTCTAGAAACCAATTTATATTTATTTTGGCAACAGAAGCAAAAATAAATAGAAATAACCTACATCAATGTTCTCAAGTTAGTGTTTCAGTGTTGCTATGTCACCACAGATGCATTTTCTCTTTACTATTGATCATGCTGCTGTTTCTGGAATGTCACCCTAGACACTTAACTAAGCTCACTTGCAAGCTTTAAGGTTCTGTTTTTCAAACGATAATGGCAAGATTTATTACTCTTTCCTCTTATTTTCTTTAAATCTGGCCCATTGAGAACTTTGAACCCATTTGAGGTTCAATGTGGGATGAAGGTGCTTCTTTTGTTGTTGTTGTTTTGTTGTTGCTGTTGTTTTTGAGTTTCTTTTGACTTGAGTTTGCGAAGTTAGGCTCCTGGTTTGAAATTTGTGATTTTAGAAACTTTGCTTAGTCACTTTTACTTTAGATTTATTGATTTTATTTTTTTCCCTCTTTTAAAATGACTTTAATGGATTTTCATATATCTTACAATAAAGAAAAAAAGTTTCCTATGTCAATACAAGTTCTATTCCATAAGCACTCTTCCAGCCTTAGTTCCAGTCTTTTCTTGTCTTAATCAGTTCCACTCATTTGCAGTATTTAGCATGCTTTCTGCACATTTTGTCCAAAATGTCCCTTATTTTATGCTTTCCCTGTATATCCTCAGTAATCCTTTGTCTTTGCTAAAGTTTGATTTCTTCTGAGAAATATTTTTATTTATTATAAAAACAGACATAGCAGTACTTCTTACTTTACTGTATTTTCTTTGTTTGTTTGAGAGAGATTGAATTGGGAGTCTTTAATAATAAAGAGCCCGTGACTACTGAAATGTTTGTTCTGCCTACACAAGTGAATACTGTTCAAGTGTCTATATAGATAAAATGTAGTCTCAGGGGCTAAATTGTTTCAGATAGAAAATATTGACAATAGTGTTTGGCATGAAGACAGCACTGTCAACAGTTTTGCTTATTAGTGTTAGCACAGTGCCAGACAATAGTTCTTAGCAGATGGTAACTAGTATTGTTATTTTAAATGTGTTTTTACATTATTCAGTTTTACAATTTTATTTAATAACCTAGGAAAAATGTCTTACCATATACAACCAGAATTCATGAGGTATCATGTGAGTTCCTCATTAAAGGTATTTAGTTCTCTGCCTAAAGAAATAATTTGGTAGATATTTTAAAAATTATGCCTATTATTCAAATAATGTCAAATGAAGAACCATGTAACAATTGTGAGGATAAGACTTTTAAAGTTGATTAATCTAAATGTTAAAAATACATGAAAGCTATCATTGGAATACTTGGAAAAATATATAACAGAGTTAAAACAATACAATTTTTCCATTGATAAAGAATGACAAGATCAATCAGGTTGTACACATACAATGTGTCTGACACTTATTAGCTAGAACAGTGTTTTACAATAAAGATTATCTGTGATCTTATGTGGCACTGTCAACAGATTATTAGATGACTGCCAATGAGAAGACGTCTGGATACTCTCACACATCTGCAGAGGACTTGTGATGCCACGCTCTGGAGAATACTGGGAGAAACTCTGGGGTAAGCCCAAAGCAGAGGAGAAAGTGAAGCCCTGTTAATAATCTGTATTTATTTCTGTGGAAGGAATGGTAAGACATGGAAAACTGATTCATTATTGGTTAGTTTGAATAATTTCCACTGATTCTGGACAGTGGTAATGGGTACCAGTGTTGGGGTTATTAACACAAAGGAACATTGTTCTTTCTCTGAAAGAGCTATATAAAGGAGCCTGATAGAAGGTTAAGGCTGTGGAATTGTTTGTTTAAATATGAAAAGTTTGCTTGCAGGCTATTTCTGGTTTAGCTAACTTTAGAATTAGTTAACCTTAGGAAGAATAGTTCTCCAAGAATCATCAATTTCTAAGCTGTCAAAGTACATAATACAGATACTAGTCACCAGGGTTATTACAAATACATAGATTAACATATTAAGGGAAGAAGCCATAAAGATTTCCACTGCTGCACTGCTATGTTAATCGATTACTGACTCATCTGAGGTTGTTTTGCATTTTTTTTACTCAGCTAGAATCGCAATACTAACTTCAGCAAGAGGGGCATTAAGTGTATTAGCTTGTGATTTACAGTACATTTATAGTCTAAAACTACCCTTCTGTATCTGCTTCTATAAGTTGTTAATTACATCTTGGTGGACATAGTGGACCCTTGGTGTCCATGAGTACATGTTTCTCAGGACACCACTGTTGAGTAAATCCCATGAATGCTCCAGATGTGCAGACTTTAGTACTGTACTCTGAATGCTTGATTTCTTGTTTCCCATAATACCATCCAACTTTTACAAAAGACATGCTGCCTTTCGACAAATCTGAAATGTTTACCTATCACTTATGGACATTAAGTTTGTGTTTGGAACCTAATTTTGGAGGCAAATTTTCACAAAATTAATGATAAGGAATCACTCAGCAGATCACACATTAATTTAAACTCAGTTCACTGGAGACTTTCTGTCAACTGAACTGTGCAACAATCCCTTGGAAACTTAAACATTTTTATTTGGCGAATGTGGTTTGATTTTCAAATCTATTATCTTTTTCATCACATTTGGCCAAAACCAAGTGTAAAGAATCCATAAACTAGTTGGTCTCATAGTTTTAGTTAAAGGGATAAAAGACTCTTGTTAGCATTTGCTTTGTTTCTCCTTGTTTCACATGTATCTGTGATTCACATTAGGAGAATGTGAATGAAAAGGGGCCTGGAAGGTGTGGGGTTCTCTGACACTGATTTGTACTTTCTTCCTGCTCTCACATCTATCTTTATAAAGGCCTTGAAGGAAGAGTCTCTTGAGTCTTGTCAAGTAGCCGACATTTTGAATTGCTTTACACTGTGTTTATTATTTGTCTCTATCTAACATTACTTTTATTAGTCTAATGACACAACATTTACTCAAGCACCAAACGACTAGTGACACATGATTTCCCATATGTGTAGAATGTAAAAAGTTGATCTTGTAGAATTTAAAATAGAATGATGGCTGCCAAAAATATTCTAAGTCGGGAGAGAAATGGGTAGAAAGGGATTGAGAAATACAGGCTGAGTTGTGATATATAGGTACGGAATTCAGGTGAACTTTTGCACTGTAGACATATCAGAGATAATAGTGCAGGGCCATAAACTTTTCAAAATTTTAGAAAAAATAACTTCAAAGGTTTTCACCATGAAGACAGAAATATTTACACTTATTTTTACAATATATAACACAAGCATTATTCAAAAGAACACGTGGTATCACATATAAGTAAAATTAAGTTAAAATTAAATTAAAAAATAAAAATAGAAGGAATGAAGAGGATAACAGTGAGTAAAAAAAGTTAAAATAAGTCAACACAAACCTGACAGTGGTGTTTCATACCCATAATCTCTACTACGCAGAAGACTGAGATCTGAAGATCATGATTGAAAGCCTACTAAAAATCAAAATGCTTGACTGGAGGCGTGGCTCAAGTGGTAGAGTGCCAGGTGTGAGCAATAGCATAAAGACATCTCTGACTTTAAAAAAATCCTCAAGATATCTTAGGTTTACATATCAGTTATGTTTGATGTTTCTCATCACAGACCAAATGAGTAACATAATGATTATGGGTCAAACAACCCATTGGTTCTTTATCCAGTTGTCAGGAGAAAAGTATGAAAAAACAAAAACTGTACTACAGGTTCTTGTTGTTTATGGAGCTTGAACTCAGCCTGAGTGCTGTCCCTCAGCTCTTCCGCTAAAGGCTAGAACTCTACCACTCGAGCCACAGCGTTGCTTCCAGGTTTCTCAGTGGTTTGTATTGGAGATAAACAGTCTCAAAGACTTTCCTGCCCAGGCTGGCTTAGAACTGCGATCCTCTGATCTCAGCACCCTGAATAGCTAGGATATAGGTGTAAGCTGCCTGCACCCCACTTACAAGTTCTTAATTATTTCTATTGTCTAGAATTCTACAAGTTTTCTATATTTGCAAGGACTTATTATGTAAAAAGTTCTCAATATGAGTTTCAGAGAACATAAACTACTCATTCACAGGATTCTGGTTGCTGTATTCTATCACCTGTACTTTCTTTTCAGGATCCTATGTGCAGTGCTTGTGAAGGTTTCCTCAGTACCTAGAAAAGGCAGTACATCTTCTATGTAAGTAGGAAGGAGACAGAAAGATGCAGAAAATCTATGCAGAATTTCCTCTTTATGGTGTAAGTGTAGCCAGCATAATCAATAAAAATACAGAACTTGATTTGGCTTAGAGGAATGAAGCAGAATGCACTCATTGTAAATGCCACTAGAATCAGGGCAATAAAAGTTAAACAAATTAGATCCATATGGAAAGAACAAAAAAAATTGAAAGCCCTGCAGCAAGAAAACAATTTGAGGGTGAATCATGTGAGGCCATTGGGTTCCATCTCTACCGGTACTACAGATTAACAAGGTCCACAAATGCTAAAAGGTCTCTATGCGTGTATATTTTCTTGCAGGGAGAAAGGTAATGGATTGTGTCCATTTGAGTTGTTTACAAGCTAATCATGAAAGCCCTGGTGTGCATGATGCTGACTGAGAGAATGGAGGATACAGCATCTCCTAACTGAGCCCACCACCCCCGCCCAAAGAAAGACTGATGGCCCTCTAAGTCCTTTGTTTTGGGAAGGATTTCAGAGCCTTGCTTGGGTCTAATTACTCTCAGGATTTACCTTTGCTTCCAGGCTTTGCATCCTCTTTATTGCCTTCCAGAAAAAAAAATGCTGCCAAGACAACTCCTATTTCTTTTATTGACATCTTGGTTCATTGATAACTCTCCTGGCATTAACTCAATGGTATATATACACCTTGCTATACTAGTGCCAACCCCTTTTCAAACGACTTTCCCTAATTCCCTTTGCCTAAAATGAAGTCTTAGCATGCAGCTTCAAATGACATTAGAAAAACAAAACAAAACACAATGAATGTTTTTTTCCTAGATTAAGAATTTATTTGTCCAAATGACTTTATTTCTGCTGATGTGTTTATTCTCTCTCTATAGAAACACAGGTAGCAGTTTCTAAATAAAGACTCCATAAATGGAGCAATGGCTTTAGACCACTAAAGTTTGAAAAAGCATCTCATTTGACTATCTCTATTTTTTCAGGTAGCTATGATGACCCAAACTATACTTAACATATTTAATCTATTATTCTTTCATACTTTGAAAAATAAAGGTTAAGGCTGGTTCCAAGAAGATGGCGGAGGAAAAGCTGGAATCTGAACAAGCTCTAGAATAGAAAGCAGTTTTAGAGTTCCAGAGAATCACACCAAGTGTGCCATCACAGGACAGAGAGTTAGACAAGAGAGGGAAAGCCAAGGCAAGAAGACACATCTGAGCGCTTGCCAGTAGCCGCCGCGGTGGCGGCAGGGTCACGGCGGAGACCGCATCCAGGGCCATACCAGAGCGCTCACACAGAGAGTCCGGGACGAAGGAGCCAGACATAGTGGGCCAGCGGATTCTACTCAACACCAGCAAGAACCGACAAGGAGCGGACATCTTCATCCTGCAGTTTGCAG
>NW_012267352.1:5011473-5018263 GCF_000151885.1 Dipodomys ordii
CACTATATTTGATGTCAGTATAACTTGTGGAGGAGATGGGGAAAAACCAGTTGTTTAAGGATACAGGTGGACCTGTTCCAACAATGAGAAGTACAAGTTGTCATGTCCAAAACGAGCTTTACAACGTTGGGGGTGGGGGAAGGAGGAGGAAGGAGAAGGATTGGGATTGGGTGTAGGGGGGAGGCTGGGAAGGGATATGAAGGGTAAACAAAGGAGGAGGCTGCAATGCTTGGTAGGAAATGTACGCATTATCCTGCCCATGTAATTGTAACCCCTCTGTACAGTATGGCCACAAATAAAACAAAATTAAATTAAATTTTAAAAAAAGAAAAATAAAGTATAAGATGATTACTTGTTTATTTCAGTAATCCAGTTGGATGCATCATGACACAGGATCTTCAATTTGCAAATTTGCTGATTATTACTCTAACTTATGAAGTGACATGTTTCCAATTTCATCAGATGTTGGGTCTTCATCCGTCCCACAAAAGATGGACGGTGTACAAGGAAAGATAAGTGCGGAGCTCACCAGTTCCCTAGCCTCCCTCAGCCCAGGAAACAATCAGACACAGCGGGGAGCCAAATCTAGCAGGTAGAAAACTCATTTATTAACAGAGAGCAACCCCTTTTAAAGACAAAAAGGGTGGGTGGTATGGTAAGGGAGGAAGAGGAACCAATCACTGTCAAGGTCACACCCTAACATTCACCTGTCAAGGTCACACCCTAACATTCACCTGAGCCTTCAGGGGCTGGTTAGGCACCGATCGGAAGATCAGTTGGGCTCTGCCCACTCAACCCTCTCCCAGCGCCATCTTGGCTGCCCATGTGCTCTACAGTAATTAGGCTCTGCCCACTCAACCCCCTCCCAGAGCCATCTTTGCTGCCCATGTGCTCCACAGATTCCCCCTTTTTTTTTGTTTTAATGACAGACCCACCTAGCACAGTTATAAACATCAGTCCCACTACAGTTAGAAATGTCGGAAGCAGTTCATTTAATTCCTGGGCACCTGGTGTCTTTTAAGCCAGTTCCTTGTACGTGCCTTTAAGCTAGCACAGGAGTCAAGATGACCTTTGAGCTTTACTGTCAGCTCCCAGTTGCTCCCAACATCATCTCCCCTGTCTTTGCTTAAAGAAGCGAACCCGCCTGTCTTAGGTTGGGTGGATCACCTTGTCTGCCTTACCAGTCATCGGGAACTTCTTCAGAGCGGAAGCTGAAGGCCCTGTCTTAGGTTGGTCAGACTGACACCCCCTCTTACCCGTCTCTGGCTGCGATTCCTCTCGGGGGGAAATTCATTTATTTGGAGCTTGATAACTGGCTGGCTAAGCTCATAAGAGTTTTGCAGTGCACGTATAATGCAAGGAAATCATAGAAAAAAAACCATCAGCAAAAGCATTACCAGGCCAGGAAATGTCACTACTAATCCTTTAACCTTAGTGAAGGATGGGATAGCAGTCTTTGCCACTTCAGAGTCCAGAGGTGGGGATTGTTCTAATCCAGCTATTTGCCTGTGGGGTTGGACAAAATCTAAGCTGGAAGCATAACAAAAGGTGGTTGTTTAACAATTAAGTATGGATTCAATGCTGCTATACAAGCAATTAGTAAAAGAACAAAGCAGGTAACATTAAAATAATTAATTCCTACAAAAATATTAAACAGTCCATAGGGTGGTGATCAAAATGAAGGTCAGGCCACCAGGTCGAAGGGACAGCTTCTCTTGTGTTGCTCCTGATGATTTCTGCATTGCCAGCGTTGATCACTGCCCAGGTCACCCATTGAGGTTGATGCAGATTCCATAGAGCCATTCACAGGATTGGGAGAGTCAGGACAGCCAACACCTGGAGTATCACCATCTGCAATTGTTAGAGAACACAAGAGCTTCTCAAGGGCTGGTTGCCCTTGGGGATGGTTAATAATTGTCTTTCTGGCTTTTGTCTTTAAAACAGAAGCCTCGGCCATGGCCTTTTTTTTTTGTTGTTGTTGGTTAGCTTATTCTTGGGCATCCTCCTGTATAGAGGAAATGGGTAAAAACTTAAGGTTCCTGGCAGGGATCCAAATGGGAGCGGACTCCCCTATGGGGAAAACGCATCCAAATCCCCTGCCCATAGTAACTAGGGGGTCAGGTCCTCTCCATTGTTGTGTCAGGGGGTCCTTCCACCTGACTTTCACTTGGAGATTAGGGTTTAGTTGTCCACAGTGCTTCTGAAATCTGGATTCAGTTGCCCCTTTTGAAAAATTTAAGATGTTAATGGTAAACAAAGCTATCTGTTACTGTGCATGGGGGCTAACTCCCATTTTTTGTTTTAATAATTGCTCTTTAAGACATTGATGATTTATTTCTATAATTGCTTGGCCTTGGGGACTATAGGAAATTCCTGTAGTATGATTAATATGCCATTTGTCAAAAAATTCTGACATTGCTTTGTTAACAAAACAGGGTCCATTATCGGTTTTAACTTGTGCTGCTAGACCCAAGGTAGCAAAGCATTGAAGAAAATGTGCTTGTGAACGTTTAGTTCTTTCTCCTGTATGTGCTGTGGCCCAGCATGCTCCTGAGTAGGTGTCTATAGAGACAAAGATATATTTAAACTTACCAAAGGCCAGGAAATGAGTAACATCTGTTTGCCAGAGGACGTTGGGTTTAAGGCTTCTGGGATTTACTCCCGGGGGTTGTAACGGGGGTACTTTTAAGAAAGGCTGGCATGTTTTACAGGTATGTACTATCCTTTTGAGGTCCTTTACAGGAATCTGAGGAAATCTATGCTGAAGACCTCTCCAATTAATATGGGTTAAATCACTCAAACAGGTAGCCACTTGTAATGTTAATGCTTGTGGGCCAGTAGCTAACTGGTCTGCCCACTTATTGCCTAGGGAGAAAAACCCAGGAAGTTTTGAATGCCCTCTCAAATGCTGAATATGAATAGGGGCTCCCTGCCCTTCTAATAGGCCCTTAAGGGTAACCATAAGGGGGGAAATAGGGTTTTCATCCAGTTTAATATGTGCCTGGGGAATATGAGGGTGCAAGTTAATCATATATAGGCTATCAGAATACAAATTAAAGGGTTTTTGAATGTCCTGAAGAGCCATAATTATGGCCAGCATTTCCTTATATTGTGCTGACCCTTAACAAGGTTGAAATCTTTGTTGGCTGGGGGTCTTTTGTTGCTCCTCAAAGGCTGCATATGCAGAGCCCGCTTTACCTCTGTCAGTAAAAACATGGAGGGCGCCAGGAATAGGCGTAGGGTAAAATAGAGATGGCATTTTGAGGGGAAGTCGCCATAACATGACAGTCCATTTGGATGGCCCATAATGGCAGTCAGTTTGGCCTAGAAACCCCTCCAAAGAGAGAGCAAGATGAGCATTGGCTCGAGTGAGCCACTCAACATCTGCCATCCGAAAAGGAAAAACAATGGAGTGAGGGTCGAGGCCATTATGCCTTTGGGCTTGCGTCCTTCCCTTCACAATAGCATCTGCAAGTTGGTCTGCTTGAGAGTACACCCGAGGTGTGCCCCCCAGGGGAGTGTGAACCCACTCTAATGGCTCCCCACTTTGAGTTAAAACTGCAGATATTAATGTGACCCCTGCAAACAACCAAAGGGAAATGGGCTCACTAATAGAATACCTCTTTAGAGAAACTTTATCCAAGGCTTTTTGGAACTGCAAAAATATTGCCCTATGGCTGTCTGTAATTGTAATAACTTCTTGTGGTGTCCTGTCTTTTAGCAGGACAAATAAGGGCACAAGACTATCTTTAGATACAGAAACCCATGGCAACAGCCAATTGATTTCCCCTAAAAGACTCTGAAGTTGGGTTAAGGTTAGAGTGGCCAGAATATCCAGCAAAGGCTTAAGGGGGCTGGCCTGAGTCAAGGTAAGGTGGGTCCCAAGCACCGTAAAAGGAGCTACCTTTTGAATTTTATTAAGGGCTATGGTAAAACCCCCCTTTTTTAATATGTCCAGAACCTGGGCCAGAAGGCCCTCCAGGCAGCTTGGGTCTCGGTGCCCCAGAATTACATCATCCATGTAGACATAGGCAAGGGTCTGAACCCAACACAGGCCCTGAAAGTGTAGCCAAGTATTGTTGGCAGAAGGCCGGGCTATTGGCCATACCCTGTGGCAGCACTGTCTATTCAAACCTCCGATCAGGCTGGGAAAAATTAAGAGAAGGTATAGAGAAAGCAAACTTCTCGCAGTCATCTGGATGCAGAGGGATAGAAAAAAACAGTCTTTAATATCAATTACAACCAAGGTATATTCTGAAGGTATAGCAGGAGTCCAGGGCATGCCTCTTAGGGGTGTTCCTACTAGCTCCATCCTTTCATTTACCTTCGGTAGATCTTGGAGCATCCGCCAAGGCCCGGAGGCTTTTTGAATAACAAATACGGGTGTGCTCCAAGGACTTAAAGAAGGGTGGATATGCCCTAGGCTTATCTGTTCCTCCACCAGAAGGTGGAGGGCTTCAAGTTTTGGTTTGGTCAATGGCCACTGCTCCACCCAGATTGGGCTTCCTGGCTTCCACCTAATGGGAGGTACTGGGGGGACAGTGGCCTTTAGGATTGGGGGTGCACCCGAGCGGGTCCCCTATGTTCTTCTCTGTAATTATGAAAGTTAAAAAAATCCCCTTCCTTAACTCCCTCTAGATCCTGTTTAAGCCTTTGTGCTTCTTCCCCATCCAGGATATCATCATAGGATGCTGGATGGTCTGTAGTGACCACGGCATCCATTTGTCTTAGCATATCTTGCCCTAGTAAATTGGCAGTGAGGTTCTTTGCCACTAAAGGGCGTATCTTTCCCTGTTCTCCATCTGGGCTAGTCCATGTCATAAGGGCAACTGTTTCTTTGGTCTGGGAGTTGCCCCCTACCCCCAATATCGGGGGCCCAGGTGCAAGCTTCCAGTCCAAGGGCACTTCCTCCTCCCTGAGTATGGCTCGGTCTGCCCCAGTGTCAATTAAGCAGTGAAACCTCTTTCCGCCTATGCGAATACTCATTTTTGGGCGGAGTCTGTCCACCAGGGGGACGGTCCAATGGGCCTGGGCCGCCCTGCCATAACGCTGCCTGGGCCTCACAGCAGAGGGGGTTCCTCCTTGAATTAAAGGGGCTAGAGGATGCCCCTCCCCAAGTTTAAAGCCTCCCCTTTAAATCAAACTTGTATCCCTCCATGCCCCAGGGGCAGGATGTAGGGGGTGGTTTGCCCTCAGGCCGGTTGGCTGGGTATTGTTGTAAACAGTCCCTCTTAAAGTGCCCCTCCTGCCCACATTTAAAACAAGTCCCTCTCCCGATAGTCTTGGGGTTCTTTGGCCCTGGGCTGCCAGCGCCTGAGTAATAGCCTCAGTCGTTCTAGACGCCTGTGCCTGTAAAGCTAAAGCTAGTGATTGGGACTGGTGCTGTTGCGTTCCCACATCCTGTGAGGCCACCACCCATCTGCTCAGGGAACTCTCTCTCAATCCTGCGCAGGCCATGCGGTGGTCTGCGTTCATCCCTTCCCAGACCAGCAGCTTAACAAACTGATCTTGGAGGTTCCCTGCCGGCAGCTTGCGGTGAACGCTCTGCTGGACTCGGTCTATGAAATCAGGTAGAGACTCACCTGGTTTTTGTCTCATTCCTGCTATGGGGGACTCAGTAGGCCCATCATCTAGTTTGTACCATGCGGCAAGTCCTGCTTGCCTCACCTGGTCACGGTACAGGCCAGGTATTGCGGCCTGTTGGATGCAGGTAGAGTGCCCTTTCCCCGTCCCTGGTAGCATGGCATAAGTAATGGGTATTGTGGGTTGAGCCTGCCGGTTACTCTCTGCTCGCACTCTGCATTCCTCCTTAAAGAAAGCACACCATTTAATAAACTGAGAACTAGTAAGAATGGCTTTGGCCACATCCATCCAGTCCTTAGGGACACACGGGTGATAGGCAATGTCCTGTAATAGGGTCTGGGCCCAGGGCGAGTTTGGGCCATCCTCCTACACCCCCTTGCGGAGCTCTTTAAGATCCTTAGCTTCCCATGGATACCATTCCAAGGGCCTGCTAGCCCCTGATACCACATTGACCGGATACGCTTGGGGAAGCGAATCCTGTGGCCAAAAGTCTGGGCTCTTGGGTGGCCCTTCCTTTCCAGAGGAGGTCTCCGAGTAGGTTACTTCCCCGGCCCTCGGCCCCTCCATAGAAGGTTGGTAGGGGTCTGGATCTTGCAAGTCCCTCTCGCAGGTCTCATAGGGCGCCGTACCTCCCCTCCAATCAGGGGAATAGGGAGGGGGCCTAGGACCGTCAGTATCAGGTGGGTCAGAGGGGGTAATTTTTACCCTTGTTTTAACTTCTACTGTGCACATCTCAGTGCGTTCTTGATCGGATTTGACCCTTTCCTTTTCCTTCTCACTTCCCAAGTCTTCCTGTACTCCTTCTAGGCCTAATGTTGCCTCCTCCTCCTTCTTCTGTGATATAGCATTACCCACATTTAGGGTTTCACTTACCCCGAGAGACCGCTTAGCCTCGGCCGGTATCTTTTCCTTTTGTGCCCCACATTGGGCGCCAGATGTTGGGTCTTCGTCCATCCCACAAAAGACGGACAGGGTCCGAGGAAAGGTAAGTGTGGCGCTCACCCATTCCCTAGCCTCCCTCAGCCCAGGAGACAATCAGACACAGCGGGGAGCCAAATCCAGCAGGTAGAAAACTCATTTATTAACAAAGAGCAGCCCCTTTTAAAGACAAAAAGGGTGGGTGGTATGGTAAGGGAGGAAGAGGAACCAATCACTGTCAAGGTCATACCCTATCATTCACCTGAGCCTTCAAGGGCTGGTTAGGCAC
>NW_012267352.1:5018313-5036404 GCF_000151885.1 Dipodomys ordii
CCACAAATAAAACAAAATTAAATTAAATTTTAAAAAAAGAAAAATAAAGTATAAGATGATTACTTGTTTATTTCAGTAATCCAGTTGGATGCATCATGACACAGGATCTTCAATTTGCAAATTTGCTGATTATTACTCTAACTTATGAAGTGACATGTTTCCAATTTCATCAGATGTTGGGTCTTCATCCGTCCCACAAAAGATGGACGGTGTACAAGGAAAGATAAGTGCGGAGCTCACCAGTTCCCTAGCCTCCCTCAGCCCAGGAAACAATCAGACACAGCGGGGAGCCAAATCTAGCAGGTAGAAAACTCATTTATTAACAGAGAGCAACCCCTTTTAAAGACAAAAAGGGTGGGTGGTATGGTAAGGGAGGAAGAGGAACCAATCACTGTCAAGGTCACACCCTAACATTCACCTGTCAAGGTCACACCCTAACATTCACCTGAGCCTTCAGGGGCTGGTTAGGCACCGATCGGAAGATCAGTTGGGCTCTGCCCACTCAACCCTCTCCCAGCGCCATCTTGGCTGCCCATGTGCTCTACAGTAATTAGGCTCTGCCCACTCAACCCCCTCCCAGAGCCATCTTTGCTGCCCATGTGCTCCACAATCATTGGCCCTCTTGGTTTTGGAAATTCACACAATGTGAATTACAATAATGATGTATAATTATAGGGTTTCTGTAGTTCTTTGTCACCAATAATGGCCTCCTATTAATTCCATTATTAATACATATCTGGTCAAACAAAATGGCTTAATACTCATCACCCTACTGAAGAGTGGGCACAGTGTGGAGGCAGTGGGCATCAAATTAAGGACTGAATGTGAGACTGGGACTGTAGGTATGTGGCTTGGAAAAGCTTTTCAATAGGAACACTTTTCTCTTTATTGCAAGAAATCAGAAGTGCTAATAATTCCATAATTGCTTACTTTCTTCTTACCATGAAGGAGAGAAGACCAAAACGAGAGAAATGATGCCAAGAACTTTTTGTTGTCTGCTCAACGATTTATTTTCTGTTTGTATTCAGGTGTAACTATAAAGTATTTATGTTTTCCTATCGATCAACTACTAACAGTGTAACCTTGTTTTATGTTGACTTTCTGTGAAATTGTTTATAATTAATAGTAAAAGAGCAAATCCTTGCCATATTACTGGGCCTGTTTCTGTTGAGGATCAATTTTCTTTTTCTCAAGTGATAAATGAGCAGCTATATTGACCTATAATAGCTACATAAGCTAGCACATTTAAAATATATAATGGCCAGGTGTGATGGCTCAAACCTGTAGTCTTAGCTAATTTAGAGGAAAAGATTAGGGGATATTGGTTTTAAGGCAGCCTGGGCATACAGTTCAATAGATTTCTTCCCAACCAATGGCTGAGTACAGGAACATGTAGCTTTCATCCCCGCAGAAGCACAAATAGGAGAACCACAGCCATAACTATCACCAGTTGGAATGAAATTCTACCTCAAAAATAACCAGCATTCCCAGGCACTAGTGGCTCAGGATTGCAATCCTAGCTACTCAGAATGGGAGATGGGAGAAGTCAGTATGACTTCTGTCTCCAATGGACTTCTAAAAGCAGTTGGAAATGGAACTGTGGCTCAAGTAGTAGAACACTAATCTTCAGCAAAAATGGCTTAATGACACTGTCCAGACCTTGAATTCAAACCACAGGACTGACAGCACCCCCCCACACACAAAAAATGCAAAATTGAGACTGAAGCATGCATTAAGTGGTAGAACAGCTATCTATCAAATGTGAAGCCCTGTGTAATCTTCAGTAGCAAAACTGTCCAAAGGGTATGTTTTAATAGAAGTACACTCCTTTGCAACACCTAAAGTATATTCCATGATCCAGATATAGAACCAAACAGATACTCCTAAAATTCCCCCACATACTTCTCTTTTCTTGCTGCTCTGTTCAGCCCAACATCATCTTCTGTAACTGTTATTCTGTTTGCTGTCATTGCCTACTAGTTTCTATTTCTTTGAATTCAATATAAATTGAATCTATATTGTGTATGTATTACATTAGTGGAGGCAGAAGAAGCTGACTTTTTTAATCAGTGACAAAGATTGGGATTTGAAATTCACTTACACTTCTGTATGAATGAATACCTCATTTATGTTTTTGTTAATAAGTAATACATCTTCTGAATATACCACAGGGTATTTTCTCCATTTACCCATTGATGGACATTTGTCTCTCTCCAATTCATGGTACACAGAAATAGTGCTTCTATAAATTATTTGTGTCAGGTCTGTAAACATATGCTTCCATTTACCATTATTAAAAAAAATATCTAACAGTAGGATGATGGGGACTTGTGATACTTACACATTTAATTTTGAAAACAACCAAACTATTTTGTAAAGTAATAATAATTGAACATTTTACCAATTGTCTTCACAAATGAAATTTATTCTAAATGTTTCATATTGTGTATAGTATTTTAATTTTTATGTCTATGGTTGGTTTGTAATGTCTCAGTGTAATTATAATTTGCTATTGTCTGACAACTAATAATAAAGAACATCTATTCATGAGCTTGATTTTCATCTCCTTTTTTGATATCTATTATAATCATCACTTTTATTTTGTTATTTTTTATTAGAGACCTTTTAGTAGATAGACAGCTTTTATTGAACATACGAATTGCAATTATTTTCTTTTGTGCTTTTACTCATTTAAGTTATTCATTTGAAGCACAGAAATTTGATTTTGAATTCAAATTTACAAATTTTTGTTTAATAAAGACACTTTTGTGTCTAGTATAAAAGATAGTTAAATCAAGGTCACAAATGATTTCTCTTATATTTCAGTCTAGAAATTTTATATAGTCTATGTACAAATATGTGGCAAGTTAAGTTGTATGTACTATAAAAATATCACCTCAAGTTAGTTTATTTTATATATAACTTTAGTAGTTGCATTATTACTTAATGTAAAGATTAAATTTGTTTACTTTTTCTTCACCAAATTGCTTATATATGCTTTGTAGAAAATTGGGTTGCATATTTTTATACTTTTTTTATTTTCTCTCCCTGTTGTTGTCAATCTTAAGCAAATATTATGAAATTCTTTTAACTTTATAATAAACTTGAAAGCTCTCAGGCTCATTTATAAAAGGCTTGCTCCATTTGTGAACAGATGGAGAAAGAACGAGGACAGACATGAATTCTGGCATGGGAGCCTCCATCCTACTCTGCTGCCTGTTTCTCAGCCTTTCCAGGTGATCCAGGTGATCTAGTTTCTCACGCTCCATTTCTCCATCTTGTAATTAAAAAGAATATGACTCCCAGTGGTCTTTGCATTTGGTTCCAAATGCCCTGGCACTGATAATTATAACCTGCAGAAATGACAATAAATACTACCACAGGTCTTGCTGTGACCTCTGTATCTTTTCATCTCCACACATCAAGAGCTCACAAAGAGTTGAGAAATACACTTTGAAACAGTCAATTTCAAGTTTCTCAAATCCAATAGATTAAAGGAGAAAACATCTTTCTATTTAAAGGAGGAACTTATACAAAATAATGAAATGTCTTGTGGCATTAATACGGTTGGAACAGATAAGGTACAAATATGAGATATATAGTGTTATAACTCCTCATTAGTATGACTATAATATCATATGTCTAGACAGACCTATATTCTTAATTTTTTAAACAGCACATTCACTCATTTTTACAAAAGCAATGCCTTAAGTAAATTAATAGATATAATTTAATATTAAATTAATGGATATCATTTAAGATGAATTTATGTGATTTTTTTGGGCTACTCCAAATATTCAGTACCCTTTCTTCTTGGCAAACCAGATCACCTAACAACTCCTTTAGGTGTTAGACAGATTAGGTTTCTGTTTCTCGTTGTACTGTTTTTACTTGTTTCTGTATTTCTGCTTTCAGTGGTAATGTGTTTTGAAGTAATGGTCTTTTATTTGCCAGGCAAGGAATCCACCACTCAATTAATGCCTTTGTAACTTTATGTATTTATTTTTTAAAAAGTCTCATTTTTATGCCTATTTGAGCCTGGCTTGTTTTCCTTTTCTTTAGGCTTTTCGGTTATCTAGGATAACAGCAGCATGTCAGTATACCTAGTTTCAATTTACTGAGATGCGGGTCTCATGAATTCTTTGCCATGGCTGGTTTGGAGCTGAAATCCTCTGAGTTCTGATTCCTGAATATTCAGTCACACTGCTTTCTAAATGATAACAATAGGTTCCTTAAGAGTAAGAAGCACAGGCTGGGAAGGTGGCTCAGTGGTAGAGTGCTTGCCTTGCATGCATGAAGCCCTGGGTTTGATTCCTCTGTACCACACAAGTAGAAAAAGCCAGAAGTGGTGCTGTGGCTCAAGTGGTAGAGCGCTAGCTTGAGCTGAAGAGCTGAGGGACAGCACCCAGGCTCAGAGTTCAGGCCCTACAACAAGCAAAAGAAAAAAACAAGTAAGAAGCTTCTAGTTTTTTATAGTACATTTTTATTCTTAAAATAGTTAACTTATACGTAATATAAAACGACTTAATGAATACTGTGTGTTCAGAAGTATACCTCTTCCAACTTCACACAAAATTTAAAAAGAACACTTGTTTTTCAGTAAACTGTCCTGCCAATTCTTCTAAAACTTATTCAATGATCTAGAGTATGATTTCATTTACATCATGAGCCCTGCATCATAGTATAAGTTAGAAATAGCACCACTAAATAACAAATACCAGTTTTGTTCTCAAGTGGCATACAATTAGAATTCCCAAGTAAAATAGTTTAGCTTGGTAGTTATTAGTCCTCTCATTCAGTATTTTCCATAGTTCCAGTTGGTACTTTAGATAAGCAGATATGATTTAACCCAGTGACCTGGATATTTATATGGTTTTGAGCATAACATTCCATTTTTGTTGTTTGCTCATACATCACTATATATTTTTGCATTAATTGGAAATTTATTTTATAAATTCTCTATATTGTTAAATTCTTTCAGTATTCTCTGTACTTTCATATCAAATTTAGTAGCATTGATGTATTTAGGAATACATTTTTTGCTGCGTTCTTACAAGATTTATTGATTAGACTTATTTTTAACATTATTTCATGATATATTACATTGTATAAGATTTTGCTTTTCATCAGGTTTTAATAATAACTAATTTTTGCACTGTTCTTTAACAGTTTCTATTTTACTGATTTTTTTTCATTGGAATTCTCATGAAGAATTTCCAGGTTATAATATTCTCATTGGATTTTAACATAATTCACTTATCCATTTTAAACTTTACCCATTTTAATCAGAACAATTAACAGGTAGCCATTAATGGGCCTTTAACACCTATATCCATTGCATTGTGTTTACATAATCAGGTTTAAACAATGCACACACATTCCCAATATTATACATCTACTTGATGAAAAACTATGATGTGATATTTTCCTTTCTATACTGAGTTCAGGTCTCAACTTATACTTCACAATTTTTTTAAAACACTCATTATAGATAAGACAATTTTCAGGATTAGTTTTTGTTTAATAGTTTATGTCTACTTCATAGAATTAAGTAATAGCCCCACTCGATGAAGGTATTTTTCTCTCTTGTCAAATATATTTACCATACACAGGATTGAATGATGTGCTAAAGTGGAAATGTTTTACTTAAATGAAGTAGAGGTCAAAATGTCTCTAACCTGTTCTTTACTAACTTCTATAGTATTAAGTTTAGAAAAAGTCTGAGTAAACAACCACTCTCCTTCCACACACTGAAAAGGAAGCTAACACTAGAAATTGAAATTAAGTTTCTGAATTTTAGATGCTGTACAATTTTATAGAGAAAAAAATTAAATGCTGTTGCCAGACAATGCACATGTAATTCTTCCAGTCTCAGTATCACCTGAAATAGCATAGGGAGACTTAGGAAAAAACAATAATGAAATGAACATATTTAAAGAATATTGTGGGCTTGGAACATAGCACAAGGTTTAAAGCAATGTGTGCCTAGCAAGTGCAAGGCCTTGGGTTCAATCCCTGGGGCATTTAAAAAATACATTACCATATGCACACACACACACACACACACACACACACACACAAATCGCTGATGCATACAATCCTAACTAGTAAGGAGCCTGACATATAAGGATCACAATTCAAAGCCATCCATGGGAAAGTCTGAGAGATGTTTATCTCTAATTAATCAGCTCAAGGGTGGAAGTGAAGATGTGGATCCAATAGTAGAGTGGAAAAAGCCAAAGTATGTGTCCTGATTTTACTCTCTAATACGGAGAAAGAGAGTAGAGAAAGTAACAGAGTGGAAGTAATAAAAAATGACGTACAGCTATGAGAAGGAATCAAATCCACAAGTATGTAACCTACAGATTTTTTACTAATTTATTTTAATAATGTTTAAATTACTCTAATCGTTATTACAGCAAAGAAGGACAAGCTAATGAACACCAAAAAAATATTCACAAGAAAGATGGTTGAGGAATATGTAAATCTTGCCATTAGCAAAGCAAAGTTACAGATAAGCTAATACTTCATAAACCACCTAGAGTTAGTATTTATGTTGTTTTATGACTACCTGTAACTGATACCTGTTATTTATATGACTCTATGCCTCACCTCCTTTAAGTCTTCAAAATCCTAAGAATAGTCATGAAAATAGCCATTACATACATACACCTGTACAAATTTTGTCTGCTTCATTTGCTATTTGTTACATAATACCAAAGTACAAATATTAAACAAGTCTTCCCTATTGATTTTCTGTTATGCCCTGGAGGTTACAAATGATAAGAAATTTCTTATTTTCTGCTGATGTGTTCACTGTTAACTCCAATACGTGGAGTATTCTTTGCAATCTAACAAATGCAAGGTAAATGAATTTGCTCTACTTTACCCAGAAAAGTAGGAAGATTAGTTTGTCATATAATAGAAGTACTTAAGATGACAGGTCTTTAAATACTGAAAATCTTACTTCTAAAGTAATTTTGTAATTAGAGACAGGACAGAAAGTAGAGTTTTCTTCTCTTGTTTAAAACTGGGCTCAGGTACTTCATGCCTGTAATTCTAGCTACTCTGGAAGCTGAGATCTGAGGATCATGGTTCAAAGCCAGCTGGAACAGGAAAATCAGTGATACTCAGCTCTAATTTCCAAAAAAGCTGAAAGTGGAGCTATAGTTCAAGTTGTAGAGTTGGCAGCCTTGCAGGGAAAAAAATACTAAAGAATCTGTTAATTTGGTATTGTTATTTTACCCTGAAAATATTTTACTTCTGATATTTAAGAGTATAGATTGACCAAGAGTGAAGGTCAGAGAGGTCTGTACTCTGAACATTAGAATAATTGCAAAGAAGAAACAGCTCATAGAAACACATCTCCTTCCGTGGCTACTCAGGTACAGTTTTGAGTACAGACATATTTGTATTGAAAGAGAAATTATTTTATTTTATATGAGGCTTTATAAAAGAATTTCAGCTCTTTTGAACATTCTAAATCATCTTTAGTTATGTACATAGAGTTTAGAATTTTACTGACTCAGTAGAAGGATCAAGAAAATGAAATAGATTTAGCACAACAATGCAACTTGAATCAGCAAAGAAATGGATGTGTTGTTCTGTCAAATCTCATTGCAACAATAGCTCTGCCAATTTGTTTGAAAAATGTGTGATCCTGGAGTTTTGGCACCACTTAAACAGCCAGGGAACACAAAGTATATACAATGAGATACAAATCTTTCATACCATTAGTGCTATATATTTCTGCATAGAAGCTTTTCAAAAATTGGAAGCATATGTTGGCACCACGAAATCTGGGCAATGAATGCTGGAAGCTGTCAGTCCTTAGAAATATGGTGTGTAGATTCTCTCATAGATCTGCTACTTGACAACTTGAGCTCTTGTATTTTAATTAATCAGCATTAGGCTAACCTGGTATTTCCCTACAGAATTGAAGTTCTTTGTGTTTGTGGCTCTTAGAACTTATGACAAAATAAGTTTGTTATTGCTTAATTAAAAATTGCTGACTAGCCATGATAATGGTGACTCAAGCCTCTCCACCATCCCATTCAAGAGGATGAGACTGAAGGATCATGGTTCAAGGTCGTCCTTGCTTGGCAGAGACTCTATTTCCATGAGACTCCATTTCCAATTAACCAGCAAAATCTGGTTTTCAGGTGTGGCTTACATGATAAACAGCCATGATCAAGAAAGCTCTGGACTTCTCCCCACCCCCATATGCTAAATGATTACATCTTACAGAATCTTAAAGGGAAGAAATTAATGACTTTAAAGTGATACCATATACAACATACATACTGATAGCAAAATTTGTTTAGTTACATGTCCTTTATTAGAACTAAAAAATAAATTGATAAAAATAAAATTCAGCAAGGCACTGGTGGCTCACACCCATGATCCTAGTTACTCAAGAAGCAAAAGAGTCTCTTGGTGGAGTCTCCGATTTGCTTGTGGTGTGTGGTTTTCCTGTGGCTTCGATGGTTTCTCAAATAAGTTTGTTTGAGTAGGCAGAAAGAAGCTCTGCCTTACCAGCAAGGGTACTTTGTGACCATCCCTCCAGACTAGTTCGGTGGGAAGGCGATCTCCTTTGTGTGTAACACAGGAAATGGCTGTGTCCTCTAGGTTAGAGTCGCTTTGAAGGAGCTTGGATGTGGATAGGGTTGTGGCCTGTCTGCAATCAGTAGCTTGTCCCAGAGGACAAGGGGGGAACCAATGCAACAGATCTAAACACAAGACAACCTGTTGGGAACGATCTGCACCACGTGGGGGGGGGGTTAAGGGAAAGGGAAAGTAGGAGAAAATTGAGAGGAGTAACAAGGTTGACAAGAAATGTACTTATTACCTTATTTACTTAACTGTAACCCTTCTGTATATCTCCTTGACAATCCAAAAATAAATTTTAAAAAAGAGGCAGCAAAGTCTATGAGACACATACCTCCTATTAACCACTTAAAAAGCCAGAAAAGGAGTTATGACTCAAGTGGAAAAGCACTAACCTTGAGCAAAAATGCTTAGGGACAGTGTCCTGGCTCTGAGTGCAATTCTAAGACCAGTACAAAAAATAAAATGAGGATAAAAACTGGAATAATTTGAGATGAATTCTTACTCAACTCTCCTATTTAGTAAAGCTGTCATAAACAATGGTATATTGACATCATAATAAAATATCCTCATATAGAAACAATGTGACATAGGGTAATATTTTGTACAAATTGTTCTTTTTATATAATGATCCTAACACTACTCCTACCTGGTAAGCTTAGCCTTGTCTTTTTGATGAGAAAACAGATTCAGAAAGAGTTGAAAGTCTCATATACATTGATTGTTTGAAAGTGTCATAATTAAAATGAAGTAAATCTGTTTTTTCTTAGATGATGTTTAAAATTAGCAGTTACTGCTCTCAGTACTATTTTCCAAAATAATAAGTTAAATCTCCATTGAATATAGAAATGTTTAATTACATTAAATATATTTTGTAACAAACACTTTAGTGAATTCTCCATAAATTGATCTCACTTGAAAAAAAAAAAGAAAAAAAACGTATGTAAACCAAGGTTAACATCTACTGACATGGTATGGTGAAATTTTAATTATTATAACACAGAGAACTAATTTGCCCCCCAAAAATGAGACCAGATTAAAAGATAAATCACTTAATGCAAGCATAAGATGTCCACGAGAGATGAGAGGTTGTAGAGGTTCAACAAGTTTTCCCAATCCTACCATGTTTGGAGATGGACCTCACTCCACACAAAGGCATACTGTCATGATATACTGTCACGAGAAAAGAGGATCTTTGTTTAGTGTGTATATGACAAATATAAAAGTTACTTTTAGAGAAGTTAATTTGTTATATAAGTTACCATAGACTCAATCAAGGAAACAATATATCCAAGTTTCCATAGGAAACTCAAAGACAGATCATGAATCAAAAGTGCTCTTTCATATGGAAGGATAAAAAGGGTATGAGGAACACTTCTTTTTTCTTTCTTTTTTTCTTTGTCAGTTTTGGGGCTTGAACTCTGGGCACTGTCCCTCAGCTCTTCAGCTCAAAGTGAGCACTCTACCACTTGAGCCACAGCACCATTTCTGGTTTTCTGGTCGTTTATGGGAGATAAGAGTTTCAGGGACTTTCCTGTCCTGGCTGGCTTTGAAACGCCATCCTCAGATCTCAGCCTCCTGATTAGCTCAGATTACAGGCATGAGACGCCAGCTCCTGGCAAAGAAGACTGCTTTAAAAGATAATTTACATATGAATTGCTTGGTTTATGCCTAGACACTTGATATTTGATTTATGATGATAATTCAATTTATACAGATTCTTGGCTCAGTAAGTGAAAAACTGTTTAAAGTCCTTTTTCTCATACAAACAACTGTCATAAACATCACAAATGCAGTAGGGCACCAGTGGCTCACACCTGTAATCCTACCTAGACAGGAGGCTGAGATCTGAGGATTGAGGTCAAAGTCAGGCCAGGCAGGAAAGTCCATGAGACTCTTATCTCCAACTAATCACAAGAAAACTGTGCCACTTTGGCTCAAGTAGTAGAGCACTTGCCTTAAGCTGAAGAGCTCAGAGACAGTGCCCAGTCCAAAGAATTCAAGCCCCACAACTGACCAAAAAATAAATAAATCACAAACTCACTTTATGGAAACTCCAAATATTCCTTACAAATTTGAAGAAGCTCTTATTCATAGTGAAGTAAACCTTACAAATACAAAGCTATGTGTTTATGACAGGAATGCACTCGATAGCCAGAAGAGAATCTTTTTTTTAAATTTTTTATTGTGAAAATGCTGTACAGAAGGGTTACAATTACATGGGCAAGGTAATGAGTACATTTCTTATCAAGCATTGTTTACCTCCTCCTTTGTTTCCCCTTCCCATACCTTCCCTCCCTGTCCCCCCCTCCCCCCCACCTCCCCGCCAAAGTTCGTTTTTCAACATAACGACTTGTACATCTCATTGTTGCAATGGGTCTACCTGTATCCCTAT
Source organism: Dipodomys ordii (assembly GCF_000151885.1). NCBI lineage: Eukaryota > Metazoa > Chordata > Mammalia > Rodentia > Heteromyidae > Dipodomys > Dipodomys ordii. The sequence continues at coordinate 5,029,316 of NW_012267352.1, forward strand.
TTAAACGGTTTGTTTTTGCCCTTTCCCTCCACAAATTTTATATATATATACATATATATATATATATATATGTTTCTAACATTTATAAGATGATTTCAAAGGAGAATCTTTGTTGGTGTTTTGTTGTCATCAATCATTTGATGAGCAAATAAAATGAAAGTAAACATATCTTTTTATATTAGTTTGCTAGTTCAGCAAAGATTCATCAAGTTCCAATTGTATAGTAAAAGCTTCACATGATCTTGTAAAATATATGAATAAGATTCAGTAAATATGAATTAGACCTAAGTGATTCTTTTGTAAACCAGATACAAATGTATTGGTCTAAAGGTTGAGTACTACCCACTTATGAGATTAATAAGTAGAAATTTTTTATATCTACAAAAGCTAAGAACCAAATGTTGATTGGGTATTGTAAAGTCTTTCCACAATTTCGAGCTTCATTTTTTCCCATAAAAATGATATAGGAACAATAATTTCACTGTAAAATATTGTTCTATAGCATCCACTATGTGGTTTTTTTTTGCTATTTTTTTTACTGTGAAAATACTGTACAGAGGGGTTACAATTACATGGGCAGGATAATGAGTACATTTCTTATCAAGCATTGTTGTAGCCTCCTCCTTTGTTTCCCCTTCCCATCCTCTCCACACACCCCCCTGCCACCCAATCCTCTCTGCCCCTCCCATACCAAAGGGGAAAAACAAATCCACTATGTGTTTCTAAGTCTTAAAAAGCTATGTTATTACTATCTAGAATATAATTCGTTTCCAGAGCCTAACCTGGGGAAAAATTTAAATATTAGTTTTCTGAATACTTGATAAATAAAATGCTTCTACTATGATAAATAACCTATATCTATATCTATCTATCTTTGTATCTGTGTGTCTGTCTATCATCTATATATTGATACACACATGTAGATCTATATAAATCAGAGATACAAGAGTTTTTTCCCTCAGGACATAGACCTCTACTTGTTGTGAAAAGGCTTACATATTATTTGATATACAAGGAGATATTCCATTTTTTATTTCACTAGGGCTATGTAAATGTTATGTGCACACCCTATTCAATTAAAGTAAACAATATTGAGCTGGATAATGACTCTCTTTTCACACCAGCTCCCACTATAGTTCCAGGTTGGATGGCAGACTTATGTTATCAGCTTTACGGCAGGATGGGATAGTAACACATGTACCAGGAGATTGACTGTAACTACTTCCACTTTTTTTCACATAAAATCCTCAGGATATAGTGTCTACAAAGAAAAAAGCAAAGTCTTTAACTATTATAGCCTCTACTCTCCTTTTTATCTTCACATCTCTGTAAGTCATGATTTAGGCTAAATGCATCATTAATCTTTAACATATCCACCTAAGAACACAATTAAAGTCAAACAGAATAATGAGGAGAATTACAAAGACTACAAAGCAGTACACCCAAGAATGCATGCATGCAACCATCCCATATGCTATGTAATTGCATACACCCCCACTGATTTGCACAATGCCAGACCTTGAGAAAAATTAACTCTTTGATGACAACGGTCAAAACATTTGTTTGTATCAATCTGAAGAACACTGCCAATAACCAGAAGTGAAGGTTATAATATGAAATTATTTGAGGCCTGAGTTACAATGTGCCATTTTACTTCTCATTTGATTTCAGAATAAGACTTTAGTTGCAAATCAGTAGTATAATGGTTGGGAAGCTCTGAATAATACATGGGTTATCTCAGCTTTGTCTGATAGATATGGAGACAGAATTAGATCACTTATTTCTTTATTTTATGTAACAATCAACTAGAATATGTCTGGAAATATTCTTGGAAAATTGTTTTGTAATATTATAGTAGCTAAACTTACTGCCATGTGGAGTAAAGAAAAATAATGGTTCATTGTATCTTTTATTAGTTAAAGGAAAGCTAGTAATAGAAACAGAAATCAAAACAAAATCATAGAAAAAAAATCAACCATCATACATATTTATTCTTCCTAATAAATGGTCAAAGAAAACCGCTGCCAAGGAACATAACTTGGAATTAGTATTCTTTGGTCTGCCTTTGAAACCATTACACTCTCATTATGGTTTCTGGTATTTGAACAATTGTTTTTGAACAGCTGTTGTATATTTTTTCTTTGCTTCCACTTACATCTTGCCATGAAAAAGATGCCAAAGAAATCTTTTAGTTACATTTTCATCATATTGTGCCAGATTACTTTCTCCTAAAATGGCTGTTGCCATTCAATTTCAGAGTCCCTCAGAGCTATGGTTTGGTTTGTCCTGAAAACTGGGTCCCACAAAGGTCAAACTCCCCGCAGCACACCAGGTTCACATCTTATGGTTGATATTTCCCCAACATATCAAGTTGACTTCTTTCATGATTACTTTAATTTTTCTTGAGGATAATTCAAACAGAATATTTTGTTACATTAGCCAATTGAAGCCAACCCAGCTTACCAGTTTCTATATAATGTCTTGGCCTCAAAGTCAAAATCAAAGACATATTCAAAATACAATATAAGTCTTTGTATAGCACACACATATGTGTCTATGTATGTATGTATATGTACACACATATGTATATATGTATGTATATTTGTATACACACATATATATGTACAGAGAGAAGAAAGGTAGATGGATGGATAGATAGATAGATAGACAGACAGATAGCTAGTTAGCTAGCTAGATAACCAGTTTGACTTTGAAAGCATCCATCCCAGAAGACCATGGACACAGTCACATACAGAAGGAAGTTTATAGGGAGGTTTATGAGAGGAGCAGAAAAGGCCACTTCACCACAGGAGAGGGAGCAAAGTGGCGCCTGTCCCTACCAAGGGGCATACTTGTAACCCTAGGGCTGGAGGTGGTAGGACCAACAGGGAGAGTTCTTTGTGAAAGGCAGGGTGGAATTCAGGTTTGGCTGGAGGCAGATATAAGCTGCTCTGGGAAGTGAAGTGGAGGGGTTGAGAACCTGAGGTGGAAGGAATGCTAACAAATTTCACTAAGCAAAACTAGTAACAACAATGTTCAAGGTCCTGCTAAAAGGTCTTCACTCAAGTTTTACTCATATTCAGCCTTACCACTCTGGTGGCCCCGCCTCTGATTATCAATAAACTGCTGAAGTTTCTAGTAAAACTTGCGTTCAACCAACTTTTCAACATTGAAGTCTGTTAAATAATGTAGACCCTAGTCATTGTGATTTTCATAATGGATTGTTTTTTCTTTCTTTCTTTTTCTTTCTTCCTTTCTTCCTTTCTTTCTTTCTCTCTCTCTGTCTCTCTGTCTCTGTCTCTATCTGTCGCTGTCTCTGTCTCTGTTTTTGTCTCTGTCTCTCGGTCTCTCTCTCTGTCTCTCTCTCTGTCCCTCTCTCTCTGAGCTGAGGATCAAAATCAGGTCTTTACAATTACTAGACAAGTCGTCTTCCACTTCCCTAATCATGCCTAAAGACTTTTAAAATTCATTGATATCATCATTTTCCTCTTTCACTATTAAACTTCAGTGAGAAGCTTTTTTTTTTCCTTTTTTTTTGGATCCAGTCGTGGGGCCTGAACTCTGGGCCTGGGCGTTGTCCCCCAGCTCTTCAGCTCAAGGCTAGCACTCTACCACTTGAGTCACAGTGCCACTTCCGGCTTTTTTCTTTTTTGCTTATGTGGTGCTGAGGAATCGAACCCAGGGCCTCAAGCATGCAAGGCAAGCGCTCTACCACTGAGCCACCTTCCCAGACCTAGTGAGAAGCTTTCTATATTTTCCCATTAGTTGATAAAGTTTTCCCTTTTATATAGAAAACTTTCTTTAGATGCCTAACAAAGCATGTTCTTCAAAATAAACATGGATTATGAATTTAATCTTTCTGTTAAAATAATTGTATTTTTCTTTTACAGGATTGATTGAAAATGTGTTTTCATTAACATTTTTGTAATGGTCATGTTCTGATTAAAATTAAACAGCAATGGGCAAGAAATTAATTATTCCAAATTTGAATTTAATTCTTTCAAATGATCAAGAATGGACTTCATCAGTAGTAATTACCAAAACTTCTACTTAACTTGTTAGAAAGAAAAAAGGCAGTAGTTTAGAAAAAAAATGTTTCCTTTGAGACCTGTAATTTTGATTATAATTTGAATCTATCTATTCCTTTCCAAAACCAAGATACTTTACACTTTAGTTTGTTGATTCAAAAGCCTAAGCATATTAGCTTGCAAAAATTCCACTAAGTGCTTGTAATTTTTTTCATTAATGGCAATCACCAAATTTTTCAGTTAAAATTTCACATCATTAAGGTAGAATAATAACTAGTTATAGAAACCAGTGAAAAAAATAATTACAATGAAGAGAAACTATTTTTGTAGTTTTTGGTAATTAAAAAAGAAACCTTTTTTTTCCTCCTGTAAATTCTGAGTATTCAGCATGCTGATAAGGCATGCTCCTATATTGGTTAAGTACATTGTTTTTTTCAGAAATGCACAGGTTAATTGATTAGGACATTCATGAATTTTAAATATAGAAAATAGCCAGAAAAGTCAAGGTATTTGGGGAATTTCCTAAAATTTGAAAGAAAGAGAAATTTTCATTCAGCTGCTTATTGTTTGATTTTAATCCTGCTCTCTGGAGTCCAGCATTCTCTGCAAACCCCCATTCATCATACTAGGATACTACAGCAATCTCACTTATTTAACATTTCCTCACAAGCACAGATTTTTCAAGATTAGAACAGAAACTTTTTCTTCCTCTAATGCTATGAGTTAACTACTTAAAGGTGAATATTTAAGATATAAAGATTATCTCTGTTCCAATGAGTTTATAATAACTGTTAGGTTATCTGTGCCTTTCACAATATTTCATTTAATTCAACCATTGTGACAGTTACATATGAATTCTGCTGCAGTCTGGATCTTGTTTGTCTTCCAGGGAACCACATGTAAACCTTGGATCTCACAATCATGTTTTGGGGAATTGTGGATTCTTTCAAAGGTGGGAGTCTGACAGATCTTTAGACATCAGAAGTATGCCCCAGTGGCCAGCTACTTCTCTCTCCCTCTTTCTCTCTTTTCCTCTCCCATCTTCCTTGGTCCCACACTCTCTCTTGCTTCCTGGAATAAGGAGAACAGCTTTATTTTACCACACAATCATTCTAGGATGCAACCAAAATTAAAACATTAAACTAATCATGGGCTGAACTTCTAAAATAGTAACAAATGAAGGTAAGCCTATTCACCATTGATTATGTCAGGAATTTTATCATTGTGTTGGAACATGAAAAAATATGAGTAGGATGACTATACCAATACTAACCTCATGTGCAAATTATCGACTTCCTAAATGCAATTTCTTGGGCAAGTTATGTTTAAGGACTAACATTTAGAGTTTCACCTAATAAGTATGCAATAAATGGTTATCTAAGCCATAAAGATTCATAATTTGGGGAGGGAAAGGGAAAAAAACAAATTGTTTAAATAAGGATACAGGTGGACCATTGTAGGGGGGAAAAGGGAAGGGGAGATGGGAGGGCAGGGATGATAAGGGGAAACAAAGGAGGTGGCAACAATGCTTGATAAGAAATGTATTCATTACCTTGCTCCTGTAATTGTATTTCCTCTGTACAGTATTTTCACAATAAAAAATACTTGAAAAAGGATTCGTAATTTGAATGTCATTTTGAGATAGTGTATAAAAATAATGATAATAGGCTAATTTTTTTTTGTCAGTCATGGGGCTTGAACTCTGTGCTTGGGCACTATCCCTCAGCTCTTCAGCGCAAGGCAAACGTTCTACCACTTGAGCCGCAGCGGTACTTTTGGCTTTCTAGTGGTTTATTGGAGATAAGAATCTCATGGAGGAGCTGGGAAGGTGGCTCAGTGGTAGAGCGTTTGCCTTGCATGCATGAGGCCCTGGGTTCGATTCCTCAGCACCACATAAACAAAAAGAAAAAAGCCGGAAGTGGTGCTATGGCTTAAGTGGTAGCATGCTAGCCTTGAGCTGAAGAACTGAGGGACAGTGCCCAGGCCCAGAGTTCAGGCCCCACCACCAGACCCCATCTCCCCCCGGAAAAAAAAAAAAAGAATCTCATGGAGTTACCTTCCCAGGCTGGCTTTGAATGATGATCTTCAGATTTCAGCTTCCTGAGTAACTAGGATTACAGGTGTGAGCCACCAGCGCCCGGCTAATAGGGTAATTTGATAAATTTTTATATTTTTCAATAATACTGAAAGTGATTTTTTTTGGTACTGCTACAAGTTAACCTTGCTAATCAATATATTCACTAACTCTATACATTTGATAATTATTAATGTTTGATAATCTTTTGCAAGTATAAAAATTGGATTAATTATTTTTATTTTTTTATTGTGAAAATACTGTACAGAGAGGTTACAAATACATGGGCAAGTTAATGAGTATATTTCTTATCAAGCATTGTAGCCTCCTTTGTTTCCTCTCCCCATCCCTTCCCGTCCCCCCTCCCCCCTCTCCCACCCAATCCTTCCTCCCCGCCACCCACCAAAGTTGTAAAGTTCATTTTTCGACATAACGACTTGTATATCTCATTGTTGCAGTTGGGTCTACCTGTATCCCTATTTAAACGATTTGTTTTTTCCTTTTCCTTCCACAAATTATACCAACATCAAATACAGTGAAAGCAGGGCTTATACTGTGGGGGAAGGACATACAAAGCAACAAAGAAATCATCTTATAAATATGTTAGAAACAATCTCATGAAAGAAAAGAACCACTTGAATACATATCTCAGGGTTCATTTCCCTAACAGCAACTTATCTGACCTTCTCTGCTTGACTGAGACATGTACTAGTTATTGCAAATAAGGGAAACCATGGGACCCATGTTTCTTTGGGCCTGGCTTACTTCACTTAATATAATTTTTTCCAAGCTTTTCCATTTCCTAACAAATGGGGCAATATTAGTATTTCTGAGGGAGGCATAGAATTCCATTGTGTATATATACATACATTTTCTTGATCCATTCATCTACTGAGGGGCATCTGGGTTGGTTCCATATCTTAGCTATAGTAAATAATGCTGCAATAAACATAGTTTTGCTGGTAACTTTAGTGTGGTCTTGTTTGC
>NW_012267352.1:5037339-5049493 GCF_000151885.1 Dipodomys ordii
ATTTCTTATCTACTAAGTTCTTAGAATTGGTTTGTTTACTTGTGAAAGGAAATTGACAGGTCTCATTAATCTTTTGTTATAATCCAATCAGTATTACACAAGTAATACTCAATTTTAGGCTCTTTTTAAAGAAAGACATCAAAATTGTTGAACAAGGGCAATAAGCTATTAAAAATCTATATTTTGTCCTATTTTCATTTGGTCTTTTAATATAGTATTCCATGAATAAAAGTATTACATATTTTTCTAGTATAGTACTTTAATAGTATATATGTGCTCTTAACTTTTTGCACAGTGAACTTTAACTAAAGGAATCACCACTAACCTAAGTTATGTCATGTGATTATAAATAAAAATCAACAGCACATGTAACTGTTTCTTTAATAACATTATATCAATGTCTCTTGAGAGAGCTTTCATTTATAAGTTATACAATCCTTACCAATTATATTTTGCCAATACCCAGCATTCAATGACTTAAAGCGTAGATTTATTTTATTACCCTCATGCCCCTGTCACTTCCAAGTTGTTCTACGAATATTTAAGTTCCAGTTAAGAATTATTTAAATTCTAGGTAGGCACTGCTCCCCCACCTCCAGCTCTATCTTTGTCTCAGCCTTCTTTGCCCATGTCCCTGCTCTGAGCCATACTGTGTTTGCTTAGTTAACATCATTTTTCAAATGACAGATTTTTGAGGGAAAAATGAGACCAAAGCTTTGTGGGGGCCTGAACAAAAGAACACACTTGGTGAAACCGCAGAATGAAACATCCTGTTGTGCATTGTGGGAATGCACACTCAGTTCTGGTGGTGTAACTTTGTTTCACAATAACAGACTATAGGAACACAGCTGAAGACTAGTTATGCTTAACCAACTCAATAACTGAGAAATAATGCCATTTTCCTCTGTAAAACAAGGTGAAATTCTGTGATAGTGGATAATTATTTTTTCATTTCCTAAAAAGTTTGTAAAAAACTTTTGCTTTTAAACCAATATTCAGTTCATATTAATGTATATTAATATTTCCAGAACAAAAATGATCTTTGATATCCTAAAATAAAATCATAGTAAGCTAACTCTATCCTATAAAAGAAAATATATATATATACACACTGGCTTAATTTCGATGAAACATCCTAATATGAAATGTTTATATATAGTTAAAACAAGAAAGAAACAAAACAATGCATTCTATTAAGGCAATATTCAAGGTAAGTAAAACACATACTAAGATTGTAACAATTGATACTTAACAATGTACAGTGTTTAAGACTGGGTATTTTTAAAATAAATGCCATCATTAAGTAAATGTGCCAGGGAGTTATGAGTACAACCAACCGTGACCCATGTCCCTGGCTCCATCAGCTTCCATCATCCTTCCCCATCTCGCCCATATCCATCTATGTCCTCTAACGTTGTTGCTCCATTTTCACATATGTGTATTGAATGTCATGACTGTGTTCGCCCATACTTCCTCTCTCTATTTTTCTGAACCCTTCCATGGATTTCCTACTTACATAACATATGTCTCAGCTTCATTTTTTTCAACTATTCATTACTTATTGGGAGGAATTGTACCATTGGGATCCTCCTTAATTGACCACACTTGAGTCAACTTGTTTGTGTACTTATATATATAATCCTGGACATGTTTTCACATAAGTTTACAATTTACATTTCCTTACTCATATAATAGTAACCCCTCTGAACAGTAACTTTACAATAAAAACACATACAAAAAATTCTGTAAAAAAGTTCAATTCATATATAACTTGCACATACAAGTGCAAACATTCACCATTTGTTTTCCTGAGCTTGAGTTACTTCACTGAACCTAATTTGTATAGGTCAGTACACTTTCATACAAATATTATTTTTTTCTGATAGATGAATAAAATTTCATAGTACATATAAATATGTAGTATGTATAATGTGTATATATACATATATGATCTCCATTAATCCATTGTTTCATTCATTGTAGTGCATCTGAGCTTTTTCATAAATTGGCTATGATAAATAGTGTGGAAATGAACTTGGTTATACAACTGTCTTTACTGTTTCTTGATTTGTAAGGTTCTAGAAAAATGCTCAAGATTGGTATTAATTTTATTTAGTGTTTTAATTATATTTAGTGTTTCTGGGAAATCTTGAAACTGCTTTCCAAAATATTTGCAACAGTTTATATTCCCACTAATAATGTAATATTATTTTACCATAGATGTTTCTCAGATCTAGTAGTTTGAAGGTGGAATCCTTAAAGACTTTTCTTATAAAACCATATCATCTGCCATGAGTAATAGTTTTTAAATTCTTCCTTCTCTATGTACAAATCAAATGAAACAAGTTACATACCTCCAAGATACAGTGGTAGAAATAGACACTGAGTAAACATTCCCATTTCAAAAGGAAAAGAAAAATGTTGAGAAAGGAAATCACATCCTAACAATCCATCTCTGGCATCCAAGGCACACTCTGTGGAGATGCTTATTCACAAAGCCTTTGGCAATCTTACCACAATTGATTTTCTGGTTACAGTCAACAAGCCCTCTTTCTAGGCTGACTTAGCATGCTTTTGGCCCCTTTTCTCAGCATATATTCTACATTCCTGGCAATTCTATCTTCCTGAAAAACCCAGGACACTGAAGCAGAAGTTTGAGAACATTCTTGTCTGCACAAAGAATTCAAAAGCAGCTTGAGCTACAGAAAGACACCCTATCTCTAAATACATACATACATGCATGCATACATAAGACATGTCTACTATATAATATAATGTCTACTATACAATGTAATGCCCCATATGCAGAAAGGAATATTTTAAAGCTTCTATTCAACTAAATGAAAGAATGCATGTATTATCAAAATAGACTGTATATGTAGATGCTTAATTTTGTATAGAATACTGGCATAGAGCATGTTCAAATGTGTCAGCTAAAAATGAAGGAAGATAGGAGAAAAAGCAAAGAAACCTAGAAGATTTTAGGGCGAAACCAGAAGCCTCAAATGTTTGAACAAGGCAGCCTTTCAAGTGGTGTTTGGGCTTGAGAGACTGTGCATGCCATGAACTATTAAAGCTATAAAGATTGCAATCTGAAGCTGAAGTGAGTAGGGAAAACTTATGGCCAAAGGAAAACAGAAGTGTATGAGCTTTTGGCCTGTTTTGGGATTAGGGGACTGGCTTTTTTACATTATTTTCTCTTAGTGGAGATGAAAAATATGGTGAGGACATTTCAAGGGTTTTGTGCTAAAATCTAGAAGGCCCTAAGAGACAGAAAATTGTTATTTTGAAAGATCAAGTTCATGACATCAGCAATTAATTTTATCTTGAGTGTGAATTGTTGTTTTGATTAATCAAAGCCTTAATATACAAAATTCAGAGACTACTGCAAGAAGAATCTTTCACATGGTCTCTTCCTTTGCACAGCCACTGGTAATATTTGAGGAGATAATAATAATAATAGTGATAATTATTATTATTAATTCTTATGCAGTTACTGGGGTGTCAACTCAGGACCTTTGATCTTGCATAGTTTTTTTTTGCCAACAGCTGGCACTCTACAATTTGAGCCTTACCTTTAGTTTGGGTTTCTCTAGAGAATTTGAACTATGACTCTGATATGTCAACTTGACCTGTTTTTGAACCTCTATCTTCAAATCTCAGCTTGCATTTACCTGGGATGATAGCTATGAGCCACAATCATCTAATATGAGCATTTTAAAAGTGATTTTATCATTGTATTATTTGTTAAGGGAAACAGGACAGAAAAAACAAGAGAGGAAGTGAAACAAGGAAGGAAGTGAATCTTATACAGAGCATCTAGCTTTAACCACATTCTCTGCATGGACTACCTTGTATATAAATTAGGTGTTTTTTTTTTTTTTTTTGGTTGGTCGTGGGGCTTGAACTTTGGCCCTGGGCACTGTCCCTCATGGGGCTTGAACTCTGGTCCTGGGCACTGTCCCTCAGTTCTTCAGCTCAAGGTGAGCACTCTACCCCTTGAGTCATAGTGCCACTTCAGGTTTTCTGGAGCTGAGTCTCAGAGACTTTCCTGCCTGTGCTGGCTTTGAACCACGATCCTCAGATTTCAGCCTCCTGAATAACTAGGATTACAGGAGTGAGCCACTGGTGCCTGGCATAAATTAATTTTATAACTGACATTTTCAGTAAGTTGTTCATATTAAAATAGAGAGGAAGAACACTTGAATGAATCTGTTAAACAAAATTGGAAATTTTAAAGAATAGTATTTTGGAGTGCTTAGATTTCTCCTTTCACACTGAACCTCATCAAATATGCTATATATATGTGTGTGTGTGTATGTGTGTGTATATATATATATATATATATATATATATATATATATATATATATATACACTGCAGGTTCAGAGTAGTCTATTTAATTCCAATCAGTCAGGAGATTCAGTAGCAGAAATTAAATGGCAATGTTATTGGCAATTATGGAGGAGGAAGAAGAAAACTCAAACACATTTATTATATAGATGTAGTGATAATAATCTAAATCAATAAGCATTTCAATAAGTTTATTCATATTAAAATTTGCCTCCTGATATTCCTCTATAAAATTCAGTAAGAAAAGAAATATAGTCAGTGGAAGTATTGTCCCAGAACAATTTGACTGCATTCTTTAAAGTAAATTCCTATAATAAACCATAAAGCAATTTATTGCTAAATCTCTTTGTGATTGTATTGTCTTTCATTTTCTTCTTCTTTTGATCCTGGAGCTTGAATTCAGGGCTTGGGTGCTGTCACTGCACTCTTTTACTCAAGGCTAGTGGTTTACCACTTAGAGCCACAGTGCCACTTCTGGCTATCTAGTGGTTAATTGATAAGAGTTTCAACCACTTTCCTTCTCAGGCTGGCTTTGAACCACAATTCTCATATATCAGCCTCCTGAATAGCTAGGATTACAGAAGTGAGCCACCAGTGCCTGGCTATATCCTCAAAAAAAAAAAAGCATGCTTGTTTACATGTTAGGTCATGTTTACATGTTAGGTCAGTTTCCAGTTAGGTCAGTGTTCCCTCTATATCTCTGATGATTTTGAATAAGAGAAACTTATCAGCTTCATTAGACCTAACGATTTTATAAACCATATTAAAAGTTATGCACAGTACTTCTTATTGCAAAATGCAAATTAAGGTCCCCTTTAAAATAAAAATCAGACAGCATTTACTGATTTCAAAAAGGAGCTTCAGGTAAGTAATTTTATAATGGGCTGCCTGGTCAAATTCGGAAACCTAAATTTACAAGCAACATAAACATTTGAATAACCTTGCAAAAACTAAAAATAGATATATTTAAGTGATTTTTTATTTTCAAACATTTTTGGTTTCAATGTGACATGATATAGAACCCAACCAAGAAAAACTGTAAATAGAAAAACTATATATTATATAATTATATTGTTTACACTTGTAAAATATTTGTAATTCGATGGTGTATACCACATATAGGCATCAGACAAAGAAGTGTGCATTTTAGAACAATCCTGCTAAGGATTTTCAACAAGGAGCCATACCATTTTTTTCTTTTATCTTTAACACAATTTCTACTTATTACGAAAGTTTTCTATTTTTAATGACACATTAGGTTGCCATTTCTTTGGTTTATTCTTTTAAATTGTCTATCCTCATGCCATTTGACACCAAAGAAGACTTTATTCTAAGCTAGCACATGTAATTAAACACAATCCCTAGAATTGAAGAGATAATAAAAGTCACACACACACATACACACACTCTTCCACTTAAACACATCTACATGATTTTGTTAGAGTAAAATTAGCACATGATTACAAGCTGTCTGAGTTGAATATATTTCCCAGTATATCTTAGATAATAAATGAGCCAAAAACATTAATTAAAAATGTTGTTGGCTAGAGGATTTTTATGGATAGCTTTTATTATGTTGTCATGATCTTCTATACCTAATTTGGTCAGAGATTTTTTTTAATGAAGTGACATTTAATTCCATCAATCATATTTGCTCAATGTATGAAGGTGATATGTTAAGGTGGTTTTTAATCCTTGATTATACTTGTGTACTGTGTTACATGTATGTGCTCTATTATATTTATTGGTTTACCATATGTGAACCATCCTTATACCTATTACCACGCATTAAACCAACTTGATTATGGTGATAACAACAACAAAAGAAAGTACATGAGGTCTTCTAATTCTTTAGGAAGAAAAACCAAAAATTAGATTTCAGCTTCTTCCAGATTTAAGCTGAGTGTGATTTTTTTTTAAAAAAAAGCAGTTAAAAATCAAGAATATGTCAAAACTACCTACAAAACAATACAAATAACTATAACCCACTGAAATATATGAGAAAATGAATTTTTCTTCATGGTAAAATATCTCAATGATGTCTAGATTGTATCTTAGTGATCTGAAGATGATATAAAAATATTTTATAGTGATTTATGCAAATGAACAAAATAAACTTAAAGACTAATTTCTTATCATTCTAGGTTTATCTTTAATGATAGAAGCTAAAGCAGGTAAATATCCTTTCATATCTAGTTTTCATCTATATAAAGGGGCACATAGATTGGGTCCCTGTCAGCTCCAGCAATTTTCATTTCTACCTATAGTTCTTTCAGATCAATAGAGCAAGAAATGGTACATGAAATAGATCAAGAATGACTCAGTATTTAGTTGTGGCCTATTTGATTCCCATATATATATATATATATATATATATATATATATATATATATGTGTGTGTGTGTGTGTGTGTGTGTGTATCTATATACATATATGTATAGATATACATACATACATATATATATATATATATATATATATATATAGCTTTTAAAATTAGACAAACTTGATTTTTTTCAGATGTTAATTTGGGCTTGTGTTACTAATGGTCAAGTTAGCCTTCATTATCAGATCTTTAGGCATGTTTTTTAGAGCTTATTCCCACAATCTTGAGCTATCCAAACTGGCTACCAATTTGATATTGATTGCTTTGTATGTGACAATTGCCTTCCTTACTGTTTAGGAAACAAAGTTGAGAGAAGCAAAGCCAGACTTGCACCATCATATTGCTAAGAATTGGGTATAGAAAGAGCTTTCATATCAATCATCAACTAGAGGTGTTTGAAACAGTTAAAAAAAATAAAAGCCTGAGGCTGGGAAGGTGGTAGAGTGCTTGCCTTGCATGCCTGAGGTCCTGGGTTCAATTCCTTAGCACCACATAAGCAGAAAAAGCTGAAAGTGGCGCTGTGGCTCAAGTTGTACAACACTAGCCTCGAGCTGAAGAGCTTAGGGACAGTGCCCAGGCCTAGAGTTCAGGCTCCACAACTGAGTAAGTAAATAAATAAAATAAAATAAAAGCCTGCAAGAATGGATTTAATCACGAAGGTCTTAGAAGGAGCCTGAGCAGTAATTATTGGTATTAAGATATATGATGCTAAAATGCCACCAATAGGGTGGCTTTCCGTAACTATGGTAACTGACTATAGGCAATGTTGAAAAGTACATTGAAGTGACTGATTATTGACAGAATTTGAAAGAACATAACAGAAAATGGTTGTGGAGATGTATCCTTATTTAATATGGTAAGATAAGTTTAATTTAGAAAAAAATGACTTACATGTAAACATGAAAATTTGTACTGGCTTCAGACTTTGAAATAATTGCCTATGCTATGTATGTGGTGGGAAGATGTGAGAAAAATGAGTCCTTAAGTTGTTGTAGTTTCTTAGGTGTAACAGGAAGACTAGCAGGTAACTGGAGAAGTAGAAAGACTCCATTAAGAACAACTAGGCGGGGCTGGGAAGGTGGCTCAGTGGTAGAACACTTGCCTTGCATGCCTGAGGCCCTAGGTTCCATTCCTCAGCACTGCATAAGAAAAAAGAAAAAAAGCCGGAAGTGGCGCTGTAGCTAAGAGCTGAGGGACAGTGCCCAGGCCCAAAGTTCAGGCTCAACGGTCGGACCCCCCCCCTCAAAAAAAACTACTATAAAACATAATTCTCATCCTTCTGTCTGGAACAATTTGTAGGAAGATTGTGTTCTCTTCTGTATGAGACATCATTGAGTGACAGTTAAAATTCAGTGAGTCTCTGATGAGTTTAAGCTTGGTTATGAAGATGTGTAAGAGTTTCCAAGAGGAGATCAGCTTAGGTAGCTAATATTAAAATCAAGTCAGAGTAATATACTTGGCTGTCAACAATGTAAAATTAGTAGAAGATTAACTTTCCAAAAAAGTTTAGGTTTCTTAATACTTCAATGCAACAAAATGAGAATATGTAAATTTTGCATTTTATACTTTTATTGTATGGTAATAACTGTATGCTATTTTGGAAAATAAAATTAAACTACAGTTTTCAGAATGATTATCAGGTTAGTTTAATAGGAGTTTAGATTAAGGAAAACTAGAAAAAAAAGTTCAACTGTTTATAACCTAATATTTATATATGACAAGCTAAATGAAGAGAGAAATTGAAAGAATTATTAAAAGTGATGTTTAATTACCTAGACATTTATTCCTTGTGATAAACAGTCACAAATAGTAAGTCAGGAAGAATTCTATTAATTTCACTCATATCAACTTAGTTAATTCTCCAAATAACCCAATAAGATTGAAATTTTCATTTTCCTGTGTTACAGATGAAGAAAATTGAAAGAAGATAAATACATTTTTATAGCTCCTACAGGTAGACAGGGAACTAATTTGAAATCAAACATTGATGTCTGGAATCCATTGTCCCTATTCTTATGTAAATAAAAGTAGTTTTTTTAACTATCAAATAAACCTTTTCTTTCTGGTAATAAGATTTCAACCCTTATCCAACCATGATTGAAGACACTAATTTTCTGTGTGATGAATCTTCTTCATTTCATGATTAAACTATGCTTAGATATTCTACTTGTTTTGGAGTGTAGGCAGAAACTACAGATGTTAGCTTGGGATAGTTCTCTGGACAGTCATGGAAGGCTCCATCTCTTCCTCATCTCCATCTTGTGTGGGGTTCTCGTGTGTTACAAATGAAATATTGGGATAGCATATTGACTCTCCAAGTATCCTGAACTCTGTTACTCTTTACATTACAATGATGTCATTTAGTGCTTGGGCCTACAATGTCATGCTGTTATTGAGATTCATACATAGACCTTTTTTGCTTTTAGAGATCCTTTCAGTGGGTTTCCTAGTGGGGCACCACCAGTCAATTTCCTTCTCTTCAGGCAACTTTTCTGAGCCTTGAAGGAGCAATTACAATAGATTCTATGGTCCCTTGATGCATATCTGTAAGTAACAAATAATCTTCATGTAACATTGCACTTGAGTGTATTCTGGCTCAATGAAATCACACATCTTGAAATCAGCACACAGTGAACCTACTTCACAGCCATGGAAGAATATGATTTAAGAATTAGCAAGTGCTTTTTTTTACATGCTCTCTCATTTCTGCTTAAGAGAAGCTGTATGTGACAGAGGCTAGCTGTTCCTACAACCGTAGACTCAGCATAAGTCACATAAGTCCAGGCATAAAATCCCTGCTGCTTTTAAAATTAAATGTAAAGAAAAAATAAATTTGTTTCTCTAAGACATGCAATAGGAAACAGAAAAAAAATTAAATTGATTTTTTTCTTTTTTCTTCTTCTTTCAGAGTGACAGAGAATAGAGCTTTAGATATACTGTTGAAAGAAAATGAGATTTTAAGTCATTCGTTCCTGCAGATTTACCTGGTGAAACTTGACTGCTGTGTTTTTTAAAAGAAGGATAATGATTCCTCACAAAATAAACAATCAAAGTGCTCTCTATGTTCTTATGCACATAAATGGTGAGCACATAATGCTTAAAATTTCTGTGAACTAGTGAGAAAGTCATCATCACAGGTGTATTTTGGAAAGTGCACACTGCTGTTGACAGTTACATTTTCTCATTAAATCTACAGCATCTGGAAATAAACTTTGGACAACTTGATATCCACTTACCATTTTACTGGGAGGCACACATATAAAATACACTGATGTATTTAAGTATTAAATTTGGGAGTTTTGTTTTGTTTAGAGATATCCTTTTAATGGAGTGTTTCAATTGCAAACCAAAGGCTATTCTGTATGTTGTGCTAATTTACCAACCTGAGATGAATGGTACAGAAAATTCATCACCAGGATCTAATCACAAAAGAAAACATCAAATCTACCAGTACTGGCAAGCATTTTACAAAACAACTGAGGACTACTCTGTTTATCATGGCAAACAAATGTGAGGAAAGAACAATGAACTATCTAGACTGGAGGAATCTAAAAAGATGCAAGATATGAATAGAGAATGGGATGACAGACCCTAAAATCTAGAGACAAAAATAAAGAAGTTATAAAGAAAAAAAATATAAAATAATATTTATATATTTTATTATATGTTATAGTTATTTTAATTCTATGTAATATATTAATATACAACATATTTATATATCATTATATTGATGTATTCTGTGTAATATAGAATAAAATTATATATTTATTAATATGTTAGTTATGAGTTATATATTATAATAGAGTTGTTGTTTTTGAGAGTAGTGAAAAATTTGTGTTGTGAGAAGAGCTCTAGTTTGTCTTTCTATTAATTGTTTAATAAATTCTCTTAAAATTCCTTGGAAGGGAAATCCACATGAAAATAATTCACTTCTTAGTATTTTGTTTTTAGGGATTATATGAACATAGTTTCTTTCCCATTATTTAATAGTATATTAAATATTTGAATGCTATGGTAAGCATTTATAAATCCCACAGCTAGAAAAGGAGAAGAGAAAAAAGAAAAGTGAAAAAGAAAATAAGTTTATTTTATCTTTTTTTCTTCCATTCATTCATTTTCTACAAGTTTATTTGTCAAGAATAGATAAAAAATACTCAAATTAATTAATATATGTCCAATCAATGGAAGTTTCAAATGCTCCTTGTAAATTTTCCTTTTTTAAAATTGTCAGTTTTCTCTTCCCTAGTAAAGTAAGCCAGTGAATAATTAATATAAATGATGGCTGTACTACATTGAACAAGCTGTGAAATAAACCAGCCTTCTACATAAAACAAAACCTATAATCAAGACAGAGGCATTGTACATAGCAAGGAAGAAAAAAAATAGCAAGGAAGAAAAATGCATAATAGACATTTGTCAAGCCAAAATAATCTAAGACTGTAGAAGTAAAATATTTTTTTATCCAAACATTTTAGTTACAGGAATAAAATCAAACACACTATATCATTTAAGTGATAAACAATCTGCACATTAGCTTAGGTAAAGAGCATTGAACCATTTCCAAATATATCCATACATCTTATGGATCCACTCCAGGGTGATGATAACAGTAGGAACTGTATTTAAGAAATGGTCCACCTCCATCCTTGACACTCTCACCAAACCACTGGAAATTATGAGTTTCTTTTCTGAAATGTATTGTTTCCTGTGTTTTCATTTGCAATTTGATTTTGCCTGAGTAAGAGATTTTTTATGAAAAAGATCTAAAATTACAGAACACTATAAGTAACATTTCTGTTTACTGATGAGGAATGCAGTCTCCTTTGTTTCTTTGGAATAATAATGTGAAGCAGTAGATTTCAGACCGACACAATAAAACCTGTTATATTAACTCTTTCAGCAAATGTATTTCTTCTCCATCTCATAAGAACCCTATGACATCTTATTGTTTATAAAATGATATTGCTAATTATTTTATGTTGTAAAAAATAAATTTAAATATAAAAAATAGGGAAAAGCATATGATCTATGTATTTTAAAACTTGCAATGGCACTCTGGATAACAAAGACAAAGGCCAATTAACTATACATAGGTAACTAAAATAGCAATAGAATTTTCACATATATCCTAGTTAAGCTACAATAAATTACAAGGGGAAACCATAGGACCTATGTTTCTTTGGGCCTGGCTTACTTCACTTAATATCATTTTTTCCAAGTCTTTCCATTTCTAACAAATGGGGTGATGTCATTCTTTCTGATGGAGGCATAGAATTCCATGGTGTATATATACCACATTTTCTTGATCCATTCATCTACTGAGGGACATCTGGGTTGGTTCCATATCTTAGCTATGGTAAATAATGCTGCAATAAACATAGTTGTGCTGGTAGCTTTAGTATGGTCTTGTTTGTG
>NW_012267352.1:5051223-5061766 GCF_000151885.1 Dipodomys ordii
TGGGCGCTGTCCCTCAGCTCTTCAGCTCAAGGCTAGTGCTCTACCACTTGAGCCACAGCGCCACTTCCGGCTTTTTTCTTTTTGCTTATGTGGTGGTGAGGAATCAAAC
Source organism: Dipodomys ordii (assembly GCF_000151885.1). Taxonomy (NCBI): domain Eukaryota; kingdom Metazoa; phylum Chordata; class Mammalia; order Rodentia; family Heteromyidae; genus Dipodomys; species Dipodomys ordii. Next base: position 5,051,333 of record NW_012267352.1, read on the forward strand.
CCAGGGCCTCGAGCATGCAAGGCAAAAGCTCTACCACTGAGCCACCTTCCCAGCCCCTCTAATCTGAAATACTTTCAAAATTATACTTAGTAATCATACCAGTGTTTAGCAAGTTTTCATTTCTCTCTATCCACTCCCTTTGCTGGTTTTCAACCAAAGATACTTACAGATTCATAAGTTTATACCTAATTTATATTCTTAGTCTTCATTTATTGTATACTTTTCTGTCACATATATTCTTGTTTCTTGTTTCTGAGTCCACACACTTCTACCCTATGTAATATATGGTCAATAGAACCTCACATATCTTCAGCAACTTCCCTGAGAGACTTTAACTTTTTTTTTTTTCCAACAGATGTCTGACTCTGAGGCTATTGAATTTCCAGCACACTATTTTAAATGGCTACCACACTTTCACTGGGCCTTTTTTTCCCACTTGTCCTCCAGCTAGAACTATTATTGTTGCTCATCACACCTTTCAAAATCACTTCCCTTTTGCACTTTCTCCAACACATGAGTCCAATTTCCTATTATGTGTATATAATTATATGCATATATTTGAATGAGATTCCAGGTATAACCATTTTGAACAACTTTTAGGCAGTTGACAAACACAAATAAGAAGAAAGCTGCAAAGTGTCTTGCCTGGGGGTGGGCTTGGGAGAAAAAGGAAGGATCAGACAAAAGACAAGAGGAATCACAGTTGCTGACAACCATGATATTTGATATATTTTTGTGAAAACTCAACTAGAAAATTTGTGTGGTATAGTCAGGGATGAGAGAAGAATGATAAAAGGGGTAGCTCTGATCAAGTTGCATTGTAACTATAACTGAACATGTTAAACTGAAGCCTATTACTAGTATTCTTTGAAGAAAACCATAAATATGAAAATAAAAATAAAACATAATACTTCATTACTATGTCTGTGTGACACTGGGCTATTTTCCTCCATTAAAATTGTAACTGTACCCATTTTAGCCTGAGATTTAATTTCAGTGAGAGCCATGAAAACATGGACAATATGTTTATCATGGTAGTCTCTCTGGTTTTTCCAAAAGAAATTTTGGATCAGAATTATATTAGAAATTCACTCTTATGTTTATTTATTATTTTGGTTGGTTATAGTATCATGTCTTAAAATTATCTGTTTTACACTCTTTTCAGTTCTTATTTCTAAGTATTCATGCTCTGCTCCTCATTTTCTGTATTTCCAATTCCCATCCTCTGTAATTCTGACCTCAGTTATTCTGGAACTCCAGTGCCTTGATGCTACTGCTCATTTCTTGTCCCTCAACACAGGAGGGAATTCTATTCCTTTTCTTCTTACAATAAACATCCCATGGATGTCCATTTGTTGTCCATGTTTGACTTTATTCATTTGGCTTACCTATTTTATACTTTATTTAGCTCAAATATCACCCAGGACAAGTAGGCTAGGGAGAAAAACATAGGGAGTTACAGGGAGATCTGGGCTACACTGCCTAAACCTGTTTAAAAATACAAAAATAAGCAAACATACAAGTTGTATGCATTAAGTAGGTGAAATTAGTTGTAATGCACAGTTATTAGTTATATTTATTTTGTTTTATTTAGAAATATATCTCCTATATCTGGAACATATCTTTGTTTGTGCTGTAATGAAGAATTAGAAATTTAAATGAAGAAATAATAGGAACAAATATACAACACAATTATTTGGAGCATAATCAATTTCATTTCCTCCATGGGATAAATTTCCATTACAATTTACTGTGTATACTTGAGACATTTCCATGAACATCTATATATGTGCTCAGGTATACAGACAAGTATAAATATAAAGGACCTCAAATGATCCCCGAGACCATTTAAAGCAACCACAGGTAAAGCTGTGAATGCTCTCAAGACTGTGATGGAGAACCAGGTCATTATTTTGTGCAGGAGTCATGGGACTTCTGGTGTGGGAAGGTCTTTTTCGACAGACAATATTCTATTCAATAGACAATAAAGCTTCTTTTCTTTTTCTCGTTTTCCTAACTCTATTTTTTATCATTATTTATCCACTCTTCCTCCATCTTTCCTCACTCTGTTACAATAATTTCCTCCATCTGCTCTGTTCCCAGTTTCCTATGTTTTTCTTCTGGATTATTAAGTACTATGTCTTTCTATCAGTTATCAAGATATGTATGTGAAAAACACATATATTAGCATAAGTGTGCATATTATTCATTCAGTATCTTTTGGATAACCTAACAGAAGAAAATACTTAACTTATTTTTGCAATCTTCTTCACAATAACTACGCTAAACCAAATCTTAAAATTCTATGAAATTTAAGACCATTAGGCTCCTAAATTTTTACATTTACATTCATGGTTTCACTTTTGCTACTTTTTTGAGAAGACATCATTTTTGTCTAGGATATCAAATCTAGTAACTGATCATTCTAAACCCCCCTGACCTCATTTTATATGAAGCATAGCAAAATTTAGAATATTTCATCAGCACTTCATGTAAATATCAATTGTAGTCAATGGTTTTTTAATCTCTAAAAATAGTGCTATTAGGCAGGCATTGATGGCCTTACTCTCCTCACCCGCTGCCTCCCCCCACACTCACACAAAATGGTAGAACACTAGCTTTGGGTACAAGCTAGGGACAGTTCTCTGGTCCTGAGTTCAAGGCCCGGGACTGGCAAAAAATGTAATTTAATAATTTCTGTGTATTTACAGTTTTTAACATTTCTAATAATTTTTCCCTATTTTCAGTGTTTGCCTGAACTTACCATTCTGCTTATAGAATATTTATTTTTATTAATAATTAAAAACATAGTTCAAATAAGCATAATTTATGAGCTTGTGAAGTGTCTAATTATAATGAAAATTACCATATGAAAAAAGTAGGGACAATAATTTCACATTAATATCTGGTCATGTGTAATTGAAAGCTCAGCCTTTCTGTTTTTTTTTTACAGCTTCTCTCCATCACTAGTTTTAGTCTAGTAACTAAAGCACAGTGAAGAAAACAGCTTTTGATCATTTCAGAAGCCATAATCGCCTGAAAAAGAACTGATCCCTGAACTCAGGTCTTGGCAGGTAAAGAGAAAAAGGCAATTCATTCATATTTTAAAGTCTAAAAGATAATCATAATTTTATGTGCTTTTCCCCTTTACTGCAATTTCATCTATAATATGCCAGTAATTTTAGTAGGAAGGGTACACTTTATGGAGTAGAAGATTTTATTTTATTTTTTTATTTTCTATAATGTTCCTTCTATTACTAACCTCTGATGCTATTAAATCCCACTGTGATATTTTTTCCCACAAAACAGCCCATGAAAAGTACAGTTCTTTAGAAATTTCATTAAAAACAGCCTGTGAACTGCTTTCTGACTTATTCCTGTGTGAACAACGCTGCTCTCTGAGTCCTCCTGATGACACTCACCCTCCATTATGTCTGTAGAGAAAAATCAGATTTGCTATTTGCTGGGCTGTAAGGAGGAAAAGTTCTCTTTCCAAGAGATGGAAATCTTGAGTATTATTTATATAAGTTTAAATTCATATCGTTTGCCAGCTTGTAAGCTTTAAAGTGTTCAGTGACTGCAGGGAAACAAGCAATATTTTTTGAATTGATAAACAACAACAACAATAAAATGGTAGCCTTTCCATAGATGTCTATATTCCACACCAAAATTAAGAAGTACAGATTGTATTACTAGCTACTCATTTTTTCATGTGTTAAAAAGGGATTAAATTGGCAAAAGAATTATGTGTAATGCTTTTAAAAGTAGTTGCTGGGGCTGGGAAGGTGGCTCAGGGGTAGAGCGCTTGCCTTGCATGCTTGAGGCCCTGGGTTCAATTCCTCAGCACCACATAAGCAAAAAGCCGGAAGTGGCACTGTGCTCAAGTGGTAGAGTGCTAGCCTTGAGCTGAAGAGCTGAGGGACAGCGCCCAGACTCAGAGTTCAGGCCCACCACTGGACCCCCCCCAAAAAAGTAGAGGCTTTATAATGCAAGCATTAAAATTGTTTTCACTTTCTATAAAAATATACCTTTGATATTAGAATATTTTATTTCCCTTCATGTACCAACCCCTTAGTGTATGCATTATTAATTGAAACATTAAACCTCGACAAAGGATGTTTAAGTACCATAGTCATATATAAATACAAATTTTATTCTATGATTCTTTTATGGCTTGTTCTCAGACAGACCTTTTCCAAACATTCCAACATCCAGTCCCCTGATCATCACACAGACTAATTTCTGCCTACTCAAAGTCTGCACACTCCTGTGTCCACCATGGCTCATGTTATATGATCTGTGATTTATGAGGTCCTTTCCTCTAACAAGTGAACTCTACTTATTTTTTTATTTTCTAGTATATCTTAATTTGAAAAAGGATATGCCACACATGCACACATGATCAAAGACATTTGATCATGTTACTTTGATCAAATTACTCCCCTCAAATACTTCCCTCTAAACTTTCCCCTCTAAAAACATTATCTCTTTTCTACATTTAGAATAATTTTAACACATTTCATTATACTATATTTAGGCATTCATGTAAAGTACTTTGATCCTGTTCACCCCCTTCACCCATTACTTCTGTTCTCCTATCTCCTGAAGGTTAGCACCCGAAACACTGCATTTGTGTAATTTCACAACATTGTATACATCAGGGACAGTGTGTATTATCTGTCCTTCTTAGACCTTAAAATGATGGTTTCTACTTTTATTCATTTTCTTGAAAATAATATAATTTTGTTCTCCTTCTTGAGTGAATAACTCCAAAAGTATGTATGTATATGTCATTTTTCCCATCCTTCCTTCCTTCCTTTCTTTCTTGCTTCCTTGCTTCTATCTTCCTTCCTTTCTTGCTTGCTTCCTTCTTTCCTTCCTTCCCTCCTTTCTCTCTCTTTCTCTTTCCTTCTTTTTCTTTTTCTTTCATTTTTTTGGTGCCAGTACTGAGGTTAGACCTATGGTTTGACCCTTGTTTTTCACTCACAGTTTGCACACTACCACTTGAGCCATGTTTCCACTTCCAACTCTTTGTTGGTCAATTGAAGATAAGAATTTATCTCTCTACCCAGATGGATTTGGAACTTTGATTCTTACATCTTAGGCTCCTATGTAGCTAAAATTATAAGTGCAAACAACTGGTGCCCAGTTGTTTATTTTATTTTTAAAATTTTTAATTTATTTATAATTTGATGTATACTTAATATGATCAGTAACTTGCCTTTCTACAAATTGTGCTACAAAAGCAAGGACATAAAAATATATCTATTGAATGCTTACTTGGTTATATACCTAAAGATATTATGACAGGATTATGTGGTAATTCTATTTTAATTTGAAGAGGACTATAATATATCAGTTCAAAGTTCACCTAGAAACTGCAATGTTGCAAGTATGTCAACTTTTCTTTCTATTCTATGATTTTCTTGCTAAAATAAACACTATTTTAATATTCTTTTATTTTCACGGTTTTGCTTTAAAAATAGAATAAGCCTGTGCCAGATCTTGGATGCTATGAATAAAAACAAATTATATTCTTTCAAGATTAGCATATAAAATTGTTTTATTGTCAAACTAATTAAAATATTATACTTTTTCATATTGCCTATTAATATTTCCAAAACAAGTATTTGATATTTGTTTGGTAACAACTTTAAAATATTAGGAATAGATTTCAGTACAGTCTCTTTAATATTTTTCTATCCTTTAACCACAATTATAGTAAAAAATTGTGATAATTGCCTAACTTTTCACAAGTTTTTACTTTTCCTCACAAATAAAAGTTGAAAAGGTTAATTTTTATATGTTTCCCAATATTTTCAGGTAGTTCATTCATGTGATTCCCTTTTCTTCCCTAAATCAGATAAACTAATAAAGACAAAGGGTACCAAAATCAGAAATGGGGAATAAGCCAGAGGAGAAACAAAAAGACAAATTAATAACTGCAAACAGTACACACACACACACACACACACACACACACACACACAACCACAAAAATCCCTCTTGTTTTCATATCATTGAGATCACTTAGATTAGCATCATTTCTTGTGGTCATATGTATATAGCTTCTAAGCTATTGTGAACTGCTAGGACTATGCTGGTCACATACAAATGATTACAAATGAAGGAAACAATGTAGTATATGTTTCTTTGGGTCTAGCTTACTTAACTTAATATGATTTTTTCCATCTTTACATTTCCTTACAAATAGTCATTTTTTTCTGATGGAAGCATAGAATTCCACTGTGTATATATATATATCACATTTTCTTGATCCATTCATCTATTGAGGGGCATTGGGGTTGAATCATATCCAACTATGGTAAATAATGCTGAATGAACATCATTGTGCTGGTAGCTATAGTGTGGCCTTGTTTGGGATCCTTTGGGTAAATAAATACCAAGGAGTGGGATTGCTGGATCATAGAGAAGGTTATGTGTAGTCCTTTGAAGTATTTCCATACTACATTCCAGAGTGGCTGAACAAGTTTACATTCCCACCAGCAGTGTAGTAGTGTTCCCTTTTGTCCACATCCCTGCAAGCATCTGTTATTATTTCTTATCTTGATAATGGCCATTCTAACTGGGGTGAGGTTTTGATTTGCATTTCTATTATGGCCAGAGATGGTGAACATTTCTTCAGGTTTTTATTCATTATTCTTCTTCTCCAGAGAAATCTCTTTTTAATTCTCCAGCCCACTTATTAATTGAGTGGCTGTTTGAGGATTTGTTACCAGGGGGTTAAGTTTTTGAGCTCTAGGTGTATTTTTTTTTTGGGTCCGGTCATGGGGCCTGAACTCTGGGCCTGGGCGCTGTCTCTCAGCACTTCAGCTCAAGGCGAGCGCTCTACCACTTGAGCCACAGTGCCACTTCCGGCTTTTTTCTTTTTGCTTATGTGGTGCTGAGGAATCGAACCCAGGGCCTCGAGCATGCAAGGCAAGCGCTCTACCACTGAGCCACCTTCCCAGCCCTCTAGGTGTATTTTTGATATGAAGGGCTTGTCTGTTGTATAACTAGTGGAGAAATGCTCCAAATATGTGTGCTTTCTATTTATTTTGCAACCTATGTCTTTTGCCATGCAGTAGCTCTGCAGTTTAATGTGATCTCATTTAACGAGACTTTCTTTGATTGTGTTTCTGAATCTTTACTTAGGAAATTTCATCTTGTGCCAAGAAGACCTAGTATATCCTCTATTCCTTTCTTTAATATTCAGGGTCTCTGCTATTAGGAGTTGATGTTGGTTCAGGGTGATATACAAGGATCTACCTTCATTTTTCTACATGGGCATAGCCAACTCCCTAAGCATCGCTTGTTGAAGAGGTTGTCTTTCTTCCATCTGATGATTTCCCCTCCTTCATCAATGATTATGCAGCCATAAGTCTGTTGAATCTGTTCCATTGGTCCTCAAGCTTTTTCAGGTGTCATTATCAAGCTGGTTTTTGTTTGTTTGTTTTGTTATTGTTGTTATTGTGGTTACAACTGTGGCTTTATAATAGAGTTTGAAGTTTGGTATTGATATTCCTCCAGCATTATTTTTCCTGCTAAGGACTTTTTTGCTATTCACGGTCTTCTGTCATTCCATATGAATATTTTGATTGCTTCTCCTATTTCATTAAAGAATGTTCTTGGGATGTTGATGGTTCTTGCATTAAATTTGTAACAGCTTTTGGCAATATTGCTGTTTTCACAATGTTAATCCCAATCCAGAAGCTTGGGAAATTATCCATTTCCTTAAATCTGCTTTAATTTCCTTTTCCAAATTTTAAAATTTTTCATCATAGAGGTCCTTTACAGCTCTTTGGTTAAATTAATTCCTAGGTATGTTTTAGGCTATTTCCAAAGGAGTCACTATTCTGATTTCAGTCTCACTCTTCTTATTTTTCACAAACAAAAGCTACTGATTTTTGTTAATTTTATACCCTGCTACTTTGTCAAAGTTTTGGATTACCTCAAGTAACTTGGGAGAAGAGTCTATGAGAGTTCTTTAAACCCAAGATCATGTTATCTATAAAGAGGGAGAGTTTCAGCTTCTTTCCATCTTTGTATGCCCATTATGTTTCTGTCTTGCCTTATTGCTCTGGCTAGGATTTCGAATACTATATTGAAGAGGAGTGGAGAGGGCAGACATCCTTGTCTCATTTCTGATTTTAGAGGAAATGGTTTTAACTTTTCACCATTAAGTATAAGGATGGCTGTAAGTTTGTCCTTTACAGCTTTTATTATATTGAATGTTCCATGGATTCCTAGTTTCTTCAGAGCTTTCATCATAAAGGGGTATTAAACATTTTCAAATACTTTTTCTACATCTATTGAGAATATCATGTGGTTCTTGTCCTTGATTCTATTAATGTGTTGAATTACATTAATTGTGTATATTGAACCAGCTTTTCATCCCTGGAATAATCCTGATTGATGATATTATAAGAATTTTTACTTAGTTGTTGAAGTCAGTTGACCATAATTTTATTGAAAAGTTTTGCATCCATGTTCTCTAAAGAAATGGGTCTATAATTCTCCTTCTTTGATGAATCCCCATCTAGTGTTCAATTGAGAGTTATGCTGGCCTCATAGAAAGAGTTTGGTAATGATAATTTGCTTGTGTTTGCATTGATGACTTTGAGGAGTATTGGAGTGAGATCCCCTTTGAAGTCTTTGAAGCTATAGAATTTGGCTGTGAATCCATCTGGTCCTTGGCTTTTCTTCAATTGGAGGTCTTTTATTGCCATTTCTATTTAGATACTTGATATGGGTCTATTTAAGTGGTTTAAATCTTCTGTTTAGTTTGTGTATATCAACATTTGCTAGATTGTTCCATTTCTTTAGATTTTCAAATTTATTAGCATAGTTGCAAAGTATTTCCTTATAATATTCTGAATCTTGCTTATTTATGGTGTGATGCTCCCTTTCTCATCTCTGATTTTATTTATTTGTGTGCTCTCTCTCTCTCTCTCTCCTCTGTCATATTTGCTTAGGGTCTGTCAATTTTGTTATGTTTTCCAAAGAACCAACTCTGCTTTTTGATCATTGCTAAGTTGGGGGACTCTAATTCATTTAATTCGGATTTAAATTTAATTATTTGTTTCATCTCCTTTATTGGGGTTTGGCTTATTGGTCATTTTCAACGAATTTAAGTTAGATCATTAACTTGGTGGTTTGAGATTTCTTCAATTTGTTGATATACTGACTCAGAGCTGTTAATCTCCTTTCAAATGCTGCCTTTTCTGTGTCCCAGATCTGCTGGTATTTGTTCATTTTTGTTAAATATCATGAACATTTGAATTGCCTTTCTGATCTCTTCAATGATCCACTAGTGATTCAGACTCCATGAGTTACAGAATTTTCTGTGGTAGCATTTGAATGTAGAGAATAATTTTCAATATTTCTGAATTTCCACAGACTTACTCCATTTATGACCTAGAATGTGATCTATTTTTGGATAATGTTCCATATAGCTGAGAAGAACATATAATCTAAATCTGCTTAATGAAATATTCCATAGATGTCTGTTAAGTGTGGTTGGTCTACGCAATTGTTTAGTTCTGAGGTTTTGCTGAGTTGATCTATCCAGAGTTGACAGTGGTGTGTTAATATCACCAACAATCACTATGTTTTGTTCTATGTGTAATTTTAGGGTAAATAATGTTTGCTTGATCTATTTGGGTGCTCTAGCATTTGGTGTGTAGATATTAAGAATTGTTATATCCTCCAATAGTATGTGATTTCCTTCTTTATTTCTTCTCACTAATTTTAATTTGAAGTCTGTTTTATCTGATATTAAGAGTGCAACTCTAGCCTGCTTATGGGGTCCATTTGGCTTGATAGATTTTATTTCAGACTTTCACTTTCAAAAAATGTTTGTTTTTGTGAACAAGGTGTGTCTCTTGCAGACAGCAGATGTCTGACACTTCTTGTTATTTAATCCAACTAGTCAATCTATGTTGTTTAATTGGAGAGTTAAGTTCATTAATATTGAGAGTTAGGGAGGGGGGACCAAGATGGCGACGGGGCAGTAGGGAAACACCACAGCTCTCTCCAACCAAAAAGAGAGTTCGAGTTCCAACACTTAATCTCCCCAAGAGACCGACAACAACAAAAAGACGAACACTCAGAGAAAAACTAGAGGTGAAAAATAATAAAAAAGAAAGAGAGAAAAAGAAGAATTTCAGAACAGAGAAGAGCGAAGACCCCTCCCCCAACCTTTACTGGCCACGCGGCAGTGTGCCAAGCCGCCGGCCAGCCGGCGGGGCGGGGGCTGCCGGAGCCCCAGAGACACAGGGGGCCGCTCGCAGATACCAGGTACCGGTTGCAGATACCAGGTACTGGTTCGCAGAACAGCGGATTGCCAGGAACAGAGAAACCTACCAGCCGGGATTCTCCACGAGGATCCCACCCCCACCCCTAACTCTACACGGGAGCGGAGAGGCTCCATCC
>NW_012267352.1:5067676-5129867 GCF_000151885.1 Dipodomys ordii
GGGGATGGTAGGGGGAAAACAATGGAGGGGCTAACAATGTTCAAGAGGAAGTGTACTCATTACCTCACTCATGTAACTGTAACCCTCTGTATAGTATCTTTACAATAAAAAAAATAAAAAAATAAATAAAAATATTGAGAGTTAGGATTGAGAGCTTTTCCATAAATCTGGCCTTGTTATCCACCTTCTTAGGGACTGTGTCTCCTCAATTCTTACTATAATTATCTGATTCTCTATTTCAGGGCCATGTTTCTGCTTATATCATGTTCTTGATGGTTTTCTATGTGTAGAATGTCTTTAAGTATTTCTTATGATGCTGGTTTGGTGGAGATAATTGTTTCATTTTTTTTTCTTTTATAAGGAAGGTTTTTGTTCCTTGGTTATGGAGAGTTTAGCTGGCTACACTATTCTTGGTTGATAGTTCCTTGTCTTCAGGGAGTAGCATACTTGTTTCTAGTCTCTTCTTGATTTCATGATCTCTACTGAGAAATCTGTAGCTATTTGGACTGATTTTATTTTATGCATGATTGAGCTTTTCTCTCTGACAGCTTTAAGAATGCTTTCTTTGGTCTTTATTGACCCTGTATGGATTACAATGTGGTGGTAGGATATCCTGTTTTGGCCTGGTTTGGGGTTCTAAAAGCTTCTTGTATCTGAATGGACCTATTGTTTTGGGTGCTCAGTAAGTTCTCTGATAGGATTCTGTTACATATATATATACATACATACATAAGTTTTTTTGTTTTGTTTTGTTTTGTGGGTCATGGGACTCGAATTCTGGGCTTGGGCGCTATCCCTCAGCTCTTCAGCTCAAGGCGAGCACTCTACCACTTGAGCCACAGCCCCACTTCTGGTTTTCTGGTGGTTTATTGGAGGTAAGAATCTTGTGGACTTTCCTTCTCCAGCTTGATTTGAACCATGATACTCAGATCTCAGCCTCCTGAGTAGCTAGGATTACAGACATGAGCTACCAGTGCCCAGCTCGTTTTGTTTTATTTTTAATTATTGTTTGTTTATTGTGAAATTACCATAAAGAAGGGCTACAATTACATGAGCAAAGTAATTAGTACATTTCTTATCAAGCATTGTTTTCTCCTCCTTTGTTTCCCCGTCCCATCCCTGCACTCCCATTCCACCCCCTCCCCCACCAAAGTTGTAAAGTTCATTTTTTAACATAATGTCTTGTACATCTCATTGTTACAATGAGTCCACCTGTATCACTATTTAAACAATTTGTTTTTTCCATTCCGTTCCCCAAATTATACCAACATCAAATACAGTGAAAACAGAGGTTATATTGTGTGTGTGTGTGGGGGGGGAACATACAAAACAACAAAGAAATCATCTTATGAATATGTTAGAAATAATAGCAAGAAAGAAAAATCATTTGAGTCCTTATCTTGGGGCTCATTTTGCCTAACATCAACTTATCTGATTGTTTCTGCTTGTCTCAGACATATACTAGTTATTGCAAATAAGGGAAACCATGGGACCTATGTTTCTTTGGGCCTAGCTTACTTTACTTAATAACATTTTTTCCAAGTCTTTCCATTTCCTAACAAATGGGGCAATGTCCATTCTTTCTGATGGAGGCATAGAATTCCATTGTGTATATATACACATTTTCTTGGTCCATTCATCTACTGAGGGGCATATGGGTTGGTTCCATATCTTAGCTATGGTAAATCATGCTGCAATAAACATAGTTGTGCTGGTAGCTTTAGTATGGTCTTGTTTGTGATCATTTGGCTAAATGTCCAAAAGGAGGATTGCTGGGCCATAGGGGAGCAATATGTGTAGTCTTCTGAGGAAGCTCCATACTACTTTCCAAAGTGGTTGAACAAGTTTCACTCCCACCAACAATGAAGTAGGGTTCCCTTCTGTCCACATCCCCTCCAGCTTCTGTTGTTATTAGAATTCTTGATTATAGCTATTCCATCTGGGGTGAGATGGTATCTCAATGTTGTTTTGATTTGCATTTCTTTTCTGGCTAGGGAGATTGAGCATCTGGTTGGGTTTTGTAGCTCTTGGGGGGAATCTGTCTTTTTTCTTTGTTTTGGGTTTGTTTTGAATAATTATTTATTCTTTCTCTATGAAGTGTAGGCCATCTTCAGTTCCAGAGATTCCTACTTCTGCATCAACTAATCTGTTGTCAAGATTTCTATTTTGTATTTTATTTCTCTGCCTTCTAAATGGACTTTTTTGATGCTTTTAGTTTCTTTGTGGAAGCTTTGTTTTAGATCTTGCTTGGTTAAATTTTGAAAGCTCCAGTTTCATGAATACATCAACTCATTAACAGGGAAAGGCTTTCTATCACATGAATGAGTTCTTACTATACATGGATATATAGTATGTATGTATAGTATGCATGTATGTATATATATATATATATATATATATATATGCATGTATGTATTTTTCAGAGGAAAGGAAAGGACCAGATTCAAGGCCTTGCAGTTGCAAGTGATCTTGTATTGAGCTAGATCCCCAAGCCCTTTCATTTTCTTATTTCTTCTGCTTCATGATTATAAAACTAACTAAATAAATACATAAGTAAATATAAAGACACTTGATAGATACCAACTCCAGGATCTCATAGATCTCCAGCATCTAGGATTGTGAAAACTATAAATCACTCAGCACAAACTGAGAAACCTGAGAATCTTTAGTTCAGATATTAATTTATTGCCTCCATTATTTTGCTTTCTGTCTCTCCTGTCCAATATCTGCTTTCTGTAAGTGAACTGTGAATACATTTAGGGCTCAGCTCACCAGTCGAATCCAGGATAAATGTCTGTATTCTAGATTCTTAACATGATCACTTTGGTAAAACAGTTCCCCTTTATTGGGCAATATTTACAATTACAGGAATTAGAAATTGAGTATTTTGTAGGATACTATTTAGCAGACAATTCACATACACTTAACTTCCTTGAGTGTGACTTCACAGAAGGAATAAATCATCATTCCACAATATCTTTAAGTGAATATTTTATGAAAAAATTACCACATCAAATTACAGGCCCATAAAGCATATGTAGGATGTCATAGACTTCCTGTACAGCACAAAACAGTAATGCACATATGGCTATTTCCCACACAGTTTAGTCCCTTCTCACACTTGAAGATTTTGATCTCTAAATATAGAGAGCCATATGTCTTGGTGGTTATGCTATGAGTATGCTTTAAAATTTCTTATATCTGAAAACACACACACACACACACACACACACACACACAAGCACACAAGCACATGCACACACGTTTCATTCAGAAACTTTCCAGATTAAGTAGCTTTCAATATGATTGGTGCTTTTTTTAATGATTTATCAATATAATTCACCATATGTAGATGTATCCATTTTGTTACTACAAAAACCCATAGCAATTATTTTTTTTTGGGGGGGGGGTCCAGTCATGGGGCCTGTACTCTGGGCCTGGGAGTTGTCCCTCAGCTTTTTAGCTCAAGGCTAGTGCTCTACCACTTGAGCCACAGTGCCACTTCCGGCTTTTTGCTTTTTGCTTATGTGGTGCTGAGGAATCGAACCCAGGGCCTCATGAATGCAAGGCAAGTGCTCTACCACTGAGCCACCTTCCCAGCCCCTCAAAGTTTTCTTATATAAATCCTATTATTAAAAAATTATGCATTTTCATATTCTTTTTTTTCAGATAAGGGGTAGGTTTATCCATCCTTCTGGCAGGAACCAAGCCATCTTGGTCTTCCACACGGTGGGGAAAGGCCTGGGAAAGAGAGCTGGGAGAGCTGGGAAAGAGAGAGAGCTGGGAAAGAGAGAGAGAAGAGCTAGAAAAGAACAGAGAGACCAGAGAGCAGAGAGAGCTAGAAAAGAGAAGGTAGAGAGAGCATCTGGGAAAGGTGGCAAAGAGAGAGATAGGAAAGAGAAGGGAGCTAGAAAAAAGAGAGGAAAGAGCTAGAAAAGAGCAGAGAGAGACATTTTCATATTCTTGATTCCAGTCCTTATAACTTCCCTTTGGTAGATACGAGATTGTATCTTTTTCCTCAGACTTTTGCTCTGGTGACAGACATGACCTGTTACAGAGGTTTCCCTATAATCTAACTTTTCTCTTCATTTATTTTTTTTCCTCTTAAGCTTGTTTCATCTGTAAAGTTAAGTAGACTGTGTAATTCCTTTTTAGCAAGCAGCATTAATTTCAGTGTTTGTAAAAACAGATCAAGCTATTTTCAGTTATTTAAATTAAACATTAGAATGTGCATCTTTTTTCACAATTATTCCAACACATTTTATTATGTAACATAGAGGTTGTTGCCATAGGACATAGACAAAAATTCCTAAGAAATCAAATGAATTCTACATTATTACTGTACTCTGTGAAACCATGAGAAAAATAGTACTTCTCAAATGACTGTGCATGAATCTAACCCACCCCCAGACTCTTCAGTGTGCTTCCAACTGACTCATCAATTTCCTTCTATATTCATAGGCCAAAAAACAGTGAGCCATTGGCAAAGATTCTTTGAATAATAGTGGGCTTGGATCCAGAACATTATATTATTCCTGAAATCTAGATTTTATGCAATCCACTAAATAGACAGCCAACCACAGGCAAATTCTACCAATTTTACCACATAGCATCGAAGAGCCCACATGGTAAGGAAGATGTGGCATCCTCCTAAATCTACCTAGAACCTCCAGTAACCAGAGATCAGGGCATGGCAGTTACCAGTCAAGGAAACCCAGGCCTATGATGTGCTTCTTAACTCTTTTGTCATTGGACATAGAGAAGAACTAGGGGAAACATTTAACTTATCATTTAAAAATTAATCTTATTTTAATGAAAAAACAATTATATGCAAAAGATGCTCATAGGATTATAGTTTGCTCATATATTTTGTATATATTCTATCTATTTATCTATCTATCTATCTGTCTATCGATCTATAACAATTGTGAGGGGTTATTGTTGTATTCTTATAGAAGTGAGGAAATAATATATTTCTTTTTGGACAGTACCATCCTTCTAAGATTTTTTTTTTCAGTTGTGGGGCTTGAACTCTGGGCTTGGGAGCTATCCTTCAGCTATTCAGCTCAAGGCGAGCACTCTACCACTTGAGCCACAGACCCACTTCTGGTTTTCTGGTGGTCTATTGGAGGTGAGAATCTTGCAGACTTTCCTCCCCTGGCTTGATTTGAATGATGATACTCAGATCTCAGCCTCCTGAGTAGCTAGAATTACAGGCGTGAGCCACTGGTGCCCGGCTCCTTCCAAGGTTTTCTCTCCCAGTCTCCCCCTTGTATCTCCACACACAAATCTATAGATTATACTCAACATGGTGGCTAGTGAATATCATTGCTGCATTTGTTCACCCTCTGTTCCTTTCTTCCTCTTACTGCCCCAACACAGAAACTTAAGAACAAGACAAAGATAGATAAAGCAAGAACAGAACCAATTAAAATTTAAAAACCTCTTTTTTTCCATTTCTTGGAGTTTATTTCAATAAATATTACTTTATATAATTATATCACATAGCCATTGAATAATATATCAGACAAGGACCTCATACCTAAAATACACTTGCAGATCAAAATATAAAGCTCTGCCAAAATAAAACCTAAAAGAAACAACAAACCAATTAATAAATATCTAAAGACTTAAAGAAAAACTTCTCAGTAGAAGTAAGAATGGCAAATAAACACATCTCTGGTCATAAAAGAAATGTAAGTCAAAACAACATTGAGATTCCACCACACTGCTGTTAGAATGGCTATTATCAAAAGATAACAATAACCGATATTGGGGATGTGGCCATAAAGAGATTCTATTATGCTATTGGTAGGAATGCACTGTAAGCTTGTTCAAACATTCTGGAAAGTAGTATGGAGCTTTCCCAAAAGATGAAACATAAATCTTGCCTATGATCCTGTGCACTTATCAAATAGACCAGGTCTATCCCTCACTGAACTACTAAACTAAAGCTACCAGAAAACCATGCTCATTGCAGCCACAGCCAAGATATGAAATCAACCCAGATGTCCCTCAGTGGATGAATAAATCAAGAAAATGTGATGTATGTACACAGTTAATTCTACTCTTCTATCAGAAAGAATGATATTGAACCATTTGTAAGGAAATAGAAAACTTGGAAAGAATTATATTAAGGGAAATAAGCCAGACCCAAAGTAGGCTGCATGGCTTCCCTCATTTGAGATAACAAGGACTGGATGACAGAAGATGAAAAATTGCAATGTGACCCAATACATTAGACAAAACTCTAGACCTTCACAAAGTGAGACCAAAGATACAATTTGTAGATATTTGCTTGCCTCTTACCTGTGATAGCTACCTAAAACAACATAGAGATCATTTGTGCAATTTTTGTAAATTCTTCCATTTTTCATTTACTAAACCTGAGAGGCAACCACAGATCTACCTTCTGTCTTCATAACGAAGTATAGTATGTGACAGTTTTGCAATTATAAAGACGAAAGAAAGCTTTAGGTTTGTTGGCAATGTTTAGAATACATAACTAGGACAAAACTCAGATATCAGCTATGAGAAAATGTAATTAAGGTGCAAAGAGTGAACACAAATCACATCCTGCTTTTATTCATACAAATAGAAAAAAAGATTCTCATTCACTAAATGAATTTTCTTAAAATGGAACTGTAATTGCTATGCAATCATTTGAAATATTTGTGATTAGTATCCGGTTTTACTCTGCTTTGAGCACAAAATATCTCTTTTCCTCAGTCATGTTCATAAAGGGACAGGTCCCAATACCCTTGGTTTAAAGCAAAACCTCTGCCATCTGTTGCCTTCTTTATATTAATAAATTTACCCTATTAAATGTACCCTTTTTTCTTTCAGTGGAAATTTTACTCAGTGACTTGCACTTCCAAGAAAAATTATTTGACTATTTTGTTTTGTGTTTATGGATGATGCAATCAAGAGGTTTGACTATGATGGTAGTATAAGAATAGAGCAAATTTCAGATTGTTTTGTGTATTGCTTAATAAATGCATCTCTGAATAACTAAAAGTCTACTTCATTATATTTTCTAAATATTTCTGATGGAAGTTCATTGACAAAAACACCACATGCATTCAAACCTCTCATTTTAAATATCACAACTGTCTCCTAGCAACCAATATCCTTTATGTCTGCTGGCCACTCTTCAAGATATGTGTCACTTCTCTATTTAAAAGCCTCTAATAGCATCCTTCTATTAGCATGATAACACACTGTACAAGATCTTGCACCCACAGATCTCTGCACCTATGTCTTCAGGATCACCCTCCTTCTATCTCACCCTGTGGTTCAAATTTCTCTATTCTACCATAGAGCTATTAGGCATGCTCATATTCCCTTTCTTTTCCCTCTAATTATTTTCCATGTAATACTCAAGTAACAGTGTAAAAATTCCATGATTTTACCAAATTAAATATTTAATTAAGGATCATGTAAATGTCTTTATTCAGTATAGCAATGATCACATCCACATTTTATTCTTTTAACTTAATAACTTGACACATTTCCATCTCCTTAAATTGATCAGAAAGAATATTATGTTAGTCAGGTTTTGGCCAATAATAACACTATAATATAAAATAAATAAAGTAATCAATACATTATAAATACAGAGCCTTGAGTTCTCCAATTCATTCCCTCAAGTCTATCAACTGGCAATCACGTTTTCAGTCCATGTGATGTTGGGAGCATTGAATAGTCAAATTATAACATCCCACCTCTCCAAGAGTTCCAATATTGTTTCCAAAGTCCAGGTTCAAAATCTCCTTTGAGACTTTAGTCAAACTCCTAAATTACAACCTTTGGAAAATTAAAAAAAATGTTACTTGCTTATAGCAGAGGATAAATAGTCCTCTTCCAAAAGGGTGAACGGTGATCACAGAAAGCTGACACCAGGCCAAAGTAAGACTGAAACATATCAAAGCAGGCAATAAGTCCAGGACACATTATGGTATAATGTGAGCTCTAAAGGGCCTGGGAAGTCCAATCTCCACTCCCTTGCTGGATGCACCCTACTCAGAGTCTCTCCTGGGTTGGCTTTATTTTCTAACCAGATGTTTCATGTTTCTACAGGGCTTTCCAACATCTTGTGGTTTCCTTTGCAGTTTAGGCTTCACTCACAGCTCCACAGACCATTCTCTCTAGGGCCTCCTGCATGGACTGTGACCCTGCTATAGAAATTGCTTCCCCTTACAGATGTTTCTGTGAATATAGGCGGAAGCCTTCATATACTGGCAACTGTTACATTCTGTATATCTGCAAAATCAACCACCAGCTCAAGCAATAATTTGTACTCCCCTGGAATATAGCCTGGATGGCCTGAGTGCACGCATGGGTAAATAAATATATGTGGGTAAATATGGATAGAACTGAAACAACTCCCAAGCTGGCCCTGCACTAATAGTTTGTACTAGCATTTATAGTCTCTTTTTATTCTCATTTTTTACTTAATTTTAGTAAATCACATTTTGTTAGTATAGAAAAAAAAATATATCCACAAATCTGGAAAGTGAGTTTTGCTAGATTTGTATCTCCTTGGACTCCTTTGTATAGACATCTGCAATCTTTCTTTGTAGAAAGAAAATAAAACTGTGTTTTGTTATTTCTAAGTACACATCAGTATTAAAAAAATTCTTCCCTGTAGGGTAAATTTTAACATTTACCTTGCTCTTTATCTCAAAGGCATGTTTATTTCTCACATACTTTTGCACAACAAAAGCACATGTGAGATGAGTTCATATTCAATTAGCTAAAATCAATTAATTCTAGCCAAACTTTAATGTAAAAGAGACTGGAAGGAAAAAAAAGGGCTTACAAGGTTCTCAAGCAGAAAAGAACTTGGATAGTTAGTGAATAACCTTTCAAAACACACCTTTGACATTTAAGGTTTGTGTGCTCTAAAGTGCAGCTCTAAGATAAAAAAGGGTAAATTCTTTATTTCTGTGTGGGATGACATTATCTATATGTCCTCAATCAAATTAGATTGCATTCTGGTAATTTGTAAATTTTCATAATTCCACAGGGATATAGTTTATTCCTTTGCTTCCTCTTAAAACAAAATGCCTTTTTTGTGTGTGTATGGTCTAATCACAAGAGGAAAAATTAGATTTCTTTCTACTTCTTTAGACATTATTGCTGCTGAAAATTGTATTATTAAAATACTCACATAAGACAGTAGACAATTTATAATAGTTACATTATTTCTTCTGGAAGTGGTGCTGTGCTCAAGTGATAGAACACTAGCCTTGAGCTGAAGAGCTGAGTGACAGCGTCCAGGCCCAGAGTTCAGGCCCACAACCGACAAAACAAAACAAAACAAACAAACATTATTTCTTCTACTTCAGTAACATGTTTTCCCTCATTAAGTAATTTTTAGTTTATTTAGTGCTGGGAATTAAACTCGGGACCTCACACTTACAAGGTAGGCTCTGTTCCACTTAAGCTACAACTCAGCCCCTTTTCATTGGTTTATTTGAAGCAGACTCAAGGCCTAGGCAGCAATCATTTAAGTTTCCCTGTCACTGAAGATGACAAGCGTAAGCCACTGTTTGAAAAACTTTCTTGAAATTTGTGCTTAAGCTGATCCTCCAATTTCTACTTCCCAAGTATTTAAGATTTGATCCACCATGACCAGCTTGTTATTTCTATATATTATAATTTTTGTTAGAAAGAACAGAATCTCCAGTTAATGTAAATCCTTTCTTATTAAAAGAATATGCTGCCAATTTTAATTGTACTGGTTTCTGGAAGAAAATTAGGTGATTCTTACCTAAATTTATTTAAACTTTGTTTTAAATTGGCAAATAGTATAAATATCAATAGCATACAATATATTGTTTTGGTGAATGCATACATTATGGAGTGACTCAATAAAGCTAATTATCATATTGATTTTGCTGGATATTTCTCATTTCTTGCAGCATAACAAGAACATTTAAAGTGTACTATCATCAATTTTTAAGTACCCAATGCATGGTCATTAATTATGCAATAGGTCTAATTGCAATAGGTATAGTAGGTGTTTAGATCTTCCAACTTACTTTGTCTCTAACTGAAATTTTATGTATTTTGAATAATAGAAACCTATTTTCTTTTCTTTTCTTTTCTTTCTTTCTTTCTTTATTTTTGTCTGTCGTGGGGCCTGAATTCTGGGCCTGGGCACTGTCCCTCAGCTCTTCAGCTCAAGGCTAGTGCTCTAGCACTTGAGGCACAGCGCCACCTCCAGCTTTTTCTGCTTATGTGATGCTAAGGAATGGAACCTAGGGCTCATGCATGCAAGGCAAGCGCTCTACCACTGAGCCACCTTCCCAGCCCAAAAACCTATTTTGTTTTATTATTAATTTTTTGTGAAAATACTGTACAGAGGTGTTACAATTACATGAGCAAGGTAATGAGTACATTTCTTATCAAGCACTATTGCTTCCTCATTTGTTTCCCCTTATTATCCCTGCCTTCCCATCTGCGACTCCCCCTCCCCACCAAAGTTGTTTTTCAACATAACAACTTGTACATGTCATTGTTGCAATGAGTCCGCCTGTATCCCTATTTAAACGATTTGTTTTTTCCCTTCCCCTCCACAAATTATACCAACATCAAATACAGTGAAAACAGGGGTTATACTGTAGGGGAGGGACATGCAAAGCAACAAAACAATCAACTTTTAATATGTTAGAAAAATAGCAAGAAAGAAAAACCCTTTGAGTCCTTATCTTGGGGATTCATTTCACCTAGCATCATCTTATCTGACCATTTCTGCTTGTCTCAGACATATACTAGTTATTGCAAATAAGGAAAACCATGGGACCTATATTTCTTTGGGCCTGGCTTACTTCACTTAATATAATTTTTTCCAAGTCTTTCCATTTCCTAACGAATGGGGCAATGTCAGTCATTCTGATGGAGGCATAGAATTCCATTGTGTATATATACCACATTTTCTTGATCCATTCATATCTTAGCTATGTTTAAGTAAATAATGCTGCAATAAACATAGGTGTGCTGTTAGCTTTAGTATGGTCTTGTTTGTGATCATTTGTGTAAATGTCCAAAAGTGGGATTGCTGGGTCATAGGGGAGCTCTATGTGGAGTCTTCTGAGGAAACTCCATACTACTTTTCAAAGTGGTTGAACAATTTACATTCCCACGAACAAGGCAGTAAGGTTCCCTTCTGTCAACATCCCCTCCAGCATCTGTTGTTAGAGTTCTTGATTATAGCTATTCTAACTGAGGTGAGGTGGTATCTCAGTGTTGTTTTGATTTGCAGTTCTTTTATGGCTAGGACGGTTGAGCATTTCTTCATGTGTCTATTGGCCATCATTCTTATTTCTTCAGAGAAATTTCTCTGTAATTCTTTAGCCCACTTATTTATTGGGCAGTTGTAGAAACCTATTTTCTTAACTACCATTTTATTCTTAGCTTCTTTCAGCTCTGTTTTCTTAGAATCAACATATAACTGACACTGTGAAATATTTATCAAACTATTCCTTATCTCACTTAGTGTTCTGGTTTCATTCATATGTCACAATTACAAATTTTTCCTTTCATATTGACTTGTATTACACAATGTGTTTATACCATATTTTCCTCATCTTTTCAGTAGTTAGGGATACTTAAATTCATTTTATATCTAGACTACAATAATAGTACTCTATTCTCCTTAATGACCATACCACTTTATATTCCCACCAACTGTTTACAAAAAGGTGAAACAAGGACACAGGATGACCCACAGGACAGTATCCTGGAAATGAACTTTACAACCTCGGGTGTGGGCAGGAGTGGGGGGGGGAGGGAATGGATAGTGGGACAAGGGTAGGGGTAACCGTGATCAACAACTAATGCACTCATTGCCTTACTCATGTAACTGTAATCCCTTTGTACAGCATCTTTACAATTAAATAAAATTTTAAAAAAGAGTTTTCCCACATCATTCTCAGTACTTGTTATCTCTTAACTGTTTTGATAGCAGTTGTGACATGAAATCTCATTGTTTTAATTTGAGTTTCCCTGTTGATTATTGATATTGGCTATTTCTCATATACCTTGTAACCATTTCCATATCTTCATTATATAATGTTCATATATAAAATATTTTTCAAGTCTTTTAGCCATTTATTTTAATCCAACATTTTGTTTCCTTGCTTTTAAGTTGTTTAAAGTTTTTCCATATTGTAATCACTATCCCTTGAATAGTTCATGCTTGGAGTCAAGCATTATATTGCCAGTTGATGATGCAGTGGTAAAGACTGTACTTTAATCTTGACCCTCAAAGTTTATCTTGCAGGATAACAAATACTACCTGTCAGTTGAATAGTAATTCCTGTATTTTATTTAATAATTATAGCCCGTTGATGGTGGCTCACACCTGTAATTCTAGCTACACAGTAGGCTGAGATTTGAGTATCAGGTTTCAACGCCAACCTTTGGCAGGAAAGTCCATTAAATCCCCATCTGTAATTAATCACCATAAAAGCAGAAAGTGGAATTCTGGCTTAAGTGAGAGACAACTAACATTGAGCAAAATTCTCAGGGACAGTGCCCAGGCCCTGTGAGAGAGAAGAAAACTGGTCTCAGGTTTCATGATTTCTAAGATGAGACACAAACAAGTGAGAATTGGTATCCAATGTGCTTATGACAAAATGAGTGACTTTTTTCTTATATAACTAATATTATGTTGTGAACTGAGCTATTCCTGTAATTTTGGTGAAAAACTTCACTCTGTATGTTTTTATGTTTATGTTTAAGTTACTCTGTAGTCTAGTGTTCAAACTAATTATGTTTTAGATCAGGTAGTCTTACCTCCATTTTATAATAAAATCCTGTTTGCTTTACAGGTAGATTTTCAAAACATTTGTGTTCTATGTGATTTCTTCCTGACATATATTTTTTAAACAATGAAGGAACAGTGCCATCTTCTGTCTATGTTTTATTCAACAGTTGGGAATAAAGAAAGATTGAGTTCATGTAGATCAGCAAAAAAGAAACAAAGAATTTAGAGATCTTACTGTCTTGGCATAATGTGCTACATCTTTGAAGACTTGCAAAGAGGCTAATTACGTGAAAGGCCTCTAGGGGCATAGACATGTTTAAACTAGTTCCGGATGATTAATTATCCAAAACTGTTGAATATCCAGACAATAGAGAGGAGAGGAAGGGAGCAGGGGATACAAGTGATAGTGACAGAAACAGGTTGCAAGTGATTGTAACAATTTGGTGTTAACAGTGTAGATGGAACAAAAGTAAGTCACTTTCTTTTGCTTTCATGTCATTAGCAAACCCTGCATTCCTTTATAATCTTGCCAAAAGTGTTTGATGACAGAAACTTCTCTATTCACTTGTTTGACTATAGAGAGGAAAAGACAGAAATTGTGGATGGATTTTAATGAGCTTTTAATAATAGTAGTAAGTGTATGTAGCTTCATGTGTCTTAGAGATTTCAAACTTAGAAGAGTATCAACTAACTGATAAAACAATCTAGTAGGTGAGACATTTGATTGAAAAACATGTTTCCTAAAAACCATGAGAATTGGAAGATGACATTGTCAGGACCAATGTACTTTTATCCATCACTGTAAAGAAATGTGAAAGTTAGACAAAAATCTATCAAAGAGCATTTAGTATATCTACTAATGTTGTACATATTCTAATACAAGACTATGTTGCAAGGAATTAGACCATCCCTTCAGGAATTAGAAGATACTAACAACAAATCTATGGGTGTTAGGAAGATAAATCCCATGTCTCAGAATACTGTCCTTTGGTGCAATTCTCTGCTGTGTGAGATAATTTTGGTGCTATACAGATCATTTTGCACACTCAGAGACAAATTCCCCTTTGGAAAAGTAATGTTGTGTAGGTGATGTTCAGAATCCTATGAAGCCACCAGCTATCCTCATATACCTCAGTGGGAGAGTACTACATAGGTATTTTGGGGAAAATCATATTGGATTTTATGCTTTAAATAATTCTATTCTTTATGATTTACCATAATGATAGAAAGTAGGTTTGGAGCTTACTCATGCTAGGTTAGTTCCTTTCCTTGTGAAGAACCTCCCAACACATTTCACTTAAGTTGTCTGTTTTATCTAACTTAACCACTAGTGCTGCATAGAGCACATTAGAGATGCTTCATGCTCTTCATGCTCTGACTCTAAGAATGATGGTCATATGTCGTGCAAATGGATCTTTGGGTTTGCAGATAAAATTCTTCTCCCCAGTTCTCAATGCTCTGTATGAGCATCCATAGTCAGCTCCTAATAAATACTAATATCCATAGCCTACTCTGATTATTGCAGAATGTTATATGTCAAATATAAAACATACTGTAGGAAATCCTAAATTTCATATTAATTTAGCTTACTCAACTAAAAAAAAACCCTTTTAAATATAAAATAACTTTCGGTTTTCTGGATTGACATTAGTTCTTATGCTTATTTGCTGCTGCATTTTGTTATTTTCTTTGCAGAAATGCAGGATTATGCCATCATGAAACAATTAAATTAACCTAAAAATTTTGTGGCAATAATCATGCTTTTATTATCTTTATATATGCTTCTATAAATATGCTTTTATTATCTTTATATATATATATATAGGTTTTTATTATCTTTAAATAGTTGTACAAAGGAGTTGCCATTCGTCAAAACAATGAATGAATACAGTACATCTTGATCAATGTCACCCTTTCAACACCCTCGCCTACCTTCCTATCTTACCCCTCCCCTCTCTGTTTTTGATTTTTGGCTATATATTGAATTTTTACCATTTAATAAAGAAATTTATATATACAAAGCATCTTGATCTGTGGCATCCCTTCAACTACTTCACCATCTTTTGACCTGCTTCTTCCTTAATATTTTTCAAATCTCTGATACATACAATGGATTCTTGTCCGAATTTTCCCCTCTTTTCTCTTTATTTATCTACCCTTCTCTCCTTGCCCCCACTTTTTGTTGGGCTTTGACTTTGTCTTTTTCAAGAATTATACTATTTGGGGCTGGGAAGGTGGCTCAGTGGTAGAGCACTTGCCTTGCATACCTGAGGCCCTGGGTTAGATTCCTCAGCACCACATAAGCAAAAAGGAAAAAGCCGAAAGTGGCACTGTGGCTCAAGTGGTAGAGTGCTAGCCTTAAGCTGAAGAGCTGAGGGACAGCACCCAGGCCCAGAGTTCAGGCCCCACAACTGGACCCAAAAACAAAACAAAACAAATAAAAAAAATAATTATACTATTTGTACTCTCCATAGAGTCCATTACATATCAGTTAATTCATTTATAACCCCTGGATATCACCCAGTGTGTTTTCTTGTAGATTTATAGGCACATTCTAGCTACCACAAATAAGGGAAATCATGAAATGTATGTTTTTCTGGGTCTGGCATACTTTGCTTAATGTAATTTTTTTCTTTCCATTTCCTTACAAATGGCACAGTAGCATTCTTTCTAATGTGTAGAATTCCATGTGTCTATATAACACATCTTCTTGATCCATTTGTCCATTAAGGGGCATTTGGGATAATTCCATATCTTGGGTATGGTAAATAAAACTGCAGTGTACATGGTTGTGCTGATAGCTTTAGTGTGACCTTGTTTTGTGTTTTCTTGGATAAATACCCAGTAGTGAAATTTCTTAAGGTGCAGGCAGAGAGGTCAATCTACTTTCTTAGTGTCATAAAATCAGATCCAAACATAGAAGTCAAGGTAATTTCTCCTAGAAAACAATAGCCCTTATCTTTCATCTCCCCATGATTAAGAAGTATCATCTGTCTTACTGATGTCTCCATTCAATGACCTAATCTTTGAACTCACTGTACTTGTCTGCTCTGCAGTGACTCATCTAAGAATATTTGTCAACCCTCTACAAAAATCAATTCTTTGTATTTTCTATCAATTCTAATAGCTAGTAGGTATTATTTTTCTGTGGAAAAAATAAAATAGATTTTATTCTTACATCCTTTCAATCAGACTCCCCAGAATTCAGTTGTTGTATTGAACACTAATATTAAATTTAGTAACAAAAGTTTATTGTCTAATGCGGATCCTATATTTACCACATCTTCATCCATATTTCTGACTTCATGTATATTTTAAACTAACTTAGTTGTAGGTAATTTGAGTTCTGGAATTTTTTCATAGTTAGGTAAATTATAATTGTGCTGCAAGCAGTCACAGAATTATAGTCCTCTATTTGTAATAAAAGGGTGCAACCATTACATAAATTTTAGCTATTAAATTTTCAAGACATAATTGAAACATGATTTGTATCTAAACGTTTATGATTTGAATGGGCAAACAAATAATAATGCTTTTCTCATATTGGTGAAGATATAAATATATGAGCAGCACAAGTACATGATGAGAAAAATTAGGTTCTACAATAGTGCACAAAATGGTGGTATGAGTGTTAACTGTATTAGTTGCAAGGATATGAACAATCAGGTATTGGCAATCATGTGTCCAATAAGCAATTAAATAAAAAAATTGTGCTCAAATTTATGAAATAGGAAATATTACCAGTCAGAAATTATGAAGTACTGATTTCATATGAATCAAGTATATTCATAAAAATAATTCATGTCTTTCTCAAAGCACTTCAGAACATATTCAGTAGTATGTAGAAATTGTTAAATTAACATAATAAGATAGAATAATAATTTACAGGAGAAAGTACTAATTATTTATAAAACGAAACACAAATTGAGTTCCTATTTTGTTGTAGGTAATAAGTAGAGAAGCATTCTTTTTCATGAAGAGGGTATTAAATATCTAGAGGCTGAAGTATGGTCAATATTGTTTCAGTTTTGTAATGGTTCTAATACTTCTGTTGTTGAAAATAATTCATACTTCAAAAAAACTATATGCAATTAGAATGAATAACAAGATAATTTGTTAGGCAGGAAATATGTATTGACATGTCACTGACTAATGCAATACAGAGAAATTTTCTATGAAACAGAAAAAGCAAATGAGAACAGATTAGAAATACAGTGTGACTAGTTTATAGAATATATTCCTTGAATTCAAAAGATCATATTCCAAGAAAGATATTGAAAATATTTGCTAAAATTTTTGGGAAAATAACCATTTTCTGTGCTATAAATACAGAATGGAATTTTACATATCTGTTCAAAGAATGATTGTATCATTTGCAAAGAAATGGGTGGACCTGGAGGAAACTATGCTAAATGAAGGAAGTAAGGCTCAGAGAGACAAAGAGTACATCTTCCCACTTATAAGAAAGCTAGAACTAATATACATGAACAAGTAAACACAAATGGGATTATATACAAGTGTATATAAGTGTATTAATTCAAGTATGGTGTTTACTGGGGAGAATTCAAATGGTATAATTTATCAGAAAAACTAATTCACTGTCAACCAAATAAATACTAAGAAACCGACATTTGAAAGGTGTGTATATAGAACATCAAGGGGAGAAGAGTAGATGAGTAGAGAAAGCCAAGGAATGAAATCATAATATTCAATGAACATCCTACAATATACGAACTTTACAACTTTGGGGGGGGGAAGGCTTGGATGGTGGAGTGAGGGGAGGATGGGATGGGAAGGGGAAACAAAGGAGGAGGCTACAATGCTTGATAAGAAATGTACTCATTATCTTGTCCATGTAATTGTAACCCCTCTGTACAGTATTTTCACAATAAAAAAATTGGAAATAGGTTGAATTGAAAGTGATGAGGGGAATGATAAATGTTATGACCTCAACCAGAATATATTATTGTCATAAACTAATTTGTTGAATGGCATCTCCTTTGCTACAACTATTTAATATAATAAAATATAATTTTAAATAGCCATTTTAGCTAGGATTAAAACTATTGGAGAATATGAATAATATTAGTAAAGAATAACTAGAGTGATTAAGATATTTATACTTGTTCATACATAACAAGAAACATATTTGAAGTTGCAAAGGTACATAGAAACATAGAAATAGCCATTTGAACTTTTAAAAGGTTTGATAGTGTGAAAAGTTTCTTAGGCCATATGAGAAAACTTATTAAACTTATATGTTATAAAAATCTTTGAAAGGCTATTTTTGCTTTTGTTAGTTTGTGACCTGGGGACATGCCTTGATGACATTTTGCAGTCTTAGAAAATAACACTGATATTAGCTTGAGATATGAAGTGAGCTCTGATGGCAGAAATAATTCCAATGCCCATATCTAGAAATTATTAATACCTACAAGATAATGTTGTAGTCAGTGGAGTGGAGGTAATGGCTTCAAGTTATATGGTAGAATGTCCTTGGGATTTATCTTTACACCATAGAAAAAATGTGGAAAATGAAATAATTGCAGACAATACTGAGATTTGGAATTGGTTTGGGCTGAGTCAGTCAATTTGCTCATACTATTTATCTAGAGAAGAGAAATGAAGCCAAAGTTGGTACTGCTTTCTATGACCATGGCAACAAACAGCTATTTATTTAGTATCTCAAAACAAAAGAAGTCATTATTGTAAAATTGCTCAGGTAAGGTGACCAGAAGGTGTCTAACTTATCTAAAATCAAATTATTAGCAGAACTGTGTTCTTTCTTGAGACATTAAAGTATGCACCTGCCATTCTCTGCAAAAGTGGGAAACAGAAATAGGAAGATTGCTACCCAGACACACCCAGTCATAATATGAAACTCTACCTTGAAGATGACCGATGTTAAAAGGGGTTGGAAGCTTGACTCAAGAGGCAGCCATCTGCTTAGAAAGCTTGAGTTTAAATCCCAGTACTACAAAAACAAACAACAAACTAACCCACCATGATACCAACTTTGGAAAATATGAATTTCATTATCTCTCTCTCTGTCTCTGTCTGTCTGTCTGTCTGTTTGTCTGTCTCTCTCTCTCTCTCTCTCTCTCTCTCTCTCTCTCTCTCTCTCTCTCTGTATTTTGTTCTCCCCCCAAAAAATTAACATGGTGGAGATTTTATATTATGCATCGGAATGATGGATCCATGGTTTTCCACCAAGCACATAAGTCACAGAATTATATCAGGTCAAAATAGCTGATAAGGATCCAGGTGTTGGTATCTCACACCTGTAATCCTCCCTACTCAAGAGGCTGAGGTCTGAGGATCATAGTTTGAAGCCAGACTGGCTGGTAAGTCTGTGACATTCTGATCCTCAGTTAACCAGCGAATAAAGCCAGATGTAGAGCTGTGGTTCAAATGATAAAGAGTACTAGCCTTGGGCACAGGAAATCAGAGACAGCACTCAGGCCTGAGCTCAAGCCTCAGGACTGTCCCCTGCCCCCCAAAATAGACAATTAAAACATGGATTAACTGATTTATCTGATAAAATAAATTATTATTATTACAAATAATAACCTTTAAATGTAACAAATTACAATTTTTATTTCACTACTTAACTAGCTGATGCATACAACACAAACCTTATCTTCATTTTATAGTTAATTACCTTTGTGAATGGATTATGGTTCATTTTATTGTATTGTTCTTGAAAATATGTAGGAAGAAATATATAGGAAAAATTGTAGGAAGTAACTTGGAGTCCTGTTGAAAGAAAAAAAGATCCTAATTTGAGTGTACTGCATCAATTTTCACAGGAGAGAACACCACAATGTCTTGGTTTGCAGCTTTATTATTCATCAGTATTGAGGTGGATGAGAGGGGTTGGGGATATGAGTCTAGGCAAATAAAGAGCAATAGTGAGAAAGAGATTTGATGATGTGTCTTCACTACCAACCTTGCACAATTGTGGAAACGTGTCACTTTCCTTGGACACTGCCTGAAATGAAACAGAGGCTCTTCAAAATTAAGGAGGGTTTTTTGTTTGCTTGTTTTTTTTATTTTTTTCTCTGCTCAAGCACAAGTCCTAAAACAGCTGCGAAGAGATTTGTCTGGGACCATTAAGAGAAAGCCTTCATCAGAAAAGATCTGCAAATCCTGGCACAAAATGCCCGAAGAGACAATTAACTCCTCATTTATCTCTGAAAAGGAAATTTCCAGAATCCACTAAGAAGAAAATTATCTTGTTAAAATAGTTTTTAATTAACTGCAAGGGCACATGTATCCATTCCAGGTTCCTCAAAAGGGCTCTTTGAGTTATCACAGACATTGGTTGGATATTGCAGTGTCCTTGAAAGATTGCTATGATCACCTTTCATGATTATTTTCCAAGGTACAAGTCATTTTATAAATCCCCATGTAGTGTTTCCTTTCCTTTCCTGTTTTTGTTTGTTTGTTTTGTTTTTGAGGCGGGAGGTTCAGTCCTTTTGTGGTTAATTGGAAATAAGTATCTCATACTTCTCGGATGGAGGCTGGCTTTGAACTGTGACCCTCAGATCTTAGCCTCATGAGTAGCTAGGATTATAGGGGTGAGCCACCAATGCAAGAAACCAGTCTGAGGCATACTCTATCTCAATGCTAAATAAATAGAAATAAGGAGAAGAGTAGGTGGAAATGTGTCTGTCTAGCACTAGCGAGGTCATGGCTCAGAGTTCAAACCACAGTAGGGAAACAGGGGAAGAAGATCAGTTTTTACTGTTGAAGTAGTCACAAATAAAAAATATTTTTAGCTGCTTTGGTTTAGATTTCAGAGAGCATCAGAGATCTTTCCATCTGCAGCAACATGTTGAGTAAAATGATACAATATGACCAGTACTTACTTTGCTCTCTTGTATATTATTTCAAAGTTCCTATGTATGATTAACTGGCTGTCAGTTCTTGAACAGAAATACTATAACAGTCTTCTTCTACAGGGGAAATCATGAAGACTTTGCCAGATGGGATTAAGAAGACATATAAAACCCCAGATGTGATTGCATTGTTTTCAGTATAGAGAGCCTGTCACATTAGAAAATATTGATATCATTTTTTTCTTTCATCTTTATTTTATCCAGGCAACAACCATTCCATCAACCAAAAAACACAAAGCTTTACAGCAAGCTTCAGTGGCATACTGACTTCTGTCTATTTCTACTGGGCTGCACAAGTTGTGTATTCAAAAGGTATGAACAATCTTTGCTTAGGAAATTGACTTTTCCTGGTAATGAAAGCCTATTGGAGCAGAACTTAAAAATGTATTTTTTAACTTTTGAGGATAATCAGCAAGAGATGTAAAGCTATTTTTTATTTGTAAATCTCATTATACCTGAATATGAAGCTGAAATTATGGTTTAAGGAGTAATGTCATGTGTAACTAATTTAAGAAAGGCATCCTGATTCTGTATTTGTCAACTGGCATACTCTCTTATGAACCATATTTAAAATGCTTGGATTCTTAATTGGTAAATTTGTAATGCTAGGTTTATTCTTGATTTTGAACTTTTATATAAATTATATATAAATTCACACTTACCATGTATTAAATAACAAAAAAGCCCTGAAATTCTGGCATCAGGTATAAATAAAACTTTTGCCATTCTGAAAAGTGTTGACATTTCTAGGAAGTATTATTAGAGCATATGCTTTTATAGAGAATTTTAAGAAAAGAAATGTCTATGCTGACATTTATATTATTGAAAGTAACATGATAAATTAGTTTTCATAGAAAAGAGTAAGGAAAATAATTTGTTTTTGTTTCTAAATGAAGACTAAACATTGTGCACCAGGAAGTTTAAAGAACTGAAGGTCACAATCATAGAAAGTAAGTGGTGGGCTGGGAATGTGGCTTAATGGTAGAGTGCTTGTCTAGCATGCATGAAGCCCTGGGTTCAATTCCTCATTACCATGTATACAGAAAAAGCTGGAAGTGGCACTGTGGTTCAAGTGGTAGAGTGCTAGCCTTGAACAAAAGAATTCAGGGACAGTGCCTAGGCCCAGAGTTCAAGTCCAGGATTAGGAAAGAAAGAAAGAGAGAAAGAGAGAGGAAGGAAGGAAGGAAGGAAAGAAGGAAGGAAGGAAGGAAGGAAGGAAGGAAGGAAAACAAAGAAAATAAGTGGCTCCAACTTTTCATTATTCTTAGACTGAATGCATGATGAAGTCATCCTTAAGAGTTTTTAAACAGACTCATTGAGCATCTCATTTATGCTGCTTCATAAATCTAAAAAGCACATACTAATACATGTTAATCTTCATGGTTTGTATTAGGAAAATCAATGTGTGAAAAAATATAGCAAAAACTGGAGGAATTATAGGTGATTCATCAGACCTGAAAATATGTCTGATTTTGATTGATGAAGAGAAAATTTGCTAGAATGATCCTAAAATACCATGAGATCTAGGAATTCTCAAGTAATATATCAAAGATGCTTTTTGCTGATGTGATGATTTGATCCCAAGGAAAGGGGCAATGTTGGCTTTCCTGACACACTCAGTCAACAGCAGGAAACAGTCATAGATATAAATGGAGATAAAAATGAAAAGCAAGACATCTAGAGTTCTAAATCAATTATAAATCTATAACAAAGTATCTGAGATATGTTGAGATATTCTTGTAACTACTACAGGAATAAACTATATATTGAATGATAAAACGAACATCAGTACCACCGGAACATACAATCTATTTGAAAAACTTGCTTTGATTTTAACAAGCAAATCTGGCTTGATTAATGCGTTTTTTTGTCTGGTAAACCATACAAAAATCTTATTTTGATGTCCTACTCAAATATGACTAGTAAATCTCAGTCTTTAGATTTGATTTACATCCTGTTTCTTTAAGGCCAAAAGTATATACCTCCTGGGTGCTAACAATGAAAGTAAAATACACTAGATTTCTGCATTTTGTAGATTGTAAGACAAATATAATTGAGGTATATATTTTAAAATCATCTCAACTTTTTAAAGTTTCACATCTTAAAAGAAGTTGTATGAATCCTTTGTAAATAAATTGTTAACTTTTTAAAGATAATTCCCCAGTCTTGGTGAAGAGAAAAGTTTCACTTCACATTGAACTCCTCATGTACTAAATGTGTAAATGAAGAGTAAGTTGTAGCCGGGAACTGGTGGCTCATACCTGTAATCCTAGTTACTCAAGAGTCTGAGTGAGATCTGAGGACTGTGGTTCAAAGCCAGCCTGGGAAGGAAAGTCTGTTCCAGATCATTGAGGCTGGACTGGCTCTGTGGTGAAAGTTCAGGCAAGTTATGAGTCAGAGAAGGAAATACCCTAAAGTCGGTATTGTGACATATGAATTCTAATCTATCTTGAATTTTTATTAGCTGTGTGCTAGTGGTATAAGTAAACTAATTTTATCTCATATATTAGAGAATAATTGTGAAATATAATAAATGTTTATAAAGAACCTAAAATCTCAAGGTTCTATGCAAATTAAACAAATGTACCATATAAATTATGACTTCAAATAGTTACATAGTTAAACTTTATACAAATTAGTATTTCCATATATCTACATTAAGTGTGTGTGTGTATGTGTGTGTGTGTGTGTCTACTTTGTGTTTTATTGAACTCATTCACTCATGCAATATAGTGGCCCTACTCAAACTAGGATAGAAGGAAAAAGTGATTTTAATTAATGGAATGCATGTAAGTGCTTCCAATATGAGCTGAAATAGGGCTCAAATAATATTGTCCTGACTATGCCTTAATTGATCAGCCTTGTTTACTTGTGATTTTTTTTTCATGCAGAGTCTTTCTTCCTTATAGGTGAAAACATTTTACCAAACAAAAATGATGACTGTTGGAAATTATACAGTTAACTGTTACAAAGCTGTATTCCCTGTCATTGTACATAAGACAGCTTTGAGCCTCTTTCTCATTGGTTTTCCTGAGTCCTGTGCCTGTCCTTGAATCAATCACTCTTATCATGAGGATGCAGTAGGCATACTAGTCCCCTGTAAGCCAACTTATATGGCTGATACTGAGTTCAGGTAAAACAAACAATGAAGAATGAATGACCATCAGCAAACCACATTGGAAAGGACGAGTACTTGTGGGAAGGCTGGGCAATCTACAGATTTGAATTGTTGAAAACAAGGAGAGGATACAAAATTATGACTTACAATGCTGCAATCAGAAAGACAGCAGTAGAAATGTAATTTTGTAGTTAAAATGCAAATAGTTTGAGACCTATATAAAACACTGATAATCTGAAAGAGAATGTCAGTAGAGGAGTTCAGGCATGGACTGATACAATCATAGACAAAAGTGGCTATAATAATTCCAACCTAAAGCTCCAAGAGTTGAAAAAAATAACTTCAATAAGGTAACAGAATACAAAATCACCACAAAAATCATGTCTGGCATCAGTAGCTCATGCCTGTAATCTTCGCTACTCAGGAGAATGAGTTATAAGAATCATGCATCAAAGCTGGTTTGGGCAGAAAAGTCCACGAGACTCTTAACTCCAATTAACTACCAAAATCCTGACAGTGGAACTGTGATTCAAGTTGTACACCTCCAGCTTTGAGTGTAGAAGGTCAGGAACAGTACCCAGGCCTTTTTATCAATCCCAAAGAATGGCATTCACACACACACACACACACACACACACACACACACACACATCAGTGGCTTCTTTTTACATCAAAATGAACAAAACAAGAGGAAACTCAAGAAAGCAACTTCATTTACAATAGTTGCACAAAAATAATTGACATGAAATAGTTAGGAATCAACCCAAACAAGGAAGTGAAGGACTTCTTTAATGAAAACTACACAACCTTGAAGAAAAAAATCAAATAAGACATGAAAGATGATTGAAAGATGATTCATGTGTTTAGATTGGGAGAATCAATATCATGGCTTTGGCAGTACTGATATCTGCATATGTATTGCAGTACCTATCAGAATCCTATTGTAGTTCTTCACAGAGATATGAAGATAAGCAATATAAAAATTCATATGGCAACATAAAAGTTGGCACCTCAGGGTGATATCAAAATACTAGACTTGAAGTTATATTCTAACATCATAATCTCAAAAATCAATCTGGTACAAAGTAGTGCTGAAGTTTAATAGAACAAACTAGAGGACCCAAAAAGTTAAACACATACCTAATGCCAACTGAATTTTGATGAAGAAATCCCAAATTGCCTCTTCAAGAAATAGTCCTGGGAGAACAAGGTGTCCAGATGTATAAGATTAAACTTTAAGTCCTTTTTTTTACCCTGTGCCAATACCAATTCAATCAAAGGCCTAAATGTAAAACCTGAAACATTGAAATTCTTATAGGAAGGCATAAGAGCAGCACGAGAACTTAAGAGCATAAACCAAAACATAATGCACTGAATTTTAGGGGCTTAACAAATAGTAGAGATTTGTTAAATGGGAGTGTATTAAGCTAAAAGCTTTTGAATAGTGAAGGTCATTGTTAACCAGCTCAAAGACAGACTACAGAATGGAAAAAAAATATTGCCAGCTATCCATCCATCAAGGATATAAAATACAGAATATCTTAGAATCTTAAAGATATAATCTCCTGGGGCTGGGAATGTGGCTCAGTGGTAGAGTGCTTGCCTTGCATGCATAAGGCCCTGGGTTCGATTGCTCAGCACCACATAAACATAAAATACTGGAAATGGCACTGTGGCTTAAGTGGTAGAATGCTAGCCTTGAGCTGAAGAGTTGAGGGACAGCGCCTAGGCCCAGAGTTCAAGACCACAACTGACAAAAATAATAATAATCTCCTAAAAAATCAATAGTACAATTCATAAACAAAGTAGCTAAGTATATGCTCCTGAGAACAAGTTCAGATGGCCAATAAGTCCATGAAGTAATATTTTGACATCTCTCACCATAAAGGAAATGCTAAGCAACACATACACACATATGCACATACACATACACATGCACACATATAAATATACACATACACACATACAAATATACACATACACACATACATATGAACACACATAAACACAGAAATACACACAAACACACCAACAGTGCAATTGTTTTCATCTTGCGAGAAGGAAACAAATATGTCACAAGCAGTTTAACAAACGAATTATCAGGAGGCTCAAACATGTTTTAAATGGAGAATAGTGTGAGATGAGAGAATAGAAAAGGGAACCAGGGAAAAATGCAGTCCTCTTACACAATGGATATACATGAAAAGGGATGTGAGAAACTTTATGTCACTGATGGGAGAATTAGGTAGGAGGGATAAAAATAATGGAAGAGTCAACTCTGACCATTCTACACTGTACACATAATTGGACATGGCACATTGTGACCTACTTGTACAATCATTTCAAGATAAAATATAAGTTAATATTAAAATATATGGCACATATTAAAAATAAAATAATGAAGATGACCTTACTTTAAAAATCATCCCTTATCTCCATTAACAACATCATTATCATTAGCCATTAGCAGTAGCAGCAGCAGTTCAGTTATTATGTCTTACTTCACTACATAAGCACTGTATTCACTTTGTATTATTATTCTTTGATTTAGAATTAATTAATGTTATTTTAAGTGTGAGAAAAGAGGAGTGGAAAATTAGATAATTTTTCAGATGACACAGAAAATTGCCTGACAAGGATTTGAATTTAGGTCTTTCTTATGCTAGATTTACTATCACCAACTTCTGCAATAACTTCTATTATATTTCTTAAGCATTTCTTGACAATAATTTCACTAACATAGTTTGTATGACTTTATTACTTCTGTATAGATAATGTCCATGGAAACATTCTAATTTTCTAAGTCTCTATATCATTTTCAGTTTTCTGTAAAATTCCACTTTCTGCTGCTTAGATGAACCTTACAGCAGGTTTCTCATATATTATTCTTACTTTATTTTGTATTGATTTTTCTTGAATATGTATGTATTTCCATGCTTAATATATCATATGGCATATTAATTAATATAGTTTATATTTTATATCATATATTACCATTATATATTAATATGTTATATAAATATATTGATATATTAATGTATACTATACATTAATATATAATTCACAGAGAATTGAATCAAATTTGTTCTAAATACAATCAATGTTCCAATGAACACATCATTTTGATCCTCTCATTGAAATATATGAACAGAAAACAAATCCAAATCAAGCAGGAACTACTTCAAAATGTACAACAGGCAAATCTTGTTAGAAGAATTTGTAGTATAATTTCATGAGCGTTAGGGCACTGGGAAAATTTCTGAAATTATTCATAGTATTTTAGTAGAATGGAAAGTACCTGCTTAATAAAGGAATAATTTGCTACATCTTGAAAGGAAAATTAAAGGTCTTTTCTTGAATTAATATATAGTCTGTATTCTCAAACTAGCTACAAATAATCAATTTTTCTTTTTTTACCTAAATTTAAATATAAAATTAATATTTTCTATAAATATAAAAAATGCTTTTAGAAAGTAAAGATAAATCTTCACTTACTTTTCTAAAGATGAACACATTAAAAATGCAACTCAGTGGAGTAAACTTTTATGCCTACATATTATTTTGCTGAACCACATACTAAATAATGAAAATTGTCATATTTCAAGACAAGTAATCCACAACTGAGCTAAATATCTTAGTGTCCTGACTAAAACCTGTCTAGGTGTAGGTGATTAATCTTATATGTAAATTTGACTGGACTATGTTGTGCCCATGTATTTAGTCAAACATTCTGATGTGTCTCTGAGGTCCTTTTAAAATAATATTAACATTTGATGAACAAGATAAATAAAGCAAATTTCCATCTTAATGTGGTCGGGCCTTATCCAATAATTTGAAAGCTACAATAGAACAGAAAAGGTGGAATAAAAGGATGAATCCTGTTTGGCTGCAGTTGAGCTGAGAAGTCAGCAGTTAACCTGGAACGTCAGGTCTGGAACTAAAGTATTCATTCATCCTAGCACTTCACTCCAATCTTGGTTTCCTAGTCCTTGTCTTCAGACATGGACTGGAATTAAACATTTGTTTCCACTTAGGCTGCCAATTGCTTATTCTCTCTTTAGATGTTATGATATTTTGAGACCCATAATCAAATACATAATTTCTCTTGAAAATTTTATACATATATATATATATATATATATATATTTCTGTTTTCCTGAAGAACTCTATCAGGTAGTAAAAAAGATGCAAAGACAAAAGTAAAAAAAATGAACAGATTTGTTAATGAAAAATTGAATATTTTATTTGATAGTTTAATTTCTATTTCTTTTAAACTAAGAACTCCCAATTTAACAAAAACAATAGAGAGTGAAGAGTTAATGAGAGAGGCAGTTAAATCTTTTAAGAATCTGTGTAGTCAAGTCTCTTGAGTAGTTAAGTCTCTTGAGGACTTAGAGTATATTATGTATGTACATGCTTAAGTGCTAATTAGAACTTCTACACTGTTCCTAAATAAAGTCTAAACTCTAGTTCTATCCTCTACTTCCTACTTACTACATAGATTTGGGGAAACACTAAATGTGTACATGAATTTAAATTCTCTAATTTCACGAACATGGAAGAATTAGTTCTTTCCATTATGCTTTTTGCTCATTAGTAGCAATGTTCCATTTCATTGGCAGATTGCTTCATTTATTGATTCAAGATATCTTCAGATAAATTCCCATGAGATACTTATCATCCTTCTGAATCCCAATGTGTGTTGCAAGCACAAGAATCAAGATTTCCTTCCTCCAAGGAACTTAGAAAAATACAGAAAGGAAAATAAATAAAGGAGTGAAGGGCAAGCTTTAATTATTTTGTCAGATAGTAACAAAGGGTAGCATTTGTTTATTCAGATGAAAGATGGATCATATTGCAACAGTGTCCTTCATTGAACACACTGAAATCCTGGGTCGAAGATACAGGTAGACTTGGATGATTAGGAAACTGACCACTGCAACCTCAGGCCTGACCAGGAAATAATCCATCTATGGTCCTCTATGAACTTCCTTCAGAGACATACTAGCTAGTAATGATGACCTTGAAAATTACCTGTGGAAATGAGGAGCATAGCTTAAAGCAACCAGAATAATACATTTCCATGAGAGTAGAGCTACAAAAGCCAGTCAAGGAACTTTTTCCCAAGCAGTCAGATTGGCTATAGTTGTACAATGGCAGCTTAAAAAGAAATGTATTTATTTTAGCAAATTATTATTGTTACTTGAATTCAGTCAAGTCTTAGAAATTTGTTTGAATGGTAAAAGAGTGTGTGGAAAGATTTCAAACAGAATTAACGATGAAATTTCATTTACACTGCTAAAATTTACTTAACTGTGTGAAAAAGAAATGATTTTAAGAAGGAACAGAGCAAACAAAAAATAGGAATCAAAACATCCAGAGTTGATGGTGGCCTAGACTAGAACCCGTTATTATAGAGAGATAGGGGAAGTAAATACAGTACAGGTTATTTGGAGGATACGAAAAAGACCTTGATTATAAAGGGGAGAGGATAATAACATATAAAGAATGATGCAGATTTAAAAATAACTGGACTTTTGAAGTCTCATGTTTTAGAGACCTGAGAAAAGTTTGTGCTGATTTTAAAATTAAAAGACATCAGAAGAATGCAGAAAACAAAATAATTATTTGAAGACTTTTGTGACACCCAAGGCCAGAAGATTATAACAAGTTACAGTATCAATGTAGGGTGTCATATATATTACCATTTTTGTAAATCATGAGATTTGGAGGATACACACATTGTTTTGTACATATGTATGCATATAGATATGAGTATTTAAAATATACATATATACCTGCACATAAAATTTCACACAGATTAGCTAATCAAAGGATGTAGGCATCATTTTAGCTTCTAAATATAACAAAGAATTTTACAAATAGGTTGAAATATATTCAGTCCATTCCACACAAGTTAGTGAAAATTGCCCTTAGATTAATTTTTAAAGTGGGCCATACCACTGTCATAAGTAGGCAATGGGAACAGTGTCAAACATGCCAGCTCTGAACAATGTCAATACTAGTTCTACTCTCTGATAAATTCAGAGACCATCAAGTACAATTATAAGTGAATTGATCTAGTTATTCCGACAGTGTGATGACAGCTATTTTTTAAAATTATACAGTTGCAGGCTGCAGGACTGGAGCTCTTCAAATAAGCATTTTAAATACAAACACACGGTAACAACTGCCAACCCATGGCTTACCCAGTGTACCTTCCCAAGGCTGTCTTTTTTGTCCCTGAAGTGTGGTTACAACCATGCTGTGAGCCGCCATTCTTTCCACACACGCTTACTTTCTGCTTCTTCTTTCTAGGAGTTAAAGACAGAAGCTGGTGGCACAAAGGTGCTAAAACAAATAAGCATTTCTCTTGCCAGAAAAAAAATAAAAGGTCAGAAATTTTTGAGGAGTATTTGGTATCTCCCAGTTGAATTCTGGAGAATGTGGCTACTAGAACATGAATGGAAACCAATTAAAATAATTGACTTTCATTAACAATATTCTTCTCAACTATTTCTAGGAGTTGACATCCTTATGGAAGTTTCATTCTTTGCAATGGAAATGAGCATAACTAGTGTGAGCAATTGGTAACAAATAAAACTTACCAACAATGGTGAGATGCTTCTGAAATTGGCTTAACATTTTTAACTTCCATGTGTCTTGTTGGTTGCTGTTTTTTTTTGTTGTTGTTGCTGTTTGTTTTGGTTTTGTTTCATGGTCTCTTGGATTCATACCTCTGGATGAAACCAGAGATCTTGTTAAAGAGGCCCCCAAAGAAGCACATATATGCACAGCAATAAGTTTATGTCTGGCCAACAGTGAGGTCTTAAGGTCAGACAACTGTCACATGAGTTCTGAGTGGATCATCTGCTCTTCATTCCTAGAGCTGGCCGCATTTAGCCAACAGATTGAAGATCCGTTTCGAATTCAGATACAGTGGTTCACTCATATAATCTCAGCATTCAGGAAGATGAGGCAGGAAGATGTAGATTTGGACTCTAGTCCATCTCAAAGCCTATTTTTTTCAGGCATTATCTTATTAAATAAAAGCCAAAGCTAAAAACACAGCTAAAAATATAACTAAAAAAGTAACTAAAAAAGAACAATAAATACCCCATTAAGCCACATCCTTTCAGCCCATAGAAACTAAGGCAATATGTTTTATATTGATCTACTTTATTTCAGGTTAATTTATTACCTACCAAGAAAGAAAAACTATGGAATCTTCCATTTTTAATTTGTTGGAAAAATTTGCATAACCCTTTCATTCTAAAACTCCCACAATTGTTATAAAATTTTGGTACTTAAATAGTCTTCACAGAATGCTTTGGTTTAGGCTATTAAGCTCCTTTGTTTTACATTGAGCTATGAAAATTAATGTGACAAATTTTTGAAAGGAATTTGTCTTATACAAGAGCCCAACGAGAGGAAATACTGGGACTATTTCACCACTACTACTATTTGAGCTCTTTTATTTATGTAAAGAGGGCTTTTTTTTATTTGAGTTCTTTTCTTTTTCATACAGTTTCAATGTTTTTGTAAAAATATCTGAAAGTGAAACATTGACATTTGAACATTAAAAAGGTACAGGAGATAGAGTTGTGCCCATGACAATGGCTTCAGTGTGAACGCATTTGGCAAACTCTACAGCAGCTTTCTGATCTAAATTTAGGGATGTTGGCAGAGAATCAAGATGGGGATTTGAGAAAACAGTTGTTTCAGCCTCTCACATGAGCCAGAGTTGTTTTGGCAAGAATAATGCTCCTGAAAAATTATCAACAATAGAAAAGGAAACAAAAAAAATTTTTGACATTTGGACCAGTCAAGATAAAGTGTTATAAGCAAATAACTCCAAATAAAATATTTTAAGCAGTTCAGTGACAATTCCTTGACAGGCATGGACTAAAAAGTAATTCTGGCCAGAAGTGATGGCACACTCAAGGGATCCTAGATCTGGAAAGTGAGATGATGAATTTTAGGCTAGGCTATAGTCCCATGCTACATAAAACAACCTGTAAACAAAAACAGAAGAAAGGGAAGGGAAGGGAAGAGAAGGGAAAGGAAGGGAAGGGAAGGGAAAGAAAAAAATGAAAAGGAGACAAAAGAAAAGAAAAATTATTTTCCTCCATATTTTATGTACATTATTTGGGGTACACATTTTGCATTTGTCTTATTTCCTTGGACTCCAAAGAAATTCTTGGGCATGATATATCTAGTGGACAAAGCTGAAACATCAAAGAATTGTTGTCCAGCCATATTTACAGACATTTTATCATCTCATAGCTGTCCTTTCTCTCCAAGGGAGAAAAGTATACAACCATTGGATTTTCTGGTTCATAGAGGGTTCTTCACACTGTGTTACAGGAAGAGAGAGCAAGCCTCAGAGACCTCCTTTCACGTTCACTAATCTTTTCTTGAGGCCTACACCTTCATGACCTCCACACCAACAGAAGTCTCACCTTGAAAAGCATCATATTGGTGATGAGGTTTCAACAAATACACTTTGGAAGGATACAGGGGAAATTTTCACATGGTAATTAAAATTCAAATACAGGCGGTGGGAAAAGTCACATTTGGACCTTCTATAAGGTAACTATCAGCTTTGAGGTTTTCAAATTTTATCCTTTTTTTTCACAAAGAAGGAGTATTATTTATAAAATTGGAATGGCAACTATAAATATTAAACTAAATATATTGGGAAATGATGACTTCCTAAATGGACTGCATAAATAAAATGTAGAAAATAAATTAACAGTTCATAGTTTGAATAAACTTGCATGAATTTACAAAAAAAGGTATAAAAAGTTTCTGTTGATATTTCTGAAATAGACATTGATCTCTTGAGTCAAATGTTTATGAATTATTTATAAAAGTGTTCTCTATAAGGATTTTAAAATTGTCAATTTCTATCTTCCCAATTTGTTCATTGACAACAGCCCTTAAAATAATTAGAATAATTAGTTTCAACTTACAGTAATATTTTTATCATGAATAAATGTAAATTCATATACAGAAAATAATTGCTAGTTTGCTGTATTACAGACTTTAAGTGTGTTTAGGAATTTTAAATTGTTTTTCCTCCATTTGTATATTTTCCTCCATTTGGCATTTCATCCAGATTACTCTAGACAAAAATAACAAAGACTAAGTCAATAACCAGATATTGATGTAGAGCTCAATAAGGTTAAAATTAAAAAGAAAGAGGAGGAGGGTAAGAGAAAGGGGGAGAAGGAAAAGGAGAAAGAAGAGGATATGGGAGAGGAGATCTAGCAGGACCACAGGCGGAGGAGAGGGGGAAAAGAAGGAGGAGGAACATAAAAAGCTTTTAAGAAGTGTGGTGAACCCGGGGCTTGTGGCTCACACCTGTAATCCTAGCTACTTAGGAGGCTGAGGATCTGAGGATCACGGTTCAAAGCCAGCCCAGGCAAGAAAGTCCATGAGACTGTTATCTCACTAGAAATCTGGAAATGGTGCTGTGGCTTAAGAGGTAGAGTGCTCACCTTGAACTGAAGAACTGAGAGATAGCACCCAAGCCCAGAGTTCAAATCCCATGACCAACGCACCCCCCCCAAATAAAAAAGAAAAAAATGGAATGGAAGAACAAGAATTTTCAGGGTTTTTTTTGTTTTTTGTAGTTCTTCACTTCAAAAAGATTCATTGTGATATAATGTAAACTGGAAAGTTAAATGGGTGAACATCCTTTTTGCTTTTCTGTCTGATATTTTTGTACATTTTCATTGCAAAAATGCTGTACAGAGGGGTTACAGTTACATGAGCAAGGTAATGAGTACATTTCCTATTGGGCATTGTTGCCTCCTCCTTTGCTTTCCCTTTACCATCCCTTTCCTCCCACCTCCACAACTACCCTCCTTCCTCCCGTGCTTCCGTAATTCACTTTTCAGTTATTTACTTACATACTTAAAATATTTAAATATCAACTATATGTAAACACTAGGTAAAATTCCTACAACATATAGTATATGTGACTTTGCCCTAAGAGTCTAAAGATTAAAAAAAAATCTCTTTTCCAACCTGAGCTGTGGTTACACCAAGATGAATCTTCAGTAAGAGCAATAACTAGATCTGATCTTTTTGACCAGAACCATGGGTTGATTGCTGGCTCCTGAGATTAATGAGAAGGGGGAAAACTGGTAGCATTGCAGGAAATAAAGCTCTATGGTACTCCAGCCAGCATCTAACTTCTCAATAATTCAAAGGGCACAGCTTGAGACTCAGAGAGCTTGAACCAAAAGTATTCATCTGAGCACCTGAAAGACCAAAGAGCCAACTGGACAGCAAAAACTGAGATCAAGAGTTCAAAAATTGCTGGGGTTGGTATGTATGTCAATAGAGGATAACTTTTCCTCACCGTAATTGCCCTGAACCACAAAGATGGATGGGTGTCAGTACTTGTCCTATCATCCATACCCAATTTCTGCAGGTTACATTATATTAATTGCCCATAAGTTTGTTGAGAGTTTACACACTTGGACATATACTCTCATATCCAAGCTGTATTTACTGAAGTATAAATATTGTAACTATTATTGGTAAGAGGACTGTTTCTCCATACCCTGTGAATTGAAAAAAAAATTCATCTTTTTGTGGTCTTATTCTTAGGGGCCAAAATTAGATCTCTTTTTCTCCTTCTTTTATTTT
This sequence comes from Dipodomys ordii, assembly GCF_000151885.1. Lineage (NCBI taxonomy): Eukaryota > Metazoa > Chordata > Mammalia > Rodentia > Heteromyidae > Dipodomys > Dipodomys ordii. The sequence goes on from NW_012267352.1 coordinate 5,102,133, forward strand.
TTTTCTGAAATAAGACTTGTTTTAAACAGATGTCATGCTGTTTCTTGAAATATAAAATGCCACTTGGTCACTTCTCAGGAAATATGAGGTATTTGGAATTTATAAATGTAAAGTGCATTTCCAAGTGTTCAGGTAAATTTTAATAATTATTATGAAATCATTTTAAAGCCAAAAATGACCTACAAATAGGGGTCATTTATTACAATAGCCTTCTCTCTGTTATTCTTCCTTAATGTAGTTAATAAACTATGCATGGTTCCATATAAATTTTTTATTAAGTCTTTTATTGTGAGAATACTGTACAGAGGGGTTACAGTTACATATGAGTAAGGTAATGAGTACTTTTCTTATCCAGCATTGGTGTCTAAATTTACTGGTGAATTCACCATATGTTCTGGGACAAAATAGCATAAACTCAGAAGGTTTTATTTTTTTAAGATATCTCTCTACATTGGGTTCTTTTCTTCCCATTCCCTGAAATGAGTCATTTACATTCCTTGTTTTAGATTTACCTTGGTGTACAGGGTCACTCAGCTTGGTTTGCATAAACCAACAACTGTGTTTGTTTGACTTTGGCTTGCTACATTTGGCTTCTCGCTTCTGTTGCTGGCTGGTGTCTCACTGGAAAGTCACCAGGTTGGACTGGACACTGTCTGGAAGGAAATTCAATTCTCTACTCTCAGCTCTCATCTTTCCCAAGTTTTGAAGTTTTTGCTTCCAGATTCCATAGAACTTTCTTTTAACAATTCTTTTTTTTTATTTACCTAAGATAAACTTTTCTATCATTACAACTAGAATATGCAGAGGTAAATTTATCCATGGCATTGATTATACCTGAGTTAAAATTCTTTGTTTCAAATGCAAATTATCTCATAGAGTCAAGAGGCTTGAGTCTGATAGACCCTTAGGACTCCCCAAATCCACTTGTATTCTTCCAGATAACTAAAGATTTTTTGTTGTTGTTCTCAGTCAGGAAAGTTATGACTACAAAAACATGTATCAGAAAACAATAGGCAGAATTTAAATAAATTTTGTTGTTCTGGAACCAACATGCTCACATAGATAATCATGTTCATTTTCAGTCATTATTAAATTCAGATACACAGGTATGTCTTAGGCAGGAAATGTCCCAGATGTTTTTTTAGTCATATTCAATACATGTTGGGATTCCAGTCTTCATATGTATATGTCCAAATTATCTTAGTATTTTAGGAGAGCCAATCAACCCAAGTTTGTTTAACTACCAGTGTGTCCATTGTGACAATAATAATCCTATTGTAAAATTTAAAAAGTTAATTACATGAGACTTATTTGTTTTACAAGCTTATTTTGTGATGTTCCTATTTTTCAACACAAGAGGAGTCATGAATCATAGCATCAAATAATATATTTTGATCAATATGATAATTTAGTGTTCTTCAAATAATATAATACCTCTACTATCTGCCAGTTACACCTAAGTATTGCTGAATGAAGACATTGTCCAATAATTCTGCATATATATCATTTATGGAACGTATTAGAATCTCAATAAACATCTATTACAAACAATGGTGCTCATTTTTATATTCTATCTACAATGGTTAAGTACATATTGAAGGAGTTAAAATGTACAATTTGGGCATATTAACTAGTGTGTGATAATAGTAATAGTTGTGAAACCATAGTTACACTCTGACTCTCTATGTTTCCTAATAATCAAAAGGTAAGTATTTAAGTAGAATGTCTTTCCAAGGTTAGAAAGAAAGCAAAATTCTTATCACCAATGACAAGCATTGAAGATATTGAGCATTTTGTATAGAACCTGCTAAACTCATTTTTTGTTTCTTATGATTTCTGTGTAATCATATACTGGTAATAATACATTATTCCTTGTTGGATTCTTCACATGTATTTATCTTTGGATTTTTATTTCACTATGAATGCTCCTCATCAAAAATCTTATGTTAAATAATTAGTATGCATTTTTCTCATATTTATCCATCTTAACAAAGTGAAATATTTCCTCTCCTACAAATTTTAAGCATGAAGTATTTAAAGGACAAAAAGTTCTGTAGTGACAGATGGTGAGAGAAGACATTTGTTAATGCTCAACAGTTATGATAGTATGTAAATAGAAACAAGATTTGCTAGAATAATAAATGACATTTTAGGACTGAAAACTTTTGGTTACTGGAGGGGCTACTAAAAAACAAATATTGATCATCTGAAGGGCCCATAGTAGCCTGCCCTTTTGTAATCTATCTCTGGGGTAGCTCTCACTACAGACAAAGTGACTGGAGTCAAATATAATTAGAACAATGATTAGAATGAACAAAAGTGTCTACTGAATACACTGGGTGATAAGATTTATGTGAGGAACTGAATGCTTTAAAGTATCATGCCATTGTGTATAAGTTATCTGCACGATGGACGTAGAAAGGTTTAAAAATATTAAGAAATAATAAAGAAGCCCAAAAAGCAGACAGATTAATGTACAAGTAGTTGAAAGATAAATTTGTTTTAATATTTTCTTCTATTTTGCTTTCTATGATATAGTAGAGAATGTCTTTCTCTATAGAGCTTCAGATATATGGTAGCTCATCACATGGTTCTGAACTCACTTTCATTTATTTCAAAGCAGCAGTTGTCGATTGGCTAATTCCTTCTTTGTCACTCTTAATCTCATTGTGATTAAGCATCTCTCAAACTTATGGGCAATTTTCATTCTGTTTACATGCTTCAGATCTAAGTTATCTGGGGTATTAAAATCCATGACACAAATAATCAGAAGTAAGAGAGTAAAGAGTCCTCAGATGTCAGCAATAGAAAAACAGGCAAATAAAATCTATGATAGGATTTTCACATTCACACAAAGCACTAGGAAACTATATGTCAGAATTTGCATAAATATCACAGTAACCTGTCACTAGCTTTCTTGCTGGTGATTGTGTTATTTATGCATAGTATTATGGACAAAGGAGTCTTTTGCCCTTTTCTTTCAAACAATAAAATCAATGTTAATAAGAGTATAGTTATGTCAATGTTAATAAGAGTATAGTTATAAACCAGTTGCTTTAAGGATAAGTAAAAAAGAACAAAGTGTGTTTTGAAGGTCAGTGGTTTAAGAGAGAAGCTGGGATGATAGTCTTATTTATTGAGCTCTGACCAAAGGTGTGATATCACATACATATACACACATACATCACACATAAATTACATGTATATATTATACACATATATAAATAATATGGTTAGATATATATGTTCTCCATTCTATCATTACCCATAAATTTATTAAATAGGTAGCATGAATTTTACAAATGAGACAGCTGAATACCAAAGATATTAAATAGAACACAAGTAACACCTCAACCAGATTATGTGTCTCTAAAAATATACTTTTCCCACTATCATATTCATTCTAAACCTACTACTGAACCATATGTTTCTTTTTTACATTTTAATATATTTTTAATAGCTTTAAATTTTTTCAAGAGGTTGTACAAAGGGGTTTTAATTCAAATTAATTTATGCCTACAATGCATATTGATCAATGTATCCTCTTCAGAATTGAATGTTTAATGGCCTGAGCTTCAAATTTTCACACTTCAGTTGGTAAGAGGATATAGTGTTTGGCCACTGAATTAATTTAAACTTCTTACTTATACATTACATGATTTTTCTTTTTCTTCTCATAACTTCTTTAAAATTTCCATGTCCCTTCCTTCTCACTTCTTAGCCATTGTACTTTACATGACAATATATAGTGTCTGGAATTCCTTATAATTTGTTGGTAATTCCAAATCTCCTCTCTTGGAACCAAACCCTCCATATTATTCATAGCATTCACTCTAATCAGAATACTGTGTACCTTCAATTAGCCATATTACCCATCTACCTCACCCAGCCAAGACTAATTAATATATCCTTCTTATGTTAGGTCCTATAGGTTTGCATATACAGTTCTTAGGATTTTATCAAATGTTTCTTCAGATGATGAAATTTCAGATAACATACCATTTTTTCTGTATAAATATGTTTGAGGTGATTAAACACAAAATACTATCACCAAAGCACCTTATATACAGTAGAAGTGAATTGCCTATGTATATTTATCTTTGTTAAATGTCACCTTATATATTTGATCAAACTTACTTCATATAGGTATTATTTATTCTATTTTGTTAATCAAAATTTCCAGGAGAATTCACAGTTATTGAATTGAATAAGTTCCCTGCTGCCACCAGTGATTTTCAAGTTCTAAAGGATGCCATCACCCCCTTCCACTATTAATTTCTGGAATTCCTTGGGTAGTACACTTTCTCATCTTCTAGCAGGAGGATCTGGAAGTGCCAAATGAAATTTTGATGAAAATCTTTTACCACTTACCCTGTCTCTCCCTATGACAATCACAGTCTCTAGGTCTATAAACCCTTACATTTTTTAATCTCACAGACAGGATTCAGAAATTCCCTTAAATGATAATGATTGAAATATTACTTTTGTTTCAAGAGCACATTGCAAAGTACCCACAGTGTTTCTCAGGGACTTATGAGGTCTTTCAGGTATTTTCAAATAACTTATGGTATAATTAATATTTGTTTTATAATTGACATTAATTAAATGCTAAATAATCCAATAAATTAATGCAATAATTTCAACAATTTAATTGAATATTATATATAATTAGTTAAATTTTATACTGTTATTTTATATAATGAATTAACAGTTAGTGCATATAAATAGCAACTTTAAAAATATAAGATCTAGAAAATGCTAATTCAGAGAAGGAAAACATGGACAAAATCATAGTTCAATACAGTCTTTATTTTCTCTGATTTCTTTTTCTCCTTGACATTAAGTTTAGGGCCATAATGCTTTACTAGAAATACCCTCCAATGTCTCTCTGTGACTAGAGAGAATGAATATCCATTCCTTCCTTCTATGGAAAGTGTTGAGCATAAGGGACATGTTGAGTCCTCGAAGAGATTAAACTTTATTTCACAGTATATAACCTTTACATATGACAAGGGGGCTATATATGGAAGCAATGCTGCCATTGTAGATTCCAGTCAATTCTCAACTACCAGTAGTCATGTTTAAATTGTAGATTGCATGACCTTTCTAGGACTTGAGAGACTCATATATATGAAGGCTATCGATACCACATGTTCTACTGTTTAACTTGTTAAATGGAAGCAGAAGACACATTCCATATGAATGAGACTTTCAAGAAATCATATTTAAATGAATTCATATTTTATGACATTTTTCAATCAGAAAAATGTTAAATTTGATTTTATCTTCATCACTAAAATTTTTTCTCCTCCAGTTTAATATTTGGATAGTGAAAAGTATCTATCAGGTAATTTCTCTCAGAGAGTAACGAGTAAAAAATGATTTAATAATTTATAAAAGACTACAATATTCAAATGGCCAAAATAGACTTTTGCTTTTTAGGTTAACTTTTTCTTTTAAAAATATTTTTATCTTTACTCCAGGTCACATTACTTGAGAAGTTGAGCAGGGTTTTTATTCTAAATTTGCAAGGATATAGTACGATTTTTCCAAATAATAATGGATTCTTAGAAATGATACGTATGCTTACATCTGTAAATTATTTATTCCTTCAAAAATAAGAATATTCCTTCAAAAATAAAAATCTTTTAGATTTACCTTCAAATGCATGCTTTTATTCTGAGGCTAGGAAAAATAATATGTGATGACTCAACCCAGCTGAGGACACTTGAGGTATAAAAATAGCCAAAGTATAGGTCCTAAAGCTCTGTGTGTGTGTGTGTGTGTGTGTGTGTGTGTGTGTGTGTGTGTGTGTAAGTGTGAAGCAACTTGAACTCTGAGCCTGGGAGCTCTTCCTGAGATTTTTTAGCTCAAAGTCATGGCTCCACTTCTGGGTTTTTTTTGGAAGTTTTTTGGAGTTAAAAAGAAATCTCATGATCTTTTCTACCAGGGCTTATTTCAAAGTGTAATCCTTATATCTCAGCCTCCTGAATAGCTAGGATTACTGGTGTGAGCCATTGATGCCCAGCTAATCAAAGTTTTTTTTCACATATTGAATCTTCATCATTTTTTTCAGTTTTTCACTTTATTTATTCGTATGTTTTAATCAGTAGTTAGGTTCACCATAGAACTTGCTAGCATGTCAGGATACAAAATTTGTGCAGTTCCATTTGTGTCATTAAAAAGCTTGTGTGGGTTTTCCCTTGTGTGGTCATATTCCTATTTCTGGAGGTCTGTCATCTGCCAAAAGCAGTTTTTGTGCTACCCAGCATCCAAGGGAGGATTTAAAATAAGGCTTAATTTTTTGAAATATACTATAACTATTCAATATATGTAGACATATTTCAGAAAAAAGAGCTTTGGTTCATATCTTGTTAATTTTATTTTCAAGTGAGGAATATGATTATGAAAATGCTGCTTTCATATCCCAAATATTGCATTTACTCAGCTTCATGAAACCTATTTTATCGCATGGTTCCAGTATATAGGACATTTATTACAATGGGCATTTCTAAAATCATTGCATTTCACCAGTAGTATTACCCCAGTGACCAGATATACAGATGTGTACATGTTGCTGCTGTTTCAGTGGATTACTATCTCTTCTCATTAATTCCTTATAAGTAGAAAGAAATAATTTATGGTCCTAACCTGTCTGCCTCTACTATTTCTCATTTGTCAATAGAAAAATCACATGACATACCATATTCAACTTGGAATGTCACAGAATAGATTTGGGAAATAAATATATGTTTCATCTACAATAAGAAGAGAGACATGCATATTTGCCTGGATTTTCCCATAGCCCTACATGCTCTCTTCATCATGCTGCCAATTTATTCTAATTCCCTTTTAGCACAGCTTCCAAGAATATGCATCTGCCATTTGGAGCTGAGCAACATGTAGATTCACAACTGTTCTGGGCAATTGATTCTTGGTAACATGACTGTGTTTCCTGAATTGGATGCCAGTGAATTATCTTTAAGTGACTTTAGAGTGGCTGATTGGCTTCAACTCACTGAGAGGTACACCTTTCCGCTACAATTGAGTTCTGTCTTAAGCTTCAGTTTGGCAGTTTGAACACATGCATTTGGAAAGATAAAGCACCTGGACTCTAGAGTTGACTCTTGACCGTATTCCACCATTGTACCTAGGTTTAGGAAGAATGCCACTAGATAGAGTTATCATTCTTCTTTTCAAATTGTATAAATTCTGTTTGGCAGACAGAGAAAGAATTGACCTCTTCTACACATACACAAAGAGTATTTGATCTCTCACAGAAAATTTCACTTTATGTAATCATTGAATATAATTATGTTGGTTTAAGATCTCCCTAGATTGTTTTTTTTGGGGGGGGGGTTTGGTCGTGGGGCCTGAGCTCTGGGCCTGGTCGTTGTCCCTTAGCTCTTCAGCTCAAGGCTAGCGCTCTACCACTTGAGCCACAGCACCACTCCCGGCTTTTTTCTTTTTGCTTATGTGGTGCTGAGGAATCAAACCCACGGCCTCATGCATGCAAGGCAAGAGCTTTACCACTGAGCCACCTTCCCAGCCTCCTATTATAGATTTCTATTATAACAATTCACAGAAGTGACCAAATATTTGAAATTTATTTTTCACCATTACCATCACCAAATGATGCTGTTGTTTTTAATGTACTGTGTGAAGTTATTTCTTTTTTCTTTCTTTTGTTTCCTTTGGATCATCCTCTGTTGTCACTTAATTTGATTTTGGTATCCTGTGTCTTGTATATATGTTTATCTGATTTGGGGAAGGGAAGGGGAACATCAAAATGGTGAGACAAGGGCTAAAGGGGGAACCAATGCAACAGAGATAGGCACACGACAATATGTTGAAAATGAACTTTACAGCTTTGGGAGGAGGGCGGGGTAGAGTATGGAGGAGTAAAAGTGGGAGAAAAATGAGGGAGGGGTAACAATGTTCTATATGAAATGTATTCATTACCATACACATGTACCTGTAACCCCTCTGTACGTCACTTTGACAATACAATTACATTAAAAAATTGTTATTTGAAGCATTTAGCATGTGTCTGCAATGATAAAGCTCAACATTCTACCATTTTGAAAAGCATATCATTGTTATCTAGTCTTCCTACCATGTGGTAGTACGCTAGAATGTCTTCCTTCTGTCTGCTTGGAACTTAATAATGGGTGATCATCCTTTCTTTATCTCTTGTTTCCTTGTACTTTCCTCAGATTGGGTAGACACGATACTATTCTCAATTCCTATGGATTAAAGTTTAGTGGATCCTACACATAAATGAAATTATGCCTCACTATTTTTTCCTAAGATGATGATCTTTCATCCCATTGAGGTTGTTGAAAATGACAGGATCATATTTATTTTATGTTTCCAATAGTATTCTATTGTGTGTGAGAGCCTGTGTGTGTTCGTGTGTGTGTGTGTGTGAGAGAGAGAGAGAGAGAGAAACAGAGAGAGAGAGAGAGAGCGAGATGCTTTATTCATTCATTGATCATTGGAAGGTAGATTGTTTCATTTACGGTTCTTCTTACCAAGAGAAATGCAATAAACATAGGAGTGCCGATATCTTTTTGCCATTTTGTGGAATATAAGAGCTATCATTCTATTATTTATTTGAAGGTAAGGATAGACCTTTCATATCATCTTATTTTTAATAAATATGGATAAACATATAATAGATATAATTAGTGGAAATATAAATTAATCTTTGTCTCTGTGCATCTCAGAATACATAGGGAATTGTAGACAGTACAGACCTCCTACATTAGGAGGATGTCTATAGGAATATATAAAGTAATCCTCTAACCAAATATTTTGCTTAGGATATGACAAGGAGAGACTACCGAAAATCTGTCAGACTAGCCTCTCAAGTATGGCTGTCTTCTGCTCCATCTTTATAATATCCAATTTCTCTCACTTAATCAGAGACTGGCCGCCAAAATGCTGTGGAAACATTGAGATTGAGCTAATTTATTATTGTCTAATTTATTATTCTGTCATGGAGGAGATTGTCAGCCAGCTGGAGATCTTGAACACAGGGACACAGGGTTATCTCCTTGGATCTGCCTAGTTCAAAATGTTCATCAATAAATACAATGAGGACAGAAAGGTCATGATACTGAATTTGTGCAAACATTCATTTGAGAAAATTCAGAAATTTAATAGCCTCAAGCCCTTTAGCAGTCGAACCTAGTTCCTGAACTTTGACCTCAAACCACCTAACTATACAAATATAAGGATCCTGAGATAAATCTTAGCTAGAACAATGCTTTAACAATAAGAATGAAAGTATAAATGGAGGGGCTGGAAAAGTGGCTCAGTGGTAGAGTGCTTGCCTTGCATGCATGAGACCCTGAGTTCGATTCCTCAACACCATATAAGCAGAAAAAAAAAAGCCGGAAGTGGTGCTGTGGCTCAAGTGGTAGAGTGCTAGCCTTGAGCTGAAGAGCTGAGGGACAGTGCTAAGGCCCAGAGTTCAGGCCCCACGACCAGACAACCCCCTCCCCCCAAAAAAGAAAGTATAAATAGAGATTACTCAATAATAGATACAATAAAAGGCAGCAAGGTTATTCAGATCAAGTTAATTTAAGAAATATTTCAGGTATCATTAATAAACACAATGTTTATAAGAAATAAAGGAAGAACTCTTTTGTGTGCCTTCTCAAATGATTTTTAAACTCACATATTCTGAATCATGATGATAATAAATGCTGAGATATTTATATACTTCTCTTAATATACATTTCATAGAAACAAAAATCACTGGGCCATCAGTTTGTGGTAAAACAAACATCTTATGATCTTTAAGAGAAGAAGTTAATAAGCTTTATTGAGCTATATTCAGGTGAAGTTAGGTTTCACTAACAAAGGAAAAAGCATTTAGCAGAGGACAGATGTCTATGAAATGCCAGAGCTAAGATAGGGTAGAACAGCCATTTAGAAATAAGGTAGATTCTTACAAATGAAGTTAAGAAAATGAGAGAAATGGGAAAACATAGGCATAAACTAAGGCATAACTAGAATGGTGTTGCTTGACAAAAATCCCTTTTTATAGTCGCATATTTTCTTTTCCTTCATGTCTGAATTTTTTGTAATACAATCATATTTTTGATATTGTGAAGTTCTCATCATCATAGGAATATAAAAGCAACATTTTTAAAATTTGTCTTCAATTTCCAAAGACTCAGCATTTATTCAACGCATAAGTGATGAAAGAAGGAAGAATCTATTAACAAAGGCAATTTGTGGATTATGTAAAGGATAAACTCCAAAAAATTTCAAAGACTCAGGGCTTTTCTATAAAATATCAATAAGCTAAGAAAACCTTCTGAAACATCTTTAAAACCTAAGTAAAATGTTCAGAGTATCATATGCCAAAGTAAACCTTTAACGCGTTAAATGTACTCTGTTGTTTTCTTTAGTGTCTAAGATATATTGTGGCTTTATGTTGTTGCCCTTCTAATCTTATTTCAATAAATATGCACTGAATAAAATTAAATGCCAGTTAACTCTGTGGGCCACTAGGTATGCAAGCAAGCAAGAAAGAAAAAATTATGTTTATAATTCTTAGCCATGAATGATCAGATTCTAGTTCCAGGGAACCTTTACCTGAGACTAGTGAAAATTATCATGTAACATTGAAAATATGTTAAACATGAGAGTTATACAGAGAGCATTAACATAGTATAAGGAAGATTTTTCTTTCTGTTTGAAAGATTTGGCAAAACATCACAGAGGTTGAGAACTACAAAGATAAAGTTGAAAAGGCAAAAGAAAACACTTAAAAAGATGCCAAGAACCTGTCTAAAGAAGATTTATAATCCAAGATCTGAAGCATACATTTTACATTCTAATCAAATGGGGCTTTAACATTAGTTTACATCAACAAGGATCAATGTAATGCAGTACTTTAATATGGTTAGCTTGTTATTAATTTTTAAATTCACCATTGATTCAATACAGCTCTAGCAATGTAAAGGAATAAAATAATTTATTTTATAATCCACACATGTTCTAAATATTTCATTTGAACTGCACAACAGTAGAATAATGTAAAGGACACTTTCTTTAGCAGCTGGGGTGTTTCATGATGAAAACATTTTAAAGTCATGACCACAAGGTCAAATGTAACAACCACTCAGGATAACGATACTTCAGGAATCTTGTTCTATTTCACCTGAAAAGTTAGGATAAAGTGTTTTAAGGAATGATTTATACTAGTCTCTCTAAAGGAGATGTTGTGTTGTTCGCAATAATGGATAAATGCTGGAGAGATCTGGTACGGGTGAGAGGACAGCAAAGGAGAGATTAGTGTATGAGGCTGAGTTTGAGACCACTCACCCTTAAAACCACACCAAAAACAAAAAACAAAAGAAAAAGAAGAGTCTATTCTGGAAAACAAGAATATCACCTCATGTGTACAAGGAAAATATGCACTGAAATAACATCTAAGCTAAGAATATGAGAGTTCTAATTTTATAATTAGGATATCACTAATGGAACTAATGAATCTCTGATCAAAATATTTCCTTTTATTCAAGCAATGTATATTTCACTGGTATTTCACTTTCCACCTATTTGTGAACCTTCTATTCATACTATGACCCACCTAGTCTCTGGTCTTATATATGTTATTTAAGTATGTATGTCATATATCCTCAGTTCATTTTGGGAGTGTCACTGCATTGAGGTTGACTTTAAAAGGTTAATCTCGGGCTGGGATGTAGCTCAGTGGCAAAGGGCTTGCCTAGCAAGTGCAACGTCCTGGGTTCGATGCGCAGTACCAAAAAAGAAAAGACAAAAAAATACAGTTTAAAAGGTTAATCTCATCAATAAACACCCTCACAAGCCATGATAATATTTTGTCTAGTTCATGGCTAACTGCTGACCTAGTTTATTTGAAACAAAATTAATGAACATAGAGACAAATTCTATTAGTACTTATTGGAAAAAATTGAAATGAAAAAAAGTCTTGATACTTAATAATGAGATACTATACTTGTTTCATTCTAATATTTACCTTTACAATTTCCCAGAATCACAAAGTATGTATTTGAGTCATGTATTAAAATAATAGATTGTGGTAGATTGTATACCTTCTCAGTTAAAAGTCTAGCTTAGTGAAGCCATAAAAAAAAAGTCCAAAGAAAGGGAAAGAATAACCATTGCTATTAGCAGATTTATACAACTAAAATGTAGAGGCTAATATTTTTAACTCATTGACACAACATAACCACTTTAATTACTAAACATTTTATTTTGAAGTTGTTTATTCAAACCATAGCTCTAGTGGTATTATCAGCTATCCACTATGGAAAGAAAGGAAAGGAAAACTCACCTGGCACTAAAACACCTGGCACTATAGACTAGTAATTTACCTGGATGATTCTTCAATTCAAAAGGCTCTAAAGACGGATTTCTGATCAGCCCCACTCAATAGTTCTGTGACTTCCTTTAGAACAGAACTTGTCTAGAGAAACATATGCTTCAGCGGACCTTAAAAACTAGAAGGCGTCTTCCACCTTCTGCATTCCTTCAGTTGATCTGTCAGAAATTTCACCCCTTTGTTATTTCAGTAAATATTCCTCAGTTTCTATACCTGCTAAACCCTTTCCAAAGGATTTGATGAACAGTAAAATAAAACAGGAAATGTTGTTATCTTTGAATATTTCACAGATTAATATTAGTCAGACATGTAGACAATTAACACTGAATTAACTCCACAGGACAAACCTATTGATGAGGAAAAAAAAGAAACCAGATTTTAGAAAGGCACCCAATTCCACCTAAACGATAATAATGCAGGATGTGTGTGCTACAGGATCTCAAAAACCTGAATACTGAAATGTATGAATACAAAATGGTTTTGAAAGCTTCTGTTTGTACTTTAAATACACACAAACACACACAGAGAGAGAGAGAGAGAGAGAGAGAGAGAGAGAGAGAGAGAGAGAAAAGAAAAAGAAGATAATCCAAAAAGCTGTAGATGAGATGACAGAATACTATGTCTGAGATTAACTACTATACCTCTGGGCTCATAAAAGTTATGTCAATCGAGTCAAGATTAATTTTAAATGCCAAAATATGGGTGGTGCTGCACAGCCAAGGCAGGTAGAGAGTGCTACACTGAAAAAAGTTGGGTGGGATTACAAACCATCTAGGGACTGAAGTTGTCAGTACCACAATATCTCATTGTTAAGCTACAAGGATTGTTTCTGCCTTATTCTATTTATGTATATGCCAAGAAATGCAGAGGTTGCAAAACTAAGGAGAGAAAACCTCCTTAAACAGTGTTCAAAGCAATTACTTGTGTTGTTGACAGGAATAATATTTACTACCATCAGAAAGTGTAAATATTCAAGTACATTGCTAAGAAATATACCATAGTCTACATTCAAATAATAACTTCACTAGTTATAAGGTTGATGTGTGCAGTTGCAGCTTCAGTGATGTGTTGAGGTTATTTTTTTTAATTGCTAGAGTAAGAGTTCAATTTATTTATTGAGTTCAAGGGCAATCTAAAGACTTCATATATCTACCTTGCTGAAAACTGTGATAAATGTGCTGTGACAGAAGTAAAGAATTTCTGCTTAAATATGTAGTATGAACCTTGTGTTCTTAGAATAAGCAAATTCATATGAAAAATATTTTTCTAGATACATATTTGAAATTGCCCTTTCTAGAAAAGCTTTAATGTAATATCTTTACACTCATTTCAAAGGACATGTGGGTTTCTATAAAAATCCATTGTTGTGCATCTTTTATTTCTGTATAAGAGTATTATATAATCTTGAAACAGTGGACTTATTTCCCAAATGTTGTCTGTTCAACAGTAAGCATTTCACACTGTGCCTCAAAGTCTGAACCAAGCAAGGCATTTGTCATTAAAGTTAACACTGGGAACTAGTGGTGTATGCACACACATAGCAAGAAAAAGGTTATTCAATTGTTCTAAACACGGCAGAAAGATTTCATTGCACCTACCTTTCTCATATAACATTTTGGCAGTTTCATTTCATACTGTCTATATTGAGTTTGTGTATGAAGCACGTGTGTGCGCGTGCACACATACACACGCACACATAAATTGAATATTTCACAATTTAGTTAGGAAAAGAGAATCCTGTTTATATCATACATACTCCATGTGAATAAAGCATGAATTAGTTTCGTCTTAAAGGATTGCATAATTGTCATCCTATAAATGACTAAGTTTCTAAGTGCCCCACACTGTTCTAGCCAACAACTTGGATAGCGAAATTAAAGAAATCTTAACTTTATCAATTGATTAAAAAAATAGGGCTGGGAAGGTGGCTCAATGGTAGAGCGCTTGCCTTGCATGCTTGAGGCCCTGGGTTCGATTCCTCAGCACCACATAAGCAAAAAGAAAAAAGCCGGAAGTGGCGTTGTGGCTCAAGTGGTAGAGCGCTAGCCTTGAGCTGAAGAGCTGAGGGACAGCGCCCAGACCCAGAGTTCAGGCCCCATGGCCGGACCCAAAAAAAAAAAAAAATAGGTCTAGGCATAGTTTTCAAAACAGGAAGAGCAAGGTTAAGATGTCGCTCAGTGACAAAGTACAATGCTTTGGATTTAATCTTCCATATCAAAAATGAAAAATGCATGGAGGAAAAGGGAGACAGGAAAGGAGGTGGGGACTGAGGGAAGGAATGAAATGAGGTAGAGAGGAAGTGAATGAATGAAAGTAGAGAGTGAGAGAGTGAGGAAAGAGAAAAGCAAAATAGATTCAACAAATTGTTTTGCTTTTCTATCTGAGATTCTTGGCATTGTCATATACAAAGCCTTTACCAAGATGTATTACTTCAGAATTAGAACGATTAAAAATGCCATATTATAAACATAGTTAGTAAAAACATTTACAAGCATACTGTAACAAGAGGAACCAATGCTATGAAATCTTCACGATCTAACCATTGTGTTCGATAAAAGTAATGCTTTTACACAACTATGAAAATGAAAATTTCAGAGTAAAGTATTATAACTGGCCAAATATTGGTCTCCAAATGCTGTCTCTTAATGCAATTAAGTAAACTTTTACCTTAAAGCAAAACTGTTTCCACAAAAACTACATTTGTGGAGTCATTATTTAATAAGTACATTTAAATTTAAATATCCCCTGTAATGATTCAAATCATTAATTCTTGGAAAACACCAAAGCACTGCAATTGCAAATTTGTCAGAGCAATTTAGCAAAACACATTAAAAAAGTTGTAGATTATTTTATTGTGCCAACATTTTATTAGGTTGGTCTGTTTATTTAAGAGGACTGTGAAGCTTTATACAATATTTTTACTTGGTATACATGATGTAACTATTTAAGAAAATTTGCATACTGACATCAATTTCCATTCCTAAGGAATTATCATTTTACTTCATTATAAAATTTTGGTGGATAAATTAGTACAGTAATAGTCGGTCAAGTGAAATTGAGTTTGCTATGTGGCCATTGTGATATCACTGTCCCATTGTGTTTTCACAAACCAAATATGACCTCATAACATTTTATATTTCTTATTTTTTTTTTGTCAGTCTTGGGGCTTGAACTCTGGGCCTGGGCACTGTCCCTCAGCATTTCAGCTCAAGGCTAGTTCTCTACCACTTGAGCCATAGCGCCACTTTCAGCTTTCTGGTGGTTTATTAGAGATAAGAATCTCACGGAGTTTCTTGCCCAGGCTGGCTTTGAACCAGGATCCTCAGATCTCAGCCTTCTGAGTAGCTAGGATTACAGGTGTGAGCCACAGGTGCCCAGCGTGTTGGATTTTCATTATGCGGTAATTCATTTCAATGGAAATATAACTATCATATATAGCTTTCAATTTTATAGTTGTTATGTCAATAATTATAAGGAATAAATTATCATTACTAATATTATTATTATTATTTTATGCCAGTACTGAAGCTTAAATTTTGGGCCTTGGTGATGTCCGTAAGTTTTTTCCTCAAGGTTAGTGTGCTACTACTTGTTACACTTTTGATTTTTGGTGGATAATTGGAGATAAGTATCTCATGGGCTTTCCTGCTTGGGCTGGCTTTGAAACATGATCCTTACACTGCAACCTCCTGAATAGGTAGGTAGAGGCAGGAGCCACAGGAAGGAGATGATGGAAAACATTATTTTTTTATATTCTATTTGACATCAGAATACACATATTATTTTAACAAGCAATTAATGCATATAGGGAAATATACATTTTGCATGCTTGGTAAATATGCACAATTTATTTTCCACATGTAGCAGTAGCTACTATTTAAGTAGGTATTAGATTCAACAGATAGTGTTAATTTGAGTTCCTGCTGTGTCTGTTATTTCCTTTGCAAAGTGCCTTTCTGATGACATTTTATTACTGACTTAGAGACTGAGAGGATTCATGAATAAAGTACTGTAAAATTCTGCATAACAATATCTTTAAGCTTGATTTCAGTAATTATTCTATTTCAAGGTCATCTAATATTATTCATCCAGATTTTCAATACCTTCTCTCTAGGCTTATGTAAGCCACAGACATGCAAGTAGGAACTAAATGAGGTATGGATTGCATTCTGCTCAGAGTATAGGACCAGTAACTTATTGTTACAAAATTCCAACTTCTAATTATAAAGGAAGGTAATAGAGAATTACTTGAAAATTGCATGTAAAGATGTCTAACTTATTTTAAAAAATAAAATGATTAATTTTATAACTTCTCAGAACATTCTCAAGATTGTTATTTTGCACATATAAGCTATGTATGAGTAGTTTGTATTATTCACCTCTTTATAATTTAGTTGTATATTAAAATCCATACCCTAGAAAAAATATATTGAAGCTTTGTAAACAATGATAAAAAAAAGATGTATTGATGTGGATGATGTTTTCTGACATCTTACACAAAACTCATGTGGATCCTGGACTTATGAATCAATCTATAACAATAATTCCACAGATTCTCTAAACATCAAGGCTTTATATTTGTGTGACATTATAGGTGTGTGGAGGTGTGATCTTGTATGCTGCAAGTTCCATCTTCAATATAATAATACACCACAAACCACAATAATTTTATGATCATGGAATTCCAGGAGTTTATTGTTTACCTTTTATGATCATGGGATCCCAGGAGTTTATTGTTTACCTTGTCCTATTTCTGTAAATTTTATGTGTTTAAGCATTCATCATATTGTTAGTCAAGATATTATTAAAAGAGTTCCTCTTAAGAATAGTATCAGAAGAAATGTCTGTACTATCACCAGAAAGAAGAGATAATTGAAAGGAAATAATTCAATTTAGATTAATCATGAATAATGATTAACCAATGTGAAGTGTGTTTTCCTATTGCTTGTGAATTACAATATGAGATATATATCTATATCTATATATATCTATATATCTATATCTATATATATATGCTATTGATAGTGTACAATTATTCCTCTGCTGGAAAAATGAAAATTAGAATCCAGCATTTGGAATTATATTTTGCAGAGGACACCAATAGATGATGGAATGAATGAGTTAATAAAAATCAGAAATGTCAAATTTGCTTCTGAGCTTCAAGTTAAATAATGGAGTAATTCTGTTCAGGGCAAAAGCATATTTTATCTTAAAATCAAAGTTCTAAAGACATACCTCAAAAGACTAAATTTAGATTCCTCGTCTCCTTAGAAGGGAAAAGATCAAATAAATGTACAAACTTACATGTCCTTGTAATTGAGTAACCTTCAGTTAAATTGGAAACTTAACACAGTAAATGAAAGGTAAGTTTTAATTTACTAGCTCAGTATGGGCTGCTGGAAAAATTAAATCATTTTGGGGAGATCAATTTGCATCACAAAATTTATTATCTGTAGTTAACTAACCTTTAGAAATTATATCTATATATCCATATATCTATCTATTGATGTATCTACCTATATATTTTTTTCTTCTTTGAAAATTCCTCCTATCACAATATTTGGAAAATGGAGTTAATAAGAACTACATGGAATGACTGCATTGACGTGGAAACCACAGAAAGTCTGAGATGGATGGAGTTGTCAATATCCTGAATGAATTGATGAGCTGTCGACCCATTACATTTTGCACTTGAAAGCATATGGAGAAATACTTTATATCATTTTCAAATAGCACAAAATGGATAAATCTTAAGGGTAATGAAACTGAAGTCCCTATTTTCAACATTTGATCAATGGTCATTTTTTATTCTTTTTTATTTTGTACATATCTGATTTCCATAGCTTAACAAAGCCTAAATTTAAACATGATTACTATATATCATATAATTTTAAATTTAGTTATGTTGTTATGTTAGACATATGTATTTGAGCCCATATTTGCAATAGGAAGCAAGGCAACTGATCTTCTCTGTACAAAAGTAAATTGCAACATTTATGACAGTGATAATTAATCATAATTGAGTTATCATGCCAAAATTCAGACTCTGAATTTACATTCTAGCCAATATAAAGAAAAGTTGCACAACACTACAGAACTTGAAATGTCTGAGCTTCCTGTACACAGATCCATATGCCAATGACAAGATACCAGAAAATCTCTTTTGCCTATTTCCAAGTTTTGGAATGTCTATAATAAAAAAGAATTAACACTTACTTGTGTCCTTCACTTTGATTTTTTTTCTTTTTACTTAATAGGAAATATCTATGCTTCTTGAGATTTGACAGATTTACTTTTAATAAGAAAAAAGCAGGAAAAGCAATTACACTGAAAATGTCTACTTTTCCCCTGGTGTGTCACTGAGTTCTGCTAAGTGCTATACATAGTCATTACGGCACATAGCAACAAAGTCACTACCTGTGGCAGGATGAATTTAAATGAGAGCTGATGATCTGTGGGACTGCAGGAGGTCTCCTCTATCAGATCTTGAGTGTACATATGAGACGCCCACAAGGCCACGCATTGCCATCTAGTGTAGCCAGTTATCTCTTTCCATTTGACCGTAGTGCTGTTTTTCTCTGTAAGCCATATCAAATAGGAACCTGACATTATTTAACAGATTTTTTAAGTTGAAGTAAGCTACTAAAGAGGCCAAGAATTTTAAAAGGGAGCAAACAATATATTTTTTTCTTACATTCTGACTTACTCCAATTATTTCATATTGTATGACAGCTACCACCACACATCCAGTTATTTCAAAAGAAATCTAGGAATCTATCCCTATCTGTAATCATATCCTCCACATTTTATTTAAGACATCTCATGTCTAAGTTTCTCCAGAAAACTTACCCTCCTTCAAACCACTATCTTCTCTGGTTATTATGATTATCTGATTGCTATTCAAGCAATGACATTTTATCATGAAAATGTAAGCTACTTATGATGCTTTATGCCTGTTATCCCAGCCTTCTGGAGACTGAAGAACAGGAATTTGAACTACCCTTTTCTACAAAACAAGACTTTACCTCAAAAACAAAACAACAAGAAATCCTACCCCCACACCCACTAAATAGCAACAGAAACAAAACTGAAGAATGGAAATCTGTGAATTTATAATTATTTGGAGTTAAATTGCTGTTTATTAGGATATTATCATTTTTTCTTATATTTTGGGGCATTAGTTGAGGCATATTTTTTCATGAAATTAAAAACAGGGTAGCACTCACTATTACAATGACTTCATATCAAATGAGGATAATGTGCGACTTATACACTGAGCTGTGTAATAATAGGTGTGCTGTAGGAAATTGAAAAGTGTACCTTTTAAACTTCTTTGGGCATTTGCAAGGTATTTCTGACCATGTTTGGTAAAATTGTATGTTAGAAATCTGCAAATGATGTGGGTTTACTATAATTAAATCATGTCACTCATACAAAAAGAAAACTCAATATATCACAAAAATTGAAAATAGGGCCTTTACAGCTATATTGTAGGGTGCTATTTCTTGACTAAAATTTGCAGGAAAGGAAAAAGAATGATAAACCATGAATATTTTTGTAGTCATCTGACATCAGCCTTATGTCAACAGTTCTGGTATTCTTTACTTTCTTATGTAAACAAATTGGATACTTTATTAAAGATGTAACTATCCAAGAAGACACAAGTCAACTGATAATGCAGAGTGACATAGCACCTCATTTCCTGGACCCTTTGTTTCTTTTGAAAGAATATTTTCAATTCCCACTCTCAAAAAGTTCATGGTTTTCCTTTACAAAATATCTATGATCTTTCAGTGACCAGGTGTGAATGTGTTAATTCCTATAACCAGGAGGACAATGAAGAAGAAGTGAGAACTCTTTCTTGTTAGGAAAAAATTAACCCAGGAAAAAAGATGCTTAGTACTAATTCTTCATGCTATCTTATTTCCTTCACTATAAAATAGTTGGTTCTGGAACTCTCGCTGTAGTTAGAATATACTAACTCACGATTTTAACTGATGACCTACCAACTGAACCATGAGTTCTTCATGGTTCAAAGATTGCCTCTAAATGTTGATGAATTGTCTGTTTTATTACTAGATAATCAAATCTGATGCATATGTAAGTACTTACAGAATGAATATATTGCATGAAAATCAAGTACTTAAGACAACATAATAGTGAATTTGGTCATAGTGAATGCTTATTTTTTATTATATGTTGAAGCTGATTGGCCAGAATTTTATTGAGAAGTTTTGCATTGATGTTCATTAAAGAAATGGTTCTATAATTCTCTTTTTTTTGGAAGAGTCTCTATTTGACTGGGGGGCTACTGAACACTTCTCTTTTCTAACTTAATGATGACTTTTTCTTTGTGTATGGCTGAATTTATTTCTGAAAAGTTCGCTGAAGTAGTAACAAATATCAAGGGGACTTTTTAAATATCTATTGCAGCAATTCTGACTACATTCTCCAAAGTGGTCCGAAATCATGATCATCCTTCCTTCATCTCAAGAGTTATGTATATACATGTACACCAACCTACCCACCAAATGGACAATTTTTCTGCTGTCATATTTCAAAAAGTAAGATAAATACAAACAACTATGATCATATCCTTACACATTGCATGTATGCTTCAAATTATATCTTTATAATTCACAGAAACCATGATCATTAACTAAATGTTTAAAAGATAGGTAGTGTTATACAGATAAAAAGGATTAACATAAACAAACCCCAATGGATGTCTGTCTCTATGAGATAGAGACATTTGTTGACTTAATTATCTTCCTTGTGGCACTAATGCTTCTTAGGCCAGTTAAAAAATTATAAGCACTTACATGTGGAAATATTTTCTTGATTTGTGTTTTACTAGAGCAGGGAAAAATTACACAAATTACAATGGTAAGCTCAATCATGATTTTATCCTTCAAAATAAATTAGAAAGTATGGACATAAGATGACTTTGGATGACTTTGGTTCAATTAAACATGTTAATAGAATGAACAGTGGATAAGAAAATATAACATTACTCAATGTGCTGGTGATCCTTTATATCTTTTGATTTACCAAACAATCGCTGTCCCAAAGGGGTAACAAAGTTGATAAGAAATGTGCTCATTACCTTACTTATATAACTGTCACCTCTCTGTACATCAACTTGACAATATAAAAGGAAAAAAAATTTAAAAATACTATAATTTACTGGGTTGTATGTGCAATTATGCAAAGTACATTTTGACAAGGAACTTTATATGACAAGAAACTTTAAAAAATTATGTTCCCTGAATTTTTTCACAGTTTTTTCTCATTTCCTCTAACCTTCATAAATTTTATGTAGAAATAATGCAGCACTAAGTTTTAATTTGTGAAAATGAGTGGTGCAACATTGTGGCTATCTATAAATGAGGTGAATCTAAGAGATATGCCATAACTTTGAATACCTAAACAAAATTCTACCTAATAAAAATAATAATGGTTAGCGATTGTGTATATTTATTGAACTCATTATATTGAGACACTGTGCTAAAACATGTGAGTATGAAGGTAGTAAAAACAACTACTTGGCTACTAAATGAATGTGAGAAAATTTGATTATTACTAGTCAATCTCTTGTTGATTAAAGACAACATGTTTATTAGTAGAAATTATTATGAATTTAATATTTATAGTATATTTAAGACAATGATATAATCTTATCATCTTAAGAATATTAGCTGTATAAGAAAATTGAATGATTCACTTTAGTCTTATAGACCAGAATATTTTTTCAGTTCTGAATTTTGCATTCATACTTGCTTTAGTGTATTTATTTATTTATGCTGTCATGGGCTCTAACTGAAGCCTGGGCACTGTCCTCCAACTTTATACTCAAAGCTAGCTCTCTATCATTTACCATATCTCCACTTCCAGCTTTTTGGTGGTTATTGGGAATAAAAGTTTCATGGAATTTCCTTCCCACGCTGGTTTTGAATCATGGTCCTCTGATCTCAGCTACCTGAATACCTATGGTGAAAAGCACAAGACACTGGAGCCCAGTAATTTCCTATTATTTTTCTATTTGACTTTGAAAGCTAGAAATATAGTAGTCCCAATAATCTTAGAGTAAGCTGGAGAAGCTAGATATTATTTTCTCTTTGTAGATTTTACTCTAAGTGTATAACAATAATTGAAAACCCCTTCTAGAAACACAGACTCTTTCTGAAATTCATAAAGCAGGTTTCATTTATTCAGAAACTAATCTCTTATCAATTTTGCTTCTAGCACTTGACATTTTCTTAACTAATAAAACAAATTCTAATATTTATCTTTATTCAGCATTCTACATATTGTAATCAAGGCACAATAGAGAAGAGAAAGTATAACAGCAAATCACATCTTTTCAAAGAAATATTTGTATCTCACATGAATTATTGCTGTGAGTTCCAAAGACAACAATTCAGAGCAAGCCTGAAAATATTGGTTTGTTCAAAGTTCCATGAGCTATATTAATTTTTCAATCCCCTGAAAATAAAATATAGAATTTATACCAAAGATTAATATACAAACCTAATAAAAATCTCCATTAAGATGACACATAGCTTCACTGAATTTTAAATGAGCATTTTTATTATTTTTAATTAGATTTATTCATTCCCATAAATTTTCCTACCATATCTTCCCCTTTTCAAATAATCTGTAAGTAAAATATTCTTTCAGAATTGATAGTTACTCTTTTCAAGGAAAGAAATGGTTTGGGAAATAATATAAGATATGATTGTTTTGCTAATTTTAATTTAAAGGTGTTTTGAGGCTTACACAGTATGGAGGTTTCTGTAGATCACTTACATTCACTCAGCTTTACCATAGTTTTATTTTGTCAAGTTCTATGATTTTTTCCATGACAGGAATTTGTGTGTGGGTGTGTGGGTGTGTGTGTGTTATGAGTGTGGGTAGTTGTAGGTGTGTATGCTTGAGATTTTGTACAATGAGTGGTCTGTCTAACCCTAAAGATTTCTGAAAACTATGATTCTTGACAAAGCATTAAAATTTATTCATTGATTATTTGTGGAATCATACAAGCATATAGTTATAAACCTATACATAGTTCTTTCTTCTACTAGCTATGTTACCATGGAGACAATGGGTTTCACCCTTGAAGAAATTGCCCAGTCTTATTACTCATTGGAATATAATTTTAACTAATATTACTAAACTAGTGAAAATTATCTTAATAAATAATGTTAGGATTAAAATACAATTTTCATCAAGAAAGAGGCAAGGAAGAAAAAGGCTAACCCATTTAGTCATTTTTTAAATGTAGAACATATTGCATAATAGAGATTTTTTTTAATGGGCAATTGTATAAGAGATAAAGGTATAGTAGCGAAATTTAATCTTGGTGCTCTCCAATTTAAAGAAGGAAATGAGTATAATAACAGAAATTATATTCCTAGTAAAAGTACCTTTTAACAAAATTGATTTCTCAAAGGCTTAGGAATGTGATGTCCCAACGTTCAATTTTTTCTTAGAATCTAGATGAACATTGGCTATACAGAAGTTTTTCAGAGTTTAATGTTGCCAAGAACATTATGAGTCTTCTGGTAGTCAAAGTAAATTCCTTGTGACAAATCTACCAGACCAATTTCCTAAAGCTCAAAAGTTGTCTTGTAGTTATTGAGGAATAAATACTAAACACCAGGTTAAAATTATTTTAGCTTTATGAAGCGTATAACTGAGTTCTGTCCTCATATTATTTTTTTGAAATTTAAAGAGCTTTGATTGAAGAACTGTGCCTGGTTCAGAATCATCGGGCATCGTGGATTTTGCTCTGCTGAGTTTGTTTGCAAAATAAAATCCATGATCAAAGCAATGACATGCTTCTGAAAGACATAAGAATTTATAAAGAAGATAAAAGATTAAAATAAGGCTCATAGATGCCCCACAAGAAATAAATGAATCATGAAAATGTGGTATATGTACCATAATAGAATTTTACTCATCTTTCAGAAAAAAATACTGTACCATTCCTAAGGAAATGTAAAAACTTGGAAAAATTATATTAAGTGAAGTAAGACAAATCTGGGGCAGGGGAGGGAGCACAGGTTTTCTCATTTGTGGTAGATAGAATGTGCCTCTAAGTCTATAATTAAAAACGTTAAGTGGTATGCAAATGGTTACAAATAAATGAACTAAAGTATAATAGACTTTATGGAGAATTCAATAGTATAAACTTTTTTAAAAATTATTTATTTTTTATTGTGAAAATACTGTACAGAGGGGTTACAATTACATGGGCAAGATAATGAGTACATTTCTTATCAAGCATTGTAGTCTCCTCCTCTGTTTCCCCTTCCCATCCCTTCCCATCCTCCCCCCCCCCCCCTTACCTAATCCTCCCCGCCCCCCCACCAAAGTTGTAAAGTTCGTTTTCGACATAACGACTTGTACTTCTCATTGTTGCAACGGGTCAATAGTATAAACTTTTTCAAATAGGTAAATCCCAACAAAATGGTTATTTGCAAGAGGGGTTATAAATCAGAGGGAGAGGGGGAAACAAATAGAAGGGGCAAAATGCAGTCAAGAATTGATTGTATATATTACAAAACTAAGAGAAGTAAGGAAGGGTGAGTAGAACAGGGTATGGGCATGTTACCAGGGGTGACACTGAACAAGATGTACTGCATTCATAAACTGCTTTCTTAGATGTCACCTCTTTGTACAACCACTTATATATAATTAAAATTAAAATTAAAAAGGACTATTAAGAAAACAAAGTAGCATCATCCAAGATAATGCTAAGTGAAATGAACTCCAAGACATGGTCACAAGAGGTTTTGCTTTGCTGTTGTTCTCAGTGTACTACATGATTTTTTTTCTTTTTTGTTGTTTTCCCCCTGTGATTTATTCCATGCTGTCACTGCATTTGATTTTGGTATATATGTTTATCTGAACTAAGGAAGGGAAGGGGAACAACAAAATGGTGAGACCAAGGACAAAAAGGGAGCCTATGCACCAATGATACTCAAAAGACAGTGTGTTGGAAATGATCTGTACGGCATGGCGGGGGGAGTGAAAGGAGGGAAAGAGGGAGAAAATGAGGGAAGGGCTAACAAATAAGACAAGAAATGTAATCATTATCTTACTTGTGTAACTGTAACCCCTCTGTACATCACCTTGAAAATACATTTTTCTTAAAGAAAGCATAAAATCGCTCTTTATGTCTATCAGTTTAAATGTTTAGGAAACTGTTTTTTTAGGAGATTTTAATAAACTGGTGATATAATATTTTTGGGGGAATAATTTTAGCCAGTATTATTGGTTTTGGTGTAATCCAAATAATATAAATATACCTTCACAAGATAATGACTGGCTCATAGCCTCTTGTTTGAATAAACATAATACAGAGTAAAACATGATCAAACAAAAATGGGTTTCAGAATATGGGAGTAAATGGGAGTAAATATATACTAAAATAAGGAAAATTGATGAAAGATTAGAGAATGAAAAATCAGATCAAATTTTTGGTTACTTAATGATTTTATGAACAACTATGCATACAAGATTTAAAAATTCTTTGAACCAGTCATAGTTTTAAAAGGAAAAAATATATATACATAAATATGACTAGAAAGAAGTAATGGTCAGAAAGAAATTGTCAGAAACTATGCATACAAGATTTAAAAATTCTTTGAACCAGTCATAGTTTTAAAAAAGAAAAATATATATACATAAATATGACTAGAAAGAAGTAATTGTCAGAAAGTGGACTGGAACATCACTACCATAGACAATATTTAAGAATTTAGGCGGATAATAACTAAAATATAATAAGCAGATCAATTATTATGTCAGTTTAGTGAGGTATGATTTTTAATTTTTATATGTTCCTGTTTTTTAACCATTTAGTTTATCCAAATCTTCTCAGTATGTAATCATTACTCTACCTTCATGAGGAAAGAAAAATGTGTTCCAAACAAAGAGTAATCCCTTTTCAGAAAGTACCTGAATTACACAAAATAATGCTAGTTAAGCTCAGCCAAGAGTTGTTGGGAAGGTCCCAGCTCTTCAGACTCAGGTCATTTAACCTTTGCCTCCAGAAAACAAATATTGTTGTTTTATAAGTAACTTTTTTTCCTCTGACTAAAAATATAAGTAGTACCTGTGGGGGGTTGGGGAATTCTGAATCATCTTCCTTCTCAAAAGTTGCCCACTTGTAGGAAATTTTCCTAAATCAACTTTGCTTTAGCCAATTTCAGATTCTTTTTTAACTGTGTGTGTGTGTATGTGTGTGTGTGTGTATACATTCAAGTGTGTATGTGAATGTGCATATGCATATGTATGGCCATATGTATTTTCACTTAGTATCACAGTTTTTTGACGTACTAATTTTATAAAAATAGAAATTGCATTAAAAAATGAATTCAAGACCGTAAAGTGGAGACGACTTTTTGCATGGTTTGAGAACAGTCATTTCATTCCAATAGTATATAAACTTTATATAAACTTTAATAAATATTAAACTTTAATAATATAAAGAATGTCTTATAAATACCAAAGTCAAAATAAAATTTTGTCTCTCTTTCCACATATACACATAAAGAAATGCATACGCACATACACACACACTCGCACATTTCTTGATTTTACATCACAAGCATCAGAAAAGAGAAATAACCATCACGAATCAGATCATGAATGCTCTAGTGAAGTTCTCAGGGCAACTAAAAGATTTTTGAAATATGTGTTTTGAGTCTGATAAGTTTTATTTCTTCTTCACAACTTAGTTAAAAAATGAATACCTTCTTTAACCTTACCCAGTCTCATAGTTATCTATAAAATAGCAATTACAGTGTGGAATTGTTTGTGAACATTTGGGTAAATGCCCAAAAATAAGATTGCTGGGTCATAGGGGAGTTCTATGTGGAGTCTTTTGAGGAACCTCCAATACTGCTTTCCAAAGTGGTTGAATAAGTTTACATTCCCACCAACAATGCAGTAAGGTTCCTTTCTGTCCACATCCCCTCCAGCATCTGTTGTTATTAGAGTTCTTGATTTTAGCCATTCTAACTGAGGTGAGGTGGTATCTCAATATTGTTTTGATTTGCATTTCTTGTATGGCTAGGGAGGTTGAGCATTTCTTCATGTATCTATTGGCCATCCTTCTTTCCTCTTCAGAGACGTTTCTCTTCAAGTCTTTAGTCCACTTATGTTTATTTACTATAGCTAAGATATAGAACCAACCCTGATGCCTCTCAGTAGATGAATGGATCAAGAAAATGTGGTATAACTTTGGAAAGCAGTATGGAGGTTCCTCAAAAGACTTCACATAGAACTCCCCTATGACCCAGCAATCCCACTTTTGGGCATTTACCCAAATGTTTACA
>NW_012267352.1:5131107-5155501 GCF_000151885.1 Dipodomys ordii
AAACAAAGGAGGAGGCTACAATGCTTGATAAGAAATGTACTCATTATCTTGCCCATGTAATTGTAACCCCTCTGTACTGTATTTTCACAATAAAAAAATAAAATAGCTATTATACACATCCTGAAATATCATATGAAAAAGAAATAGCCAGTATAAACAGCTGGCATTTAGTAGACAATGATGAATACTTATATCAAGGATTAAAAGATGAAAGAAACGTTTTTGATCTGCTCCTTTTTAAGTGGAAATAATTCTACAATTGAAATGGAATCAATTTCTAGCACAAGGTTTTTGATAACAGAGAAGAATATCTATTTTGGACTTGCCCCTAAGGAAAGTCTATAAAATATTTTGAGAGTTATAGGCTCACATAATAGAGAAAGAACACAAATAGGAAAAATGCCTTCATGTTCTGAGCAGACTTTGATTTACAGTAGACCCAATGAAAGCAGCAGAGAACTATTGAAAATACTGAGTTAAACTTTACAACCACTTTGGGTAATGCCCTCTTTACCTTATATTCAATGTTAATAGAATACTACCATTTAGTCCATATATTTTGTTTGTTAGAAAAGATCAGAAACTCAAACTTTGAGAGAAATGGATTTTATGGCCGTAAAAAAATGTGTTCTCAACTCAATGAAATAACATACCCCTACCCCAAGGCAATACCACATTCTTAGGGAGAAATTTACTACTGTAAATTATATAACTAGACTAAAAAAATGCTATAAAAGGTATCATCCAGAATGAAAGCTTTAAAACAACTTGATTATCTATGCAAATATTATTTTTATGTAACTATAATACACAGTATCAAATCTAAACCTAAAATTTATAATGGATCTTGTTCAACTTTATTTAAATTTTGTTATCATTCACTTGCATTCTTATTTTTTTCAACCCTGTATACTAAAACTCTGGTTTTGAGAAAGAATAACAAATATATTACCACATATTATTCTCTGAGAAAACTTAGAAACTTCACTATTAAACTACTTTTGAGATATATTTATGAAAATATTATAATTAACCATCATTTTATTGTCCTAGTATGTAAAGACATTACTTTTTTGTTGATTAGATGGAGCAGTTTTTTTTTTCTTTTGGCAAACATCACAGATGCTATAAACTGTACTGGGCTATGAATTAACTGTTGAGTTCCATGAACAACTAGCTAATATATCTACAATGAAAATTATATATATATTTAAATAAGATTTTTATTGTGAAAATACTGTACAGAAGGGTTACAGTTACATGAGCAAGGTAACGAGTACATTGCTTATCAAGCATTGTTGCCTTCACCTATGTTTTTCCCTTACCATCCCTTCCCTCCCACCTCCACATCTACACTCCCCCAACAATTCCCCCTTTCTGACTAAATTATAAAGTTCATTTTTCAACATAGTGTCTTGTACATCTCATTGTTGCAATGGGTCAACCTGTGTCCCTATTTAAACATTTTGTTTTTTCCCTTCCCCTCCCCAAATTATATCATCATCAAATACAGTGAAAACAGGGGATATACGATGGAGAGGGATATACAAAGCAACAAAAAAAATCACATGGTACCTTATAAATACATTAGAAACTATAGCAAGAAAGAAAAAAAAAACATGTGTCCATAACTTGGGGTTCATTTCGCCTAACTTCATTTTATATGGTCATATGTATATAGCTTTTGACCTTTTCTACTTGTCATAGATATATATATGTATATATATGCATATATACATATATATATGACAACATATATACATATATATATATATGACAAGTAGAAAAGGTCAAAAGCTATATACATATATATATCCATAAAATGCTATAAAAATTTCAATTGGTTTTATTTTTAAATAACACTATAAAAGAAGAACTGAAAAATGCAGTTAATAAATAGGTCCAATTCACTCTTTGTTCAAAAGTTTCTGTTGTCAGTTTATTTCAGGAGGAAAATAAACACAGCAGTGTCTTGAGAGATTGCTCAAGAGTAGCAACTACTCAGGGCTTTCTTCTGAATTTGTCCATTCATGCAATGATGCTAAAAGACAAGATTGCAATGATGCTAAGAGACAAGACACTAACCAAGTATCTTTGATCAAGATGGTCATCAAAAGTAAGTCCTCAAGCCAGGTGCTGGTGGCTCATGCCTGTAATCCTAGCTACTCAGGAGGCTGAGATCTGAGGATCTCAGTTCAATGCCAGCCCAGGCAGGAAAGTCCATGAAACTTATCTCCAATAAACCACCAGAAAACCGGAAGTGGCACTGTGACTCAAGTGGTAGAGCACTAGCCTTGAGCTGAAGAGCTGAGGGACAGCACTCAGGCCCAGAGTTTAAGCCATACAACCGACCAAAACAAAAAAAAAGTAAGTCCTCAAATAGGCGTGGTAGCCCATGATGGTAAGCTGAGATAAGTGGGAGATAGACACAGGTACATCAAGGTGCAGCTCTGGCCTGGAAGACCCTATCCAAAAAAACAAACTGGAGCACAATGGTGGGAGGCGGGGGAAGTTGGGGGGGAAGCTCAAGTGCTGATGTACAAGGATCTGAATCTAAACCACAGTGCCAAAAAAAAAAAAAAAAAGGAAAAAGAAAAAACAAGGAAATTCTTGAGGTAGTAAAATCTTCAGTCCTGTCTATCCTAATTAAGTAAATTAGACCATCGATTTGCTATTTCTTACTCATTGTAAAAAAAGAATAAAAAAAAACAATGAGGCAACCAGATTTTTCTTGTTAAACTAATGGTGACACTTTCTAGGTCAACAAATCACTTCACCTATTGTATTTTTTTTTCAATTCTTACATCAAAGCTGAATACTTAATTAAGAAAAAATGTCTGGAGATACAGACCATATGGACTTTTTATTGTCTAAAAACAAAATCTCTTCATGCATTATGTAAGGGGAAAAAAAACAAAATACAGAAAGTTTTATTTTTTTTTGTCAGTTATGTGACTTGAACTCTGGGCCTGGGCTCTGTCCCTCAGACCTTCAGCTCAAGGTTAGTACTCTACCACTTGAGCCATAGCACCACTTACAATTATCTAGTGGTTTATTGGAGTTAAGCGTCTCATGGAATTTCTTGCCCTGGATAGCTTTGAACTGCAATACTAAGATCTCAGCTTCCTGAGTAGCTAGGATTACAGGCGAGAGTTGCTGGTGCTTGGCAGAAAGTTAAATTTTGAATGAGCACACCAGCCCCTGAGAAAAGAAATAAGAATTATCATGTATAAGTCACGTATTATATATATATATAGATAGATATATTTACATTTATTTATTTATTTTTGGTGAGAGGAGACAACATTTACTCCATGCATGCTGTAACCCTTTCAACTGAAAAGTCACTCACCATGACCTTAGTATTCAGCCATAACTTTTAACTGGCTCTGCTCAAACAATGGCAGATTAAAAATTTAATTCCCAAACATGCATCTTGGTAGCCAAAGTAATAATGTGAAATGTTTAGTGGGTTATCAAGCTGTGGCTTCTCACTAAAAATAATAATCCTAAGTTCTTACATGACACTCATTTTCCTAGTGACAGAAGCTATTCAGTTGCATACATAGTAAAGAATTCAGGTTGTAAAAAGATGATTGCAAGCCTTTAATGCATGCCTTCTTCTAGATACATCTTCATAGCTCACCTGTGTTGCCAGTGAGAAACACAACTTGTGCTAATTCTCTGTCCTCAGCAAGATAAGTATCTGAAAAATGTCATCAATTTTTTCTAACAGAAGCATTATTTTCTCCAAATGAGATTTTCTCTGAAACTGGGTTAAATAAACTTGCTATTTCTTTTCTTTTCA
Organism: Dipodomys ordii; assembly: GCF_000151885.1. Lineage (NCBI taxonomy): Eukaryota > Metazoa > Chordata > Mammalia > Rodentia > Heteromyidae > Dipodomys > Dipodomys ordii. The sequence goes on from NW_012267352.1 coordinate 5,134,916, forward strand.
ATTCTTTTGTTTTTTAACCTAAGTATCAGTGAGGAAACACTATCTTCCAAGGAAATATTAGCTTCTGTAAATTAAAAAGAAATGCTTAATTTCAATGTTTCTGCAAATCTTTGTAAAATTACATACAGTAATGTGGAGAGACAAAGTAAGTAGCTTGTGATTACTCCTTATGAATATGGAATCTTATAACAGAGAAGAAAATGAATGAGAAGTAATGCTACCTTGGGACCAAAAACTTTCAAGAAATGTCATACATTTGATAGAAACATTTTTCCTTAGTATGAAATTACATCAGTTTTACCATGTTGCCTAATATAAATACTTTTATCCTTAAAAATCTTTCTTTTTCACTGTGGATATACATGCAAATTTATTGATCTAAAATTACCTCATGTAAAATAGAAAAGTTGAATAGACCTCTATTGCAAAAATCTTAGCTCAAACATCCAGCAGAATTCCTGTGTTGTATACTGAATAGTCTTACCACCAAAATTTGCTAATTTAAGTCTTTGTTTTATATTTTGATGTTTTAACTGCTTTTATAATATATATTTTATTGTAAACATACTGTACCAAGGGGTTACAATTACATGAGTAAGATAATAAGTACATTTCCTATCAAACATTATTATCCCTTCCTCTGTGTCTTAACTGCTTTGCTGGTAGGAAAAATAAATCATAATTGGAAATAACCTTCTAGTACTGAATAAGCACTGAGCAGAAATTTGACATTAAAATTTGTTGAGCCAAGCACTAGTTGCTCAAGCCTATAATTGTAGCTACTCAGGAGACTTAGATCTAGAATCACAATTCATAAACATCCAAAGCAGACAATTCAATTAAAGAGCAGAAAACCAGAACTGAAGGTGTAGCTCAAATTGTAGAGTGCCATCTGTGAGCAAAAAGCCACTTGATCAAGATCTCAAGTTAAATTCCCAGATTAGGGTTTGATTTTAAGTCACAATAAAAGAACCACTTAAGAAACAAACAAACAAAACTAAAAAATGGAGACAATTATAAAATTAGGTCTGGAGGAAGATGACAGAGGAGAAGCTGGGGGCTAAACAAGCTCTCACATAGAAAGCAGTCTTAGTGTTCCAGTGAGAAGTCCTAGGCTAGAGAGTCATACCAAGTGTGTTATCATAGTACAGAGAGTTTGGCCAGAGAGGAAAAATCCAGGCAGCTTGGTTAAGGAGAACAATTCCATCATTTGCTTGTGCGAGCTGATTCTACTCATGGCCAGCAAGAATTGACCAGGATCAGAAACCTTCATCCTGCTAATAACAGATAGTTGTAGTGGCTGGCCAGAAATCAAGGGCTTGGTGTGAGTACCCCAAAACAATCTCACTCCTTCTCATGGAGCAGCAGTGGGAAGGCAGCTCCTCCCCCACCACCAGAGAACTCCATTTGTGATACTGACACAGACCCAGCCTGAAAAGCTACCACATAACTCAGGCCTTGGAAGAAGACAATAGGAGCCATTCAACAGGTCACAGGAACCTGACCTGCCCCACTCAGCTCCACCCAGGGGAAAGTTGCCCTTCCCAGGCAGAAGAAGCCCTGCCTGTGGAGGAGTGACTTTCTTTACTGGGTAAACAGAGCCAGAGACTGCCCCTCCCCACTGCAGCCTAGGCAGCAGACCCAGCAGCAGGATGGGTAAAAGAAAAACAATTGAAACTCAGTAAACATAAAACCTGAGAATGGCTCCAGGCTGGGCTCTGTGAGTGTCTCAGGAGCTAGTCTACCAGGGAAAAGCCATTGACTGAATGGCTGATAGGCCTCAACCCTATCCACAACCTAGCCCATCACAGCAACTCCAAGCTGGAGAAAACAGTCATCTCCCTTTATTTGTGATACTCAAAGCAGATCTCCCTCCCAGTAAACTAGCCTGGGAGGAGGGTCATAAAGTTCTGGTAAGGCAGTGCTTCTTTCTGCCTGCTCAAACTAACTGACTTAAGAAAAAAAAAAAACAAGCCACAGGCAAACCAAACTCCACAAGCAATCCAGAGACTGCACCAAGAGACTGGTTAAGGACATAGGGAGACACAAGATCCACCAACATCCCCACCCCCCCACCAGCAAAAAAAAAAAAAAAAAAATCAAAAAACTTTTTTTCCTACCTAATTTTTTTTGTTTTTTGTTTTTATCATTTCTATTTTATGTGTGTGTGTGTGTGTGTGTGTGTGTGTGTGTGTGTGTTTTAGCTCTTTTTATGCGTTTCCCTTTTGGTATTTGTGTGTGTATGTATGTGTGTGTGACTTAATTGCTCTTCTGCTCATTCCCAGATATATACATACCTGCCTTCTATTATTAGACATTCATTGTGTGAATACTTAATTCAGAAATTGATTACTCAATTCACAAACTCTCAACCTTAACTCCTTTAATAGCAATATTGTTTCTTTATATTTATATAATTTTGTGCTTCATTTTTTAATTTTTAATTTTTTTCCTTGTTTCTTTATCTCTCTCCTTCTTTCCTTCTATCATTTGCTCTCTGAATTTAGATCTTGGTTAAGTTCCATTTCTCCTTTTCCCTCCCCACATTCCTCTTATTTTTCTCCACAATTCTTCCCAAATCTATTAATTTCTGGTCTGCTGACTTCTTTGATGTTCTTAGTCCATTAATCCATAGTTGTTCTTACTCCATTAATCCATAGATTGTATCTAGATTGAAGTAAATTTTATCTGTACTCATTTTGATTGCATTAAATTAATCTTTCAGAAATTGGGGAGAAATTATGAATGACAGGAAAAGTACAACTCAATCAGGATTTGTATGTTTTGGTATATTTGCATTTTTAAATCAAACTATGGAAACTGTGTAATTATCACTGGCTTTCAAATTGCACATCTTCCCTTTGGCATTTTAATCCTATTGTTACTAGAATCCTGTGGAATTTACCAAGTAGATTGTAAGTAACACTTTGGAAATCCTCAACACTTTTTTCCTCTCTTGGAAAAAAGAAAGAAAGAAAGAAAAAGACCCATGGAAGGGTTTGAACCAAGAGTTACAGATGAGGATTTTTAGAATGAAGAAGTCTTCAATGCAGAGCTGAGAACACAAAAGAGAACTTCATGCCTAAAGGACTCACAAAAGTGAATACTCCCTAATCTACTTGCAAACTAGCCCTTTAGGATGTGATACTTGTGTAAAGAAAATACTACTTTAATGTTGAGATGGCTATTTATTTCTTACCAATTGTTTGTGTATTTGGTGCTGAAACACTGCATTTCATTATTTACTTATGAAGGAAAAAACTAATTTCAAGATTTAGTTATGGTTGGTACAGAATCAAAAGAAAAATAACTAATCATGTTTGTACATTCTATATACATCAATTGTTTCTGCATCCTCTCCACAACTCCACTCATTTTGTGATACTCATTGTGAAGCACTTATCCGAGGTTAATCTCTTTGGACAGAGACTAAGATGTTTTATTTGTGAAATTAAATCTTCATCTTTTAAACTCCTTTGTTTATTTCTGTTGCTATGAGATAATGTGGCACCAAAGTGCTGCAATATTGAAATGTCAATATTCATTTATTAAATTCACCAGGATGCTTTCAATGAATTCAAGCAGCACACAAAATAATTTGTATGCAAAATGCTCATTGCCTAATCAGACTCATAAATTTCACTGAACATTTAATCAATTAGGTTTATGTGATTCACTCACAGTTTATAAAATTCTTTGATTATACAGAGCACAGAATAAAAAATAGTACATATATTGAGAAGTTCCCAAAATAAACTAATTTTTGTTGTTGTTGAACAATGAATTGGCAATTAATGGCAAACAAAGTAATAGACCGTATTCTAGTATTAATGTCAATTTAAGAACTCCTAAAGCCTAAACATCTTGCATGGTATCATTTTTTCCCAATGAATAGATGGAAAATATATGGTCTCTTTAGTAATATACACTAAATATAATAGATTTAACTAGAATTGAAATTATGCTACATAATAGCCATTGATGATATTTTCAACTATGTCACATGGAATGTTCCTGGTGCTCAATATGAATAACTAGAAATCAACAATCTCAAGATGTGTTTTATAAATAAATAGTGGAAGGAAATGTATTTGATAAGTGCTAATACCAAGACATCAGCAAGCTGAAGGGAGTGTAGATCAAGTGAAAGTGAATGATGTAGAATACTTGTCTATAAAGAACAATCTCCAGATTAAATCCCCAATACGACAATCAAATAAAAGAATGAACTACAAAAAAATCAAAATATATCAGAGCGTGAATAGTATGAACCTCATGTCTACTTTAATACACTGCAATAAGGGGATAGTATATTTTGGAAACAGCTCCACAGACATCCTATTACTTCTCAGACTTGCACAGGAATATTTTCAGTGTCCTATATTGTAATCCAGCTGCTCATACAATTCTAAGAATCAGACTATGTGCCATAACATGATGAAGAACTGAAAAAGAATGAAATATCTGAGATAGTTCACAGTGACAGGAAATGTGATCTACTGAAGAATGGAGAAGGTATTGGGCAAACTAAACATGGATTCTGGAGGCAATATGCTAGTCTCCCTAATGAGACAAAATGAAATTCATGTATGATATTGCAGTTCTACAGACAAAAGGTAATGAGCTTTGGTAAATTTTATGCTTAGATTTTTATGAGTATTTTGGCCAGGCCTGCTTTAGTTTCAAGGCTCAAGGAAAAAAAATTTTTGTTTAGTTTGGCTGAATTTATTTAGTTTTAGTTATAGGATGAGGGTTCATATTTTTGTACAGGATATCATTCAGGGCCCAATTTCAACTTCTTGGAAATTGCCTGTGTTCTTTACCATAGGGTCTCTTCATAGTCAAGTCAGCAACCATATACCCGTTTCCTCTAGTGGGTTGGAACTGAATTTTTTCATAAATTCTCATGTTTTCTTAGGGATGGACTATGGACTTCCTAGATCTCCCATGTAACTGGGACCACAGTATGTATCATCTACTTCAGGTTAAGTTTATTTTATATATTTATGTTTTTGGGGGGATACAGATACCATCTTACTAAGGTTTTTTTTTTCTTTCTATTTTTGCAGAGGGCCTAAAACTACAAGCCCCTGAGTTGCTATATAATTATATGCACCAGCTAAGACAGGCAGCCATGTAAGTCTATGACTTCTGTTTGTTACTAAGGAGAACTTTCCTCTTCTAACACAGTGTGTGTGTGTGTGTGTGTGTGTGTGTGTGTGTGTATGTGTGTGTCTGCACGCGCGTGCACAAAAAACACATCAAAGTAAGTTCTAAATCTCAACATCCATTGACTTGGAATTTAAAAGGCATAGGTTAATTTCTCCAAGACTGTCTCATTTAATGTTTGCTTGAAAAACTGGAATAGGAATATTGAAGGATCCACAGCTCTAGAATTATGCCCAGCATACAAAAATTTTAACATTATTTGGAGAAAAATGCATATATGTATTATATATGGCAGTATATGTATATATATATATATATGTATATATATTTAAATGATAAAATGAACTGTCTTTTATAAATCCACAGAAATCACTAAAACTTAAAAAGTGACAAGATATTATTGGAGTACCATCTTTTTTAATAAAAGATTTCTTAACATAAAGTCATTTCTAATATTTATAACATAAAGTAAATTATATCTAAATTATAGAAAAAGAGCCTAATAACTAAATATTTTAAGTAAAATAATCCAATTAAAATGGCTAAAACCAGCATATGTTATAATAGTTCTGAAAATTTTACTAACATTCCAAATTATAATCTCTTAGGACAGCAGGGTAAAATAAAGTGAGATTCTAGTACCTTTCAATATTAAACTTATCATTTTAGAACACCTTAGGAACCCTTAGCAATACTATTGTTGAGAGATATTTAGAGAACATATTTTAGGTATTGGTGATGGAAATATAAATTAGTGTAAGCAAACTTGGAAACTAGGAAACAGTGTGCCATTATAATCCCGACTATGTATAGAAATGATAAAACAACACCCCACTTACATAGATTCATGGATTCCTCCAATTGTTTACAATGACATAAGCAGGAAACAATCTAAATATTAACTTTGGGTGCTTGGAAACTAAAATGTATTTTAGATACATATAGGAGCAGTTCCCAAGCTTTTTAGATCAAGAACAATTTATACTCTGTAAATTTATAAAGAATTTTTAAAATCTTCAATTGTCATATATTATTTATTTTGATATTTCCTATGTTTAATTCAATAGAATAATTGCTAAATATCAGTTCATTAATTATAAAGAGACAACAAATCCATGATATGTTAATCTCATACAATCATACTTGACCAAGCCTTCCTTGAGTAATTTATTTGGAGTATCTCTTTAAGTGATGGCATAATAGGAAGCATTTGTTTGACATTTGTATGCTTCTGATATTTTCACCTGGTTACAATACTAAGGGAACAAATCCTATTTCGGATCAATTTAATTTAGGAAAGCAGTGAATATTTTATTGGATTTTTCACAAAACTTATCAAGTACTTACTTGATACTACATCTCGCATCTTATACTAAAATTCTATTAGTTGCAAATTGTTTTTCTTTTCTTTTCTGAATATATTTTATTCAAGGAGTTGCCAATCAACAGTTGTTAATTTGTAAAATGTCATCCCTTACATCAATCTCCTCCATCTCTCCCACCCCATCCTTGACACGTTCTTTATTAATTCCAAGTATTTTATCCTATGCTTGTACCAATTTCTACCTTAATAATTAAAAAAAAAAAAGACTGAATTACCTTTCCTTTTATCTATCTCTATCCAAATCTAACCTTTCTTATAAGCTTCTCTTTTGAAGCTTCAGCCTCATGTGATGTCCCTTGTTTGCACTGTGCCAAACTATTTTGCATTTCCATAGTAATTCTTTCAGGACAAAGCCTAGCCCTACAATTCAACATATGCCTTCAATCATCTTTATCTGGACTATGCCTTTTTGTTCCTATTTCTTTCAATCATTTAATGCTTTAGATGATATTGTGGAGCTTATTTATTTAAATATGAACAATATTGATTTTTACTTTATTGTATTTTTAATTGCCTATTCTTCTCAGAGGCTTATTCTAATTTAGAACTTTTGTTATTTTGTTGCTTAACTATTATGTGTGCATAAAATTGGCACAATTATGACTTTAGCTAAATGAAAAAAAATAGCCAGGTGTGTTGTTTTTGTGGCTGCGATTCCAACACAAAAAGAATTGAAAGTTTGAAGGCAGTGTACGCTATTTGGAAAAACCATGTCTCAAAGAAAGAAAATAAAACTAGTTCAGTTAATAAACTGGTAGATATTCTGTGTGGTAAACTAAATTATGTCTATGGATATACAATGTTAAACATTGTTAAAATAAAAGTAATACTCTGGTTATGTGTATGAAAAAGGGGAAAAAAAAGAGAGGACTCATTAAAACTTGGCAAGATAATTCAAATTTCAAAACGACAACTTTCACAAAATGTTTTAACTATTTTTTTCATATGTGAAAGCTGTTGTGTTTTTCTTCTTCTATTATTACCATTATAGATGTTGATCCTTGCCTAATTGTTGGGCATAATTTTCTGGCAAATTTTATGTTTAATTCATTAAAAGTTTTCTTTTATTCATTTTTCCTTTATCAAGATTTATATTTCTAAATGTAATCTTGTACTTTTTTCTGAAGTTTGATCCTGAAAATACTAAACATAAACATCAAAAAATCACTTTTAAGAAGCTAAGCAGTTTTCAAAATTTGGTTTAATTTTAATACAAATGATTGTCATCAATTAAGGTTGGCAATACAAAAACCAGAGTGACTTACAATAAATAAATAAATATATAAATAACAGACATTTCTTTCTCTCAGTTCTGAAAGCTGGAAACCCTAGCTAGCTGGTTCCATGTTGGTGAAGGCTCACTTTCTGGCTTTCTGTAAACTGTCTTTTCCTGTATCTTCACACACCAGATAAAACTAAACACTCTGATCTCTCCTTCTTTATATATGGAACTAATTCAATCAGGAGACTAGACTGATAGGATAATTTTTCACAATGTACTACTTCAAAAATATCACACAACATATCCAATTCCAAAATCACAAGAGCTTTAGCAGGTAAATTTGGGGTGAAGAGCAATCAATAGCAATTATTCAGTGTTTTTACATTTTTGGGGTTTTTTTTTCGGTCAGTTGTGGGGCTTGAACTCAGGGCCTGGGCGCTGTCCCTCAGCTCTTCAGCTCAAGGCAAGTGCTCTACTACTTGAGCCACAGAGCCACTTCTGATTCAGTGTTTTTAATAAGGAAGGAAGGTATTCATAAAGCCATAACTAAAATGCATCAAGGAAAGTTAAAGGTCAAGTAAGTTAAAGATCCAATAGAAAATGTCACTATTAACTGAGTTGCAAATGAGCTTCTAAGTCTAGGTGGGCTTGAGAAGGTGATATGACATTCCTTTACTTTCCCTGCAGACATGGCAATGAGGACTATTCCTTGTCTATTGAATGTTGACCTGTAATGGTTTTGCCTACCAACAGGGCATTCACCTCAATAAGAGATGTTTCCTATGTCAATATGGGGATACCTCCCCAAAAACGATAAGAGAGACTTCCCTTCATCATTTTCCAATTTACATCAAACTTCCATTCCAGGGTGTCCAAGTCCAGACTTCTGAAGCTGCCATGATAAACTTACCTGAGCAGGAATTCTGAGATCCAAAATTCTCATAATGAAATAATGAAAATGAGAGGAAGACATCTGGACATAATCTTTATATTTGAGCAAGAAAATGGAGTATTTCTATATCTATCAGGAGAATTGAACATATTTCTTTGGAAGTTATTTGTGAGAAATACATGTCTATAAGATATATAGCTTTCCAAAGTTCCAGGTAAACAGTATGAAGTCAATAGTATGTTTATGGTGTTACAGTTATTTTGGAATGGATGAATAAAACAAAGCAGTCATGATACATTTAAAGAACCGGTAACATATATATGCAGAAAGAATATTTGTAGAGTTTGATAGGAAAGAGGATTTTTAACCAACTGGGGACCCATTTTACACTTAGCACAGTGGAGTAGCAAATGGCAGTACTAAACTGTATTCTCCACAACAAGAAAACACAAGTAGCCTGTATTTTTCCCTAACATCATATTGCTTTCTGGCATACAAATCAAATATCCTATATCATTTTTATAAACATCATCTTGAACACACTATACTTCCTCCATTTAATAATGTCAAGACTTTTCACTATAAAGTTTTCATTTGATTTTGCCATATAACAGACATGTCCTAAGGCACCCTATAATTTCAGTCTATTAGGTTAATGGATTGCAGCTGCTGTGAGCAGTGGGCATGTCATATTTTTGATAATGAAATCTAGTAACACATACAATAAAAAGTAAAAAAATGATTTCATATATAGCTAAAGTAAATGGCTGTTTCCATTGTTACAAAATATGCTATTATTTTCCTTTTTGACAAAAATCCTATTAAATATACATAGCCAGGAGAACTTTCATGTATTAACTTCCAATACATATGAATAATTGCATGATGAAATATTAAAGAAAGTCACTAGAATAACAGATTTGTTTCACAATCCATATTTATTCAATAATTTTATTGTTTCCTCTTAATTTCTATTTTTATAAATTCATGATTATTACTTGCCTTTGCTTACTTCTTACTCCATTTGCCATTATAGAATTTGCCTTCCCAGAGAATGTCATGTTAGCAAACCATGTTGTAGAGTCAATCTGCTAATAGGCAGTAACAGTTGAAATGACAGGATTGCCAATAGTTGCTGACTTTGCCTTCTCTGAATCTTCCTTTTATTAGGGAAAATATTTTGCTTCACTTCAATATATCTCTTGGGCTGTTTTACAGCATTCTTTTTATACCTCACAGTATAACTGTTCTATTATTCTGAAAACTAAAATTTCTCATTTTGGTTGAAGTATGAAGAGGAAATGAAACTTACAAAGCCACCAATGGTAGCGCTCATTGGATGATGCCATTATGAGTCTTAGTTAAAGTAAATTAAGTATTTACTGTACAAGAGCTGAGGTAATAGAGGAGGTGAGCTTGGGGAAGATACAAGAAGATGGATTTACCCTGTGAAAAGACTCCAACATCTGTGGAACCTGATGGCTCAGATGTAGTCTCTTGGTAGAAGGCTTTGGAGAAAGCATATGTAATAAAATTTTAGACCATTAATTAAAAAAACTATTCTGTATCATCACTGAGAGGTACATTCTGAAGAGAGCCTTAAAACACTAGAAGTAAGACTTCAGAGACCTCCAGATGCTGCTGCACAGCACAGAGGCAGCTTCTCTCCTGCAGGAGAAAGAGCATGGCCAGTCTATTGGCTGGACTCATGTCAGTTCCTGGAAAGGCAGGGAAGTAGGTGTCATAGAGATGGAAGTCATGTGCACGCCAGCAGCAAGGATATTAGGAGCAGCAGAGGTAACACAGCTGTGTGGGCCAGGTTCAATAGTTTCCAAGTTAAGAGACTACAAAAGCATATGAGAGGAATTACGCCTACTTACAGCAGTCCTTCAGTATGAAGGACTTCGGCCCATGAAACACCACAAGAGGTAAAAAGAGAACCGGAAAAAAAATATTTCTGCCAGATTCACCTCGGAGGCTACAAAGCAGGAAAAGCAAGACCACCAAAAGACCAAACAGTAAAAACTTAATGAGAACATCCAATTTCTTCCTAGGTCAAATCTTAAGGAATACCAGAGAAGAAAGGACTTAAGGTTAGAGTTTGGCTCTATGATTGCTCATCTTTCTTCATTCTGAATTTCAGGTACAGCAAATACCAGTAGAGTTAAGGTCCCTGGGAAGGGCATATTCTAATACCGCATCCCTGGTGCTTCCAAAACCAGGAGCAGCCTCTACGTGGGCCAATGAGTTTATAGATGGAAAAGGTGAGATACATTGATCTACTAGACACATCTGATTTTTTTTATGACAACTCCACAGAAAGAAGCCCTTGTTGACTGGGAATGACCAATCTATGGAGTATTCTGATGTTCAGTTATGTTTTTGAAGTAAGTTTGGCACTAATGTATCTATCTTCTAAAATGCACTATGGGATAAAATGCAGCAGGCCTTGTATTGAATATTAAGCTTTTAGATATAAACTCAAAAATAAAATTCATTTCAGACATACTGTCTAGTGGCTTTCACTGGTAAATTGGTTCACCCTTTGTCACACTCTTCTGTGCTTCCTCCTCCCCTCCCCTAACCAGATAAACTTATATACAGAACAAAGGGTACAGACATCAAAGACAGCAACAGAAAGGAATAACCCAAAGAATAAAGGAATGAAGAAAAGAAAAGGAAAAAAAAAGAACTGCAAACAATAAAATGAAAAAACCTCTTACTTCCCTATCTTGGAGTTCATTTCAATTAGCATAATTTTATGCACATAGATAATGACTCTTTGCAGTCCTCTCCTAAGACTATAGGAGATGGAAATGGAAATGAACTATACAACTTTGGAGGGAGGGAAGTCGGGAGGGGAAAAACTGGGAGAGAAGGAGGGAGGGGTTAAAACTGTTCAAAAGGAAATACACTTATTACCTGAATCATGTAACTATACCTTCTTTACATCACTTTTACAATAAAATTGAAAATTAAAAAAATCAGAGAAATAAATTTCATGAACTGAAAGCAGGAAAATATTGATTGGCAAAGTAAATGTCCTTTTTTTGAAGAAACAGACCTAAAGAAGCTTGGAAAAAATATATATGTAATGAAGTATTCATCTAAAACTTAGAAAAAATCTCAACACTTGTTAAGAAGGCAAGAAAAAACTGAGTGAAAAGTAGGCCAAATGTATGAAAAGATACTTCACAAAATAACATACATAGGTGCCAAATAAACATACTAAAAATGAGGATTTGACAAATATCCATTGCTTCTCAATAAGAAATAAGAAATAGAAATATCAGATGTCACTGCACACCTATTATAACATGTGAAATGCAAAGCACACAAAGAAATTACTGAAAGTACCACAGGTTGAGGAAAATATTGACAACTCGAACACTTGTGTTTGATTAAAATGAAATATAATGTAAGCAATTTATTAGACATTTCAGAAATGTTCAGAAAGCCTAAGCATGGCTGTATCATATCACTTATATAACGTTAGTGTCCCTAACTATCTTTTTGATTTGAAAATGCACAGTTGCATATAGATGCAAATAAATGGCTACGATGATTTTTATATATAATTGTTAAAAGATGAGACAGTAAAGATGTCCTTGAATATTTGAGCTCATCATCAAACCATTTTATACATGTACACCTTATCATGAAATCAGTAGTATAGAATATTCAATGTGCATTGGTAAAGAATCCTGTCAGACTAAAAGGGCTTTGTGTATACATGATTTAACTGGTACTACAAAAAGTGGATTATTTTTTATTCCTAGAAATATACCACAATTTAAGTTGTCAAAATCATTAGAATTTTACTTCTCAGGAATTCTATTGTGTGCATTTGTGTGTGTGTGTGTATGTGTGTACACACACATGCACACGTGTTATTACTAAAGTGTTTACTCAGAATCTAGGAGCTGGCCATTCACTTGTTCAGTCAAGGTTGGTGCTCTTCCACGTGGGCCACAGTTTCAATCCTAGCTCTTTGGTGGTTAATTAGAGGTAAGAGTTTCATGGACTTGCCTGGCTGGGCTGGTTCGAGTGGCAATCCTCAGATTTCAGCCTCCTAGGTATGGGCTAACAGCCACTTTTCATGTATCCTTTAATGTTTGCAAATTTTTAATAAAATGATCTTAGCCATAGGGAGTTTTCAGAAAGTATCCAGATTGAGGCAAATGTATCTATAACTCTGTCACAAATATGTAACAGGCAGGGGAAAATGATATTTAACCTAGTATCTTTAGAAATTTTTAGTGTATCAAAAAGTAAAACCAAATAAATTCTAAATATCCACTGGATATTTACCCTTGTTGTTCAAGAACTGAGAAACAGTTATAGCTAAGACTTGACTAAGAAAACATGACAATTATGTTCTATGTGGTGTTGTTTCCATAAGGACAGAAAATGACATTATTTAAAAAAAGAAGGTCTGATACAGTGTCTGGGAATGCACTATAGATATTACTCAAAAGGACATAATTTATTTTAATAATTACCTGATGGAAAATACAAGATAAAATGATAGAGAAAAGTTTGGACAGAGAGGGTAGATTAATCTGTACTGACATGAAAAAAAATCTGTAGTTCTATAATTGTTTTAAAATGTCTATAAGCTAAGCATTAGTCACTGGTAGAATGGAATTTGGAAAGAATGTGTTTAATATAATCTTGAGAAAAGTACAGAAAAAAGTTGATGAAAGGGTAGAGACAAGTGCAATTCATAATTAAGAGTAATTTAATCTTTCTATATTGGTAACATGGATACCCTTATGCTAGAGAAACTGGTAGTATTTTAAATCAATTATCTATTGGAGGGTCAACCAAGTCCAAATGCCTATCATTCCATAGTGATAAACAAGATGAACATGGTGTATACTACTGAAGAGAAGATGCTAAATGAAGGCCTAATTTTCTGTGCATTTTGGCCTCCGCTGATAGGGTGTTGGCTATTTTTAAAGAATTTTGTAGGCCAACATGCACACATACACACCACACCACACACACACACACACACACACACACACACACAATTCAAAGCCTAAATTATTTCTAAATCTTACCACATATAATTGTATGGAGTTTCCAAAACTAATTTATGACATGAAAATGAGAAATATTTTTTTTTATTTTTGCCTGGGCCTGGCCACTGTCCCTTTTCTTGCTCAAGCAAAGCCATACTCCCAATGCAAAAACTATTTATGAATCAACATTATATTTGGAAAGAAAAACATTGTTCCTTTTTAAAGGATTGTTTCTCCACACATACTGGTTATACATGAATCTTAGATTACATTTGGAAATCTGGCAATTGTGGAAGCAGCAATAGTGCACTGGCGCATAGAGAAGTTGTTAGCAGCAGCAGACTTGGTATCCATATACCTTAGATATAAAGTGAATGTTACAAATTCTCCAGTTTAGTAAATCCTCCCATCCCTTTTGTGCCCCAGAGGAACAATGTAGGTGACAACTCACCCACAAATATTTTGGGGGATGTATTCCTCCAATCATCACAAAGCCTAGGGGATTTATTTTGACCAGGAGAGCAGATGATTTATTATTTTGGGGCTACAGAAAGAGACAGCTGAAAATGGTTTTGAAATGGAAATTGTGACATTTACTGAGAGAGCAATGATCTTATACAGAAGCCAGGTGGTGAATGTTTACCATTCCGACAGATGGAGGTCCTGCAAGTGGAGTTATTTTCATGCATGCGTGTGTGTGTGTGTGTGTGTGTGTGTCCTTTTTTTTGTTCTTTTGGAAAAATTAGCTTAAGTAATTCTAGCTCTTTTTCATTGTTGTTCTTTGCTAGATTTATGCCTTGAGCATAATTATGTATCAAAAGGCTTTTTTCTACTAAGTAAAATGCAGTTCTGTATGTATTGATTTCCTTTCAAATCACCACACTGTTTGAGGCGTTTCATGTTTTATAACATTGCAGTGAACATTTAACATGGCCCAATGATATAAGGACCCCTTGCAACTAATTATGAATATTCACAAGCATGCAAAAATAAACATTGGTGTGTGGGGGGGAAAATTTCCTAAAAGTGACTTTCTATATGTTTCTCAGGTAATATTACAACTATACTTCTCCTTTTACATTCAATCCATTTGTCTAGAATTAAGAAAAACATTATTTTAATACTTATTCAAAAGTATTTATTCATGATAGTACTGCTTTTTCTAAGAAAACTTTAATTGATATTGTTTGTAAACATATTTTACTTATAATAAAATAGATTTCATTATATCTTTATCTTTTTTATTTGTATCTTTGTCTTTATTATTATCTTTTAGTTAGAACAGAAAAAATGTAAATTAATGGGAAGGCTATACTTGAAACAATGATTCTTTCACTTAATCTAGCCAATATGGCCAAATCTCAAGATGATTTTATGGATCATATCCTCTAAGCTCCACACTTGATCACTGACTTATGTTCCTGTCTCTTTCTTAACAGAAAAGTCTGAACAAGGTCTATGGGAATAAAACTCCTGACAGGAGGCAAGTTGTTATAAAAATGAAAAAAATTCAATCACCATGGCCACAGCATATAACAAAAATGACTCTTGTTAAAATTAACTAAATAAATGGACTTATGTATTTAGAACTTGTAGAGCTTTCCAACTTAATGTAGTAGAAACTAAGATTTGGGGGCATTATGAGAACAGTGATTTTTCATATTCCTCTTAGAATGACAGAATTTCATCACTCTGGTGTTCTGTTTCAGTTTAGTTATCTTCAGGGAGATAATTGTTTGCATTCTGTCCCCATAGAATTACAAAAAATGTTTTTAAGTAAAAAAAGAGCCATAACTTAGCTGTAATTATAAAATTAAATACAACTAGATTCATAAATATGAAATGCGTTCCTCATGCTTTTACTCACAATATGTCCCTGCAATGCTACCTCACTAATCATGATAATATTTACAGATTTGCACTGCTGAAATTATTTTTCACTAATGCTATGATATCTATAGACTGCTCACATTTCATGTTCTGTGTTTTCACACAATTTCATAGTTATCTGTTCATCAATGATTTTAAAAAAGTGATCTTATAAACATTGACAAAGTAGTTTGCTTATGTGTTATGCTTTTTGTTAATAGGCACATTGTGGGAATTAAAAAAGAGTGGTATGTTAGATGATGTTTAAACAATATAAAATAATTTCTATTCTACTGGTAAAAGACTGCTGTTTCTTTAAACATTTATAATAAATTTCTAGACAAGCATCGTTGTGACTACGTTGCATTGATAATGAACATTACACACATATATGCACATACACACACTTCATTAAAAATAACACACATGTCCAGACACATAGACACATGTGTATATATGTATACACATACATATACACATACATGCATGTACCTGTATTTCATAAAAGGTTTTCTGATAAAGTCTTTTTGGTCTACAACTATCTTCTGAAATAGAGCTTATGAACAAGTAATCATACAGGTACAAATGGACTTTTCTTCAAACTGTTCTAGGTGGAATGAGAAATTTTTGTAAAACAGCAAAATTTCTGACAAAGTACTGCAATTGTTGAGTGATTAGCCTATTAATTAAAGAAGACTTATTACACATAATTGTGTTTTCAAATCGGAGAATTACATTCTCCAATATGAAAATCTGGAATGAAAGTTAAACTCAGCAATGAGTTTTACCCAGGCACAGGTAGCTTACACCTAGAATCCTAGATACTTAGGAGCCTGAGTTCATAAGTCCATGACTAAAAGCCTGTCTTTTTTTAACAAAAGACAACCTGGAGTCTGCTTAATCACATTTGCTTCCTTTTACTCAGGAAGAGTATAAGATTACATATCACATATCAGTAAAGGCTTATTAACATATAGGCTCAACCCATAGGTAAGAGTAACCTATAATCACATTAGCTAATAAGTTAACTATATATCACATATGAGTCAGTAAGTACAGTTTTGTGCTTTTCTGCAAAAATTTGAACTGACTTAAATTGTGCTTAGAAATGCCATTTAATACCAATGATAATGTAACCTACAGATAGAGAATGGTATGAACAAAACACTCATGTACCATCTGATGTAGAGTTTTGAAACATTCTTAATATTTATTAAGAACTTACTGACTATAATATTAATGCTCACCTTCTACTTAACACACACACACACACACATATCTCATAATAGTGCACAGATTCAATTCTGGAGATAAGAATATATCTATGTGTAGAAAAAAATGAAATGATTTTGCTAACATTCAACATAATTTAATTGTGCCAACTTTATAAAGCAGTTTTTCATGATGTAAGCAGATGCAATTTCTTTTATCAGGAATGGAATCCTAGTACTGCATTGATAACTATATCATGACTCATTTAAGGCTTTGAGTAGAATTCCCTGGCAACAAATTGCTGTCAAAATCTTCTTTAAAGGTTTTTAATAAAAGAATTTAATCAAAAGCTTGATTCTGAATCATAAAACCAAGAAGTACAAATGAAATTATATTATGCATCTTTTCCTGAAAATGTTGCAAAAATTGAAGACCCCATGTTTTGAAATAGAACTTAATGAAGAGTACTTAATTTTTAAGTTCTCTTCTTAACATATTAATATTTTACAATAATTTATTGCCTTTTCAATCTTCTTTGTGGCCTAAATTGAGTTCTGTATTAATAAGGGTCATGCTTTACGTATTTTTTAATCTTAACATCTACACACTCTAGGACATGATAGATATTCAATATACCAGTGATTAGAATGCAAACTGAATTTGAAACCTCTGAGTGTTTGCTTTCTCTTTGTGTGTTTTTACATTGTATACAACAAATTTATTTATTTATCAAATATATATAATATCATTATAATGTACAAAATTATGGATTACAATAATGAAGAGTAGACAGAACTTATACTGTAGGGAATAAAGTAAAAGAGCATTCAAGTAAGTATAAAAAAGAAGAAAAGAGAGAAAAGGAAAACAAGAAGAAAAGAATAAAGAAAACGTTAAAAATAAAAACAGTATTATAAGAAAGAACAATAGAATGAGAAAACACCTTTTGTTAAAAACAACCTGATTGGCTATATTTCACTAGGTGCCTTGCATACTAATCTTTGGATCAAATTTTAACTTGCAATAGGTTGGAGGCTCAGCTGCTCAGTTAACTGAAACTCAGATTCTTGTTTCAGGAGACATTTTCCAATTAGATAACAGTCTGTTTAAATGAAAAGCCAGGTTGTAGTTCACTCCATATAGAGAACCTTTTAGGTTAAGCTTAAAATATGCATCGAGACATGTTTAAGCCAAACTTAGTTTAGTTTAACAAGTTTTGTATTCATAAAGGCAAACACATACACAGACTGTGATTTATAAATGTCAGTGAGGTCAGAAGAACTCACAAACATCTGTGGTCCAACTTGATATCCATTCATGAGTTATCTCTGCTGAAATAGCTTATTAAATGAAATCTTCCAAAACTATTATTTTAAACATTTCAATGAGACTAGAAGACATGAAAATGTAGGCAAGATAGTTCACAAAAATTATATAAATTGTATGTTTACCTACATACTGATTGAAGTGGAAGGCAGATAAAGATGAGGATATAAGAAAGAAAAAGAAAATAGTAAAGGAGGGTATAGTCAGATAAGTATCTTTTTTTAAATACATTATAAAAATCATTAAGATCCGTTAACAAATATCCTAGTTCACTTCTTCGCATTCATCATGCAGAATTCTTCCCTTCAAATCAGAGATCACCCTAACCGAGGACACAGTACACCTCTCCCATTATCTATCTGTCTATCTATCAATCAATCTATCTTCTATCTATCTATCTATCTATCTATCTATCTATCTATCTATCTATCTATCTCTATCTATCTGTCTGTCAGTCTATATCATTATATATAATATATAGTATATATTTTCTTTCTTGCATGCTTTCTTGCTTTATTTCTTGCTTTCTTGCTTTTTCTCTTTCTCTTTCTTTCTCTCTTTCTTTCCTTTTTTTTTTTTTTGTTCTCTCCTGAGGGGCTTGAACAGCCCGGGTGCTGTTCCTTCACTCTTCAGCTCAAAGCAAACGGTGTACCCTTTGAGTCACAGCGCCACTTCCGGTTTTCTGATGATTTATTGGAGATTAAGTGTCACGGACTTTCCTCTCCGGGCTGGCTTTGAACCACGATCCTCAGATCTCACCCTCTTAAGTAGCTAGGATTACAAGCTTAGGCCACCAGCACCCAGCTTCCTTTAAAGTTTGTAGTAAATACAATGAAAAAAAGATATCAGTACTGTGGAAATCTAAAGTAAACTACCATGTTTTAATAAGTTTCTTTGAGAAAATACTCATGCATCGTGCAACAGCAAATCTAAAATTGAAAATGTGTGAGAAAGTAAAGGTGAATGTTTATGTGAGGAAAAGAAATAATGGGTTGCTCTGGGTTGTGATTTCCTAGCCTATTGGGAAATTCTTAGATATATGAAAAAAGGAGAGTTCTTGCATTGTCAAGCTTTAGGATTTTTTTGTTTGTTTTGATTTAGACATTTAAAAGAAAGAGTTCAAATTAAGTTTCAATAATGTTTGTAAATCAAGATGATCACTTTCAATAACAATGTGATTGTTTTTCCTGTCTAGGTATCTTTCAGTTCTAATCTCTATTTAGCTTTTATTCCTGGTACAAAACTGGGATTATTTTAAATGAGGTGTACATTAAAAAAACCCACAATAACATTCTGTGAGATATATAGCTTTTCCAAACGTATTTCATCTCCAAATTATCACCATGTTTTTCATTTCCCTTCTAAAGTAAAGGCTTCTTTAAATAAGTGAATGGAGTAGAAGGAATATGAAGCAGACATAGGAGGAGAACTATCCTTTATATATATTTCTTTTTATTGTGAAAATACTGTACAGAGGGGTTACAATTACAGGGGTAAGATAATGAGGACATTTCTTATCAAGCATTGTAACCTCCTCCTTTGTTTCCCCTTCCCATCCCTTTGTATCCTCCCCCTCCCCCATCTCCCCCCAACCAAAATTGTAAAGTTCGTTTTTCGACATAACAACTTGTACCTCATTGTTGCAATGGTTCCTCCTGTATCCCTGTTTTAACAATTTGTTTTTTCCCCTTCCCCTCCACATATACCAACATCATATATAGTGAAAGCAGGGGTTGTACCATGGGGGAGGGACATACAAGGCAACAAAGACATAATCTTATAAATATGTTAGAAACAATCGCATGAAAGATCTCTCTCTCTCTCTCTTTTTTGTCAGTCATGGGCTTGAGCTTCAGGCCTGGGAGCTATCCCTGAACAATTCAGCTCAAGGCTCATGCTCTACCACTTGAGCCATCATGCCACTTCTAGTTTTCTGGTGTTTTTTTTTTTTATTATTTTGATTAAGTGATTACATAATTTCCCAAATTTCACAGTATTGTGGAATAATGATGCTTATTTAAAGGCACAAGCTCATTCTAACTTTTCTGGAGCAAATTGTCTATCACGGTCTATAACATATAATGGTGTACACATATACACCATACATGTGATCAGCAGCATGGGGATATTTAGTAGGGGTTCGACCAGATGAGTGGAAGATCTTTGTTTCTTAAGTCCTGTTAATTTTGTCCTATCACCTAACATTTTGGATTTAGCATCCACTTATCAGGGAGACCATGTACCATTTGTCTCTTTGCTCTTGGCTTACCTCACTCAACATGATTCCTTCTAGCCCCATCCATTTCCCTACAAATGCCATTATTTTGTCATTTCTAAAGGCTGCATAATATTCCATTGTGTATAGATACCACAATTTTTGGATCCATTCATTTGTGGTGGGGCATCTGGGTTGTTTCCATATCCTAGCTATTGTGAACAGTGCTGCAATAAACATGGAGGTGCATGTGTCCTTGTATATTGGTTC
>NW_012267352.1:5158394-5179521 GCF_000151885.1 Dipodomys ordii
GGTATTAGTTCTTCTTTAAAGGTCTTATAGAATTCTGCTGTGAATCCATCTGGTCCTGGGCTTCTTTTTTGTTGGAAGACTTTTGATAGCTTCCTGTATCTCGATGTAGGATATTGGCTGATTTAATTAGTTTACTTCTTCTTTGCTCAGTTTGGGCAACTTGTATTTATCTAAAAATGCATCCATTTCTGCCAGGTTTTCTTCCTTTAAAGAGTATAACTTTTGAAAGTAGTCCATTAAGATTGGATATCTTGGGTACGTGTTGTGATTTTTCCCGTGGCATCCCTAATCCTGTTAATATGGGTTTCCTCTCTTCTTTTTTTAATTAATCTTGCCAACGGTCCATCAAGTTTAATTATTTTTTTCAAAGAACCAGTTTTTTGTTTGGTTAATTTTGGCTATAATTTTCTGATTTTCTAATTGGTTAATCTCTGTTCTTAATTTGGTTATCTGGCTCTGTCTAGTAACTTTAGATTATATTTTTTCTTGTTTTTCTAGCTGTTTTAATTGCAACATGAGATTATGTACTTGGTCTGTTTCTATTTTCTTGATGTGGGCACTGAGGGCAATAAATTTGCCCTTCAGGACTGCTTTTGCTGTGTCTCACAAGTTTGTTTGCAAGGTGTTTTAATTTTCATTGAGTTGTAAAAAATTTCTTATTTCTTCTTTGATCTCTTCCATTACTCAGGCATTGCTAAGAAGTGTGCTGTTCAATTTCCATGTATTAGAGAAATTTCTGCAGAATGCTTTGTTATTGAGAACTAGCTTGATTCCACTGTGGTCAGATAGGATACAGAGGATTATGTCGATCCTTTTGTATTTGCTTAAGTTCCTTGCATGAACTATGATATGGTCTATTTTGGAGAATGTTCCATGAGCTGCTGAGAAGACTGGGTACTGTGTTGTTTTAGGGTGAAATACTCGGTAGATGTCAGTTAATTCTGCTTGAAGTATGGCCTCACTTAATTCGGTAGCTTCTTTGCCAATCCTCTGGTTGGTAGACCTGTCCTTTGGTGAGAGTGGGGTGTTAAAGTCTCCTAGTATTATCTTATTGGGATTTATTTTATTCTGTAAGTTTGAGAGTAATATGGGTGCACCAATATTTGGGGAATATAAGTTGATGATGGTAATATCCTCCTTTTGGATTGTTCCCTGTATTAATATGTAGTGTATGTCCTTGTCTTTCTGTACTGATTTTAATGAAAAGTTTATTTTGTCATTGTCAGATATGAGGATAGATACAGCTGCTTTCTTACTGGGGGCATTTGATTGGTAGATCCTTTTCCAACTCTTTACTCTGAGTTTGTTTGTATGTTTGGCTGAAAGGTGGGTCTCCTGAAGGCAACAGATGGATGGGTCATGTTTTCTGATCCAATCTGCAGTTCTTTTTCTTTTGATTGGCGAATTAAGCCCATTAATATTAAGAGATAGTATAGAGAGATGCATTGTGGTCCCTGTCATTCCCTGTTTTCCTCAGTTTTTCTTCTTTCCTTTCTTCCTGTACTTGCTCAGTTAGACTTTGATTAATGCCTACCTGGGTGCAGGTCCCAGTTCCTGGTTGCTTTCTTCAGGTTGTATCCCCCCTCTTGGTATTCTTTGTAATGCTGGCTTAATGTTTATATATTCATTTAGTTTTTCTTTGCTATTAAAAGTTTTCAGTTCTCCATCGAATGTGAATGCTAGCTTTGCCGGGTGTATCAGTCTGGGTTGGCAGTTATTGGCTCTCAGGTCTCGTATGGTACTTTCCCAGGACTTTCTGCATTCAGTGTTTGTGTGGAGAGATCTGCAGTGATTCTAATTTTTTTCCATTGTAGTATAGCTCCTTCTTCATTTTTGCTGCATGCAAGATTGTTTCCTTATTATTCAGATCGATCATTTTTACTATAATGTGTCTAGAAGTGTTTCTCTTAGGATCTTGCTTGCTGGGTGTTCTATATGCTTCTGTTATGTAGGTAAAATGTTCTTTTTTGAGATGGAGAAAATTTTCATCGATCATCTTGTTGAATAGGTGTTGCATTCCCTTGCTTTGATATTCCTCACCTTCATCCACTCCAATTATACAAAGGTTAAATTTCTTGGCACTATCTGCTTGCTCTTGAATTTCCTTTTGGCATAATTTGAGTGATTTTTCCATATCTGTCATTTTTTGGTCCAGTTGGTGTATTCTGTCTTCTGTATCTTACACTCTACATTCCATTTTGTTCACTCTGTTAACTGTGGCTTCCAGTGTGGTTTGCATGGAGGAAATGGACTCCTTCATGGATTCGATGTTATTTCTCAAAGTACTGATCTCACCTCTTAATGAGGTATGTACTGCCTCTATTTTGGCATTTATCTCATTTCTTACTGAGGTTTGTGCTGCCTCTAGTTTTGCATGCATCTCCTGTTTGATATCCTGTATCTCTTTTGATAGTTCATCCTTGTGGTCTTTCAATTTCTGGTCTATTTCTCGCTTTATTTCTTGAGTCATTGCCTCCAGCATCCCTTGGATGTAGCTTTTGTCTTCCATTCCTGTTTCGCTCCCACTGAGGCTCTCCCCTGTGTGGCTGCTGGCTATTGGGGATAGCTTGCTATCCTGGGTGTTGATAAACCTTGTAATGTTTCTCTGTGATTTTCGCATGGGGGTTCAGGGATTATTGGAGACTAATCAAATTTTGGTCGAGAACTATCCTTTTACTTTTAACTTCCTTTTTTTTTTTTTTTGCTTATGTGGTGCTGAGGAATTGAACCCAGGGCCTCATGCATGCAAGGCAAGCACTCTGCCACTGAGCCACCTTCCCAGCCCCTACTTTTAACTTCCTACAGAAGGTTTTGCTATATGGTGATGACCTAGGCCCTCAAAGGAGGAAACAAATGGAATAGAGAAACCTTACTTAATCAGGTTACCAATTCCAGAATGGAATTGGTATTATTAAATATTTAATAATTAAAGTGAGTGAATGTCATCACTGTATCCACTTGCAATGCCCCAAGAAAAACGGAGGACTGCATTTCCGTTTTTGATGTTTATTTATTTATTATTTTTTGTCTTAATCTTGAACAGCCTGGGCAATGTCCTTGAGCTCTTTTACTTAAGGCTAGTACTATAGCTTTGAGCCACAGTGCCACTTCCGGGTTTTTGGTGGTTAATTGGAGATAAGACTCTCAAGTATTTTCCTGTCCTGGCTGGCTACTAACCCTAATTCTCAGATCTAAGATTCCTAAATAGCTAGGATTATAGGCATAAGCAACCAGTGCCCAGCTTCAGTATTATTTTTTAAAACTAATACATTTGCACTTGACCTCATTTTTACCTTAAAAGGATTGATAAAGATTAATCCAATTAGGAACAAAGGTATTTATTAATGCAATGGGCTCTAAAGGTAGAAGGAATGTGGGTTCATTGATGAGTCTCTTGGATTGTATTTCAAAAGTTGGAGGTTTTAACTTTTGTTGTGGTTGTTATGGTCTTGTTTTCTGTTTTTTTTCTGTATTGTTTTATGACAAAGGGCCATAGAAGAAGTTTGTTTTCTAGGAACAGAGGATATTACAATAGTTCTTTTATAAGGGAGATCAAGACAAAGGATCATGGAAAACTGGTTGGGGAGTCTCAGGACCTTCTTGAAGGTGTATGAACCCACATACACTTTCAGATAGTACTAGCAATGGTGATATCATCCAGGCCTATTGGTGGGTCTTTTTGCCTTTGCAAGTCCTCCAGTTTTGAAAGCTAAAGTCAATCACTTATTCTCCTTTGCTGCTGACTTTTGTCATTCAGTAATTATGGATACAAGATTTGTTTATTTTACTATTGAAATTATTTCAAAGCCTCCTTTCCACAAAGTTGCTAAAGACAAATTATTAATATTAATCTAGATATATTTTAATGTTTAAAGGTGATTAGATGTTTTCATACAGCATTTTATGGTTGTGTTATCTATGAATATCCATAGGACCATTTGCACATAAAAAAGCTGAACATTTTCCTTCTGGGAACTGGTTAAACAAAATGATTTTATTGTTATAAATTTCACCTCTAAACACAGATAGAAAATGAAGGTTTGCCATTGATGAATCATAGTTAAAAGGATGAATAGCCATCTAACTGACTGGAAGAATAACACTATATTTTGTATAGATATACAAAGAGGTAAGGGATGAGGGATCTTTAGGGGCATCTTGCCTAGTTTTCAGCCATCCAGCTAATACCCTGCTAGATATGCTGTCATCCAGGTTGAAGCTGTACACTTTCAGCTATGCAGAAAATATTATGGCCTGAGGTTCTTTCTCTCCAGAGGAAATCTGAAGTATGTTTGGACAGCTGTGAGTTGTAGGTAGTAGAACAGTCTTCTTTACATTTAGCTAAAATTATGCTCCCTGGAGTTTCTAACTTTTTCATTCCAGCTTTAAACAGCAGGGCTATAAGGAACAAATAAAAGCTCACAGTCTATCTAAGAGAAGCTCTCACATTCCCCTTGAGTCTCAAACAGTACAGACTCAATAACCACGATTTCTTTAAGGAGGCTTCATCTGTCATACTGCCAATTCCCTTCTCAGTTCCAGTGTCCCCAGCTTTGAATATCTTCCACTTTGTCAATATCTGTCTTAAAGTCTGCAGCCTCCCACTGAACCAACTGAGATGCTACTAAAGACAGGAAGAGTGCTAGTATGCTATCTCTTTCCTTGTTTTGTACTCATTTTTATCATTCTCTATGTCCATCAATGTAACTGAGATGAAAATAACTTCCTTAGCAGCAAGACATACTATGATTCATGTTATCCTTGTGATTCACTGTTGCTTGGTATTGAGTTTGCTGTCAAAAAAACCTGTCAAGATACTTTATATACCAATTCTCTTTGCCCTCCTCTGCATTTGTGCAGTTAAATGTTTGCTTATTTTCTTGCTCCTCCCTTAAGGACTGTACATTAATTTCACTTGGCTTGCATTACCAAACCTTAGTTGCTTTCTCTGGCTTGGAAAGGTATTTTAATGTCCTGACACTTGTCTTGTATTTCATAGACATTTAATATCCTGAAGTATTAGAGTTTAAAGCATATTACCCCAATCTCAGGTGTCAACCTCTTTCCTGAGCCTAAATTAAATCAACAATTTTAATCTACCTAGCGATTCTATTTTCTAAATCATCTTAATCACTTGTGTATCAAAGTTACCCTATATTTATATTCTCATTTATATTGAAACAAGTAAAGAAAATATGTTCTATAGACTAGAAATGTCATAATGATATGTGTTGAAGTGTCTAGTCTATGGTTAGTATCTGCACAGTGAGTATATACTAAATATACATAGAGCATATACTAAATACACATCAAACAATTCATCTGGTGATGTTACTTGTCCATTTTGCTGTACAGGATACAGAAAATGATGTGGAGAGTTACAGTTATAGCTTTATGATATATCAGAAGAATTCCTTCATTTTTAAAGAAATGAATGACATGATGAATTGACAACAAACAAACAACTTAGAATTCACTTAATGTTTTTTAAATAAGCTACTTCAAAAAAATCGATATTTGGTAGAGGAATAACAACAACAATGCACGAATATTGGCACTTAATCTATACACAGTTGGTCTTCAAGAGATTTTTTTTTGAATCATCTCAACACAGTTCTAGGTTTCTATGATTACAATGGTTCCTTTTATAAAAAACTAACATAAAGGACAACTTTAAGTCAATTAAATTTCCAACATAAACAGCTTTCCTGAAGATGTAGTTTGCATTAAAAATCAGTGACTAATATGCAGAAATTCCCCCTTCATTTTTGTATGTCTAAAAGAATGGTGATTCATATCTTTGTAGGAGGCCAATCTAGACATAAAATCTATTGAAAACAATTTTTTGTAGGCTTTCCAAAACTCTATAAGCCAGAAAAGCATGGAACACATGCTTATTTTGGAAATTGGCACCATTCGCCTAGGTCATTTGAAAGCCAGGAAATAATGAGAATTGAGGAAAGAAAATTCCCTAATAGATAAGCACTGTATTGAACAGAGCTTTTTAAAATTTGATGATTTGTATAAGCCCTCGCCTTTGAATTTATCTAAATTTCCCTAACCCTATAAGTCTTTGCATGTGCTGTGATATTTCAGGAAAATTTATTAAACTACTGTTAAGATTCATCATATTCTTGCTAAGTAGATATATTAAAAAGTATCATTAAGGATAAATTTGCCATCTGAGAATCTTTCTGAATACTAAAAGTCTTCTTCACATTGCCTTACATCAGAGGGTCCCAATGTCTGAAAAATCTGAAATCAGAAGTACAAAATGAATTTTCCCTTGAATATCACTTAACACTACAATGAACACGTCTCCTATTTAACTTGAGCTATTTTGAGTTTAATTATCTCTTTTATGTTGAACTGAGTGAGTATTCTAATATACTTTCTGAGATTAAGATCCTTCTTATCCCAATCAATTGCCCTGATGATGGCAGTCACTTAAAATATTTGTCAAACTATTTTTTTCTTAGAGTGCAATCCAGGGCTGTGAAAGTCTCTACAAGTCTGATCTGCAGTGTCATTCCTTGCCTCTGAAATGTACTGACAGAGCTTTTCAAGTCTTTGACAGGGCGTTCCTTTGTTCATAGACAGTAGAGAAACACAGCAAATGTATGGTCATAGTACTTATCCAAAATATATTAACACGCATTAGGTGCTAGCAATTGCAGTGATGTTTTAATAAATCATTACTTAATAAAGTAGTATCACTGGGAGGTATATTAATATTGGACATATCTTTTTGGAAACTGTGAATATATTAGTCATGCTCATCCAAGTTGTTGTTTTCCTGAATGAAATATCAGAGATTTTAAGTAGAGGAATGGCTCATAGTATGGAGTGCCAGCCTTGAACAAAGAAGCTAAGTGTGATTTTCAATTAGCACAAACAAGAAAATTATCAGAGACAATAAGTACTGTAAAAGAACTTTAGATCATTAGATTCAGATTTCCCATTTCATAAAAAAACCCTGAAAACCTAGAGAGAGTAATGTAATCCAATCATGCAATCCAGTCCATATTTCCTGTGTGTTTTTGCTTTAATATATGAACTCCTTCTGGAAGGAAAGAAAGATTGAATTCTATTCAAATTTGAATCAATGAAGAAAATAGCCATTATAAACCCTTGAGCTATGTCCTCACATATGTTTAATTTTCCCAGCCTTGGGCTTGGTTTTACATAATCAGTTCCTTAGACAGTTGTCAATTTATTGTCTCTCAAAACCAAATCTATACTCCATTGACGACATTAGAATTGGATGTAAGCCACTAGTTTTTTTTGTTGTTGTTGTTTTGCTTTGTTTCTTTTTTTTGATAGTTGGCATACTCTTAAATTTTATCAGTAGAAGAGGCTTAAAAGACTTCATATAAAAATGAGGATTTTCTTTATGGTTTGAGACAATCCTTTTTTGACAAGAGGCTGCTATATGCACAGTGTCCACAGAGCCAGATCTCTGCAGCATGACTAGCTTATCCAGTGCCAGGTACTTCAACGCATACAGCTTCTTTACCATAGGTCTCTTGCAGGACAAGTCTACAAATCAGCAGTCCAGGACCAGCAGAGTAATAGCTGCTGATACTCACTAGTAACTATATTGAAAATGAACCATACAAGTTGTGGGGGAAAGGGGTTAGGAGGAAAAAGCTGGGAGAAAAAGAGGGAAGAGGTGACAGTGTTGAAAAAGAAATGTATTCATTACTTGATTTATGTAACTGAAACCCCTGTGCATCACTTTTACAATGATAATAAAATTAAGGAAAAAAAAAGTTCTTTCTACAAAATCTTTTCTAGTGAACAACTTTGCTTGATGCTCTCTGGGGGGCAGCATTTTAGCCCTCTAAGGAAGGCTTTGTTCTCTCTCACAAGGGCTCATCCTCAGCTCTAGGAGAGAAACTCCCCAAGTTACACTGTGTATAATTCTATTTATCTTGTGGGTAAATTACTCCCCACCCAGCACCCACTATATGGGTGCTCTACCTATGACATTATGGTAGTTGCTCTCAATTATAACTTCCCATTCCATATTTTAGAGACCCTTCTACTTCTTTCTGATCAGTGAGTCTAGTCTCTAATATAGTTATCTATTATTATATTAATGCCTATTCAATTTGATGTGCAGTTCCCATCTTTTCAATGAATACACAATACTTCTCTTTTCCTGAAACGTTTTTTCCTCTACTTTCATGTGCCTAAACAATTCATACTGACCTATATGAAACCAGTTCCCAATGTCACATTCTCAGCAAATCATTCTGATATGAGTTCATCCTGAGATGAACTCTGAGTTCCTATTTCTTGACATCATGGTACTATAAACATCCAATCACTAGAATATCTGCAGTCATGATTTCAAATATTTCTTGACTATTTGATTAGTTTATGTCTGTGATTCATCTTGAAGTTCTGCCAAAGAAATACCTCTGTTTCTTTTCATTCTTTTTTTACTAATAGGTATGTATCCTAAGTCCAGATTTCATTCACAGAAGCACTCGTTAAATATTATTCGTACCATGAATCTATACTTTCACTTTAATATTAACTAAACCAAATGAAATTTAGAAGCTCATTAGAGGTGTGAAGTGGTTCTTAATCCCATTTTAGGAAAATTACTAAACATTTAGTGATTAAGAATTCTAGAGGGGGAAAAACAAAAGTAAAAATCATTTATGATATTATCAAATATCAATTTAAATAAAAATGAAGTTGTCCATACAGGGTAGCCAATGAACAGTGTTCTGTGTATGTGAGCTATTCTATTTTGTTACAATTTCCACAACTTCTCTCTGCCTCCCAGATTCTAAAAACTAAAAACAAAAAAAAATACTAAAAAACACAACGACAATAAAAAGACCTCTTGATCTAGTCTCATTTACACGCTGTTCGCCTCAGTTCCTCTGCCAAATCCTGAATGATGTTGAACCTTCTCTGTAGCAGAACACATGTATGCCTGAAAGTACATTGAATGATGGTTTTTATTTGGTTAGTGAAAGGATAATGACTAATCACATAATCTGTGCCTGATTATTGTAAACCCAGCAATGATTTATTCTCTGTCCCCATCCTGATTTTCCTTGAGTTTTATTTTTCTCTTGTTTTAATGATGCTTGCTTCTTGCTCTAAGACTTTATAAGATTCTTGGTTTTTCAGCTGTTCATCATTATTCTCCTAGGAATTATCCATTAAAACTTTCATAAAACATTTTTCTTCTTAGGTATTTATAAAGATTTCAAAGAAGAAATTCTACTGACTGGGCTTACTATTTTTCAATTGAGGAATATCCAATGCTTCTTAATTTTGTAACTTAACATAGTTTAGCATTTGTTATAGAATTCAAGGGATCACATAAACATTTGTTAAATCAATAAACTCGGGCTGGGAAGGTGGCTCAGTGGTAGAGCGCTTGCCTTGCATGCTCGAGGCCTTGGGTTCGATTCCTCAGCACCACATAAGAAAAAAGCCGGAAGTGGCGCTGTGGCTTAAAGTGGTAGAGTGCTAGCCTTGAGCTGAAGAGCTGAGGGACAGCACCCAGGCCCAGAGTTCAGGCCCCACGACCAGACCCAAAAACAAAAAAAAAAAATCAATAAACTCATATTCTATAACAAAAAAAGCCCAATAATATAACTCAGGGACGACGCGTAGAATAATATTATGTATAATCCCACTTACCTTTTGGATAAATTAGAGACCTTTGCCCCTTTATAGGACCTTTAAGTTAGGCAAATGTGCATAATGAGGTAGAAATCAACTACTTTTCCCTCTGCTCTTCATAAATCCTTCTCACGTTTCCATGAGACAAAGCAAAGTATTTATTTTGATATGTCATCAAGTGAGAACTCCTTAAATACACAAACTTGCGAAAATTGTCACCATATTTTTCCATGCAGCTATTCTTTATAGCTTATGCTTTGTTTTGTTCATAATTTAGTAATAGTTCCCTATATGCCAGCAGGTGTAATTCCTGAATATTTATATTTCATTTGATAAGTTTACTAATTTCTAATTAATCATACTTTAGTTTTATCTATCAATCCTGGAGTCAATATGCATTAGAGATGTCATTTTTTATTTTATTTTTTATTGTGAAAATACCATACAGAGGGGTTACAATTGCATGGGCAAGATAATGAGTACATTTCTTATCAAGCATTGTAGTCTCCTCCTTTGTTTCCCCTTCCCGTCCCTTTCCATCTCCCCCGCCCCACCCTTCATCTCCCTCCCCCCCATTTCTGCTTGTCTCAGACATATACTAGTTATTGCAAATAAGGGAAACCATGGACCTATGTTTCTTTGGGCCTGGCTTACTTCACTTAATATAATTTTTTCCAAGTATTTCCATTTCCTAACAAATGGGGCATGTCATTCTTTCTGATGGAGGCATAGAATTCCATTGTGTATATATACCACATTTTCTTGATCCATTCATCTACTGAGGGGCATCTGGGTTAGTTCCAGATCTTAGCTATAGTAAATAGTGCTGCAGTAAACATAGTCGTGCTGGTAGCTTTAGTGTGGTCTTGTTTGTAAGCATTTGGATAAATGCCCAAAAGTGGGATTGCTGGGTCATAGGGGAGCTCTATGTGGACTATTTTGAGGAACCTCCATACTACTTTCCAAAGTGGTTGAACAGGTTTACACTCCCACCAACAATGCAATAAGATTCCCTTCTGTCCACATCCCCTCCAGCATCTGTTGTTTTTAGAGTTCTTGATTATAGCCATTCTAACTGGGGTGGGGTAGTATCTCAGTGTTGTTTTGATTTGCATTTCTTTTATGGGTAGGGAGGTTGAGCATTTGTTCATGTGTCTATTGGCCATCCTTCTTTCCTCTTCAGAGAAGTTTCTCTTTAAGGCTACTCAGGCCTTGGAAGAAAACAAAAGTCATTTAGCAGGTCACAGGAACCTGACCTGAGATGTCTTTATATTTTATTGCTTACAATTTCAATTTTATAAGTAAATCTAGTCATTCATACTTTTCAAATTTAAAATGATAAGTACGTTAGATCTGTCAAGATATTTCCATTATGTTTTCCTATTTTAACCTCATTTTTTCTTTGTTGTTTGTTTCTTTTTTTGTTTTGTTTTATCTTGTTCTTTTTTTTATTTTTTGGGTTTTTTTGTTTCGTTATATTTTGTTTTTGATCAGTCATGGGGCTTGAACTCAACTGGGCCTAGGTGCTCTCCCTCAGCTCTTCACCTCAAGGCATGTGCTCTACCACTTGAGCCACAGCACCACTTTCAGTTTTCTGCTGGTTAATTGGTGATGAGTCTCATGGACTTTCCTGCCTAGGCTGTCTTTGAACTGTGATTCTAAGATCTCATCCTTCTGAGTAGCTAGGATTACAGGCATGAGCCACCAGTGCCTGGCTTTAAGTTTTAAATAGCAGTTTCTAGTTATACTAAGAAATTCCTTACTCAATACCTTATACTCTATGCTGCATATATGGTACAAAAGGTAATCGGTTAAAAATGCTATTCATATTATCATATTTCAAGATATCCCAGCAAAACAACATAGACTAGTTGGTTTACATAAACATTTATTTCATATGGTCTTAGAGGCTGCATGGTTTATATCAAGACTTTGGCAGATCCCTTATCATTCTTTTTTGTAAGCATCTATCTTTCACTGCATTCTCACATGCCCAAGAGACAGAGGATTAATTCTCTCCTCTAATAAGGACAGTAGTTAATGGACTCTACCTATGATTTAATGACTTCACAGAAATACTAATGATATCACACTGAGGATTAGGATTGCAAGTGATACAGTCTATCTGTAAGATTTATTCCCATCTAAAGGTTGGCTTTACAACAGCTACTAGTTGGCAAATGAAAAGGAATGATTTGGCAAATCAGAAGAATTGCCCAAGTAATTCTTGGACAAAGTGGACTTATAGTTAACTTCCATACTTTTACATAAATGATACTTAAGATCAATAATCCTTTGTAACTTAAAAAATTATTTTTATTGTAAAGATATGTACAGAGGGGTTACAGTTACATGAGTAAGGTAATGAGTACATTTCCTATGGAGCCTTGTTATCCCCTCCTTTGTTACACCCTTACCATCCTTTCCCTCCTCCATCTCCCCAACCCTCCCACCCCAAGCTGTAAAGTTCATTTTCAACATAGTGTCTTGTGCATCTCATTGTTACAATGGGTGAACTTGTATCCTCATTTCAGCATTTTGTTATTTCCATTCCCCTCCCCAAATTATAAATATATATATACCAGATGCAGGGCACCAGTAGCAAATACAGTGCAAACAGGGGTTATACCCGTGGGAAGAACATGCAAATGAAACAAAAAAATCACAAAGTACATTATAAACACATTAAAAACAACAACAGCAAAGACTAAAACCTCTTGTGTCCCTATCATTTCACTTAGCTTCATCTTATATGGTCATATGTCCATAGTTTGACCTTTACTGTTTGTCCTAGACATATACTTGTTATTGCAAATAAGGGAAACCATGGGACCTATGTTTCTTTCGGCCTGGCTTACTTCACTTAGTATAATTTTTTGTATGGTTTCCTAGGTAAATGTTAAAGAAATCAAGGGACACAATAACAACTGAAAACTTGGTACAGATTTTAGTCATTTGCCTTTTAGTAAACTTAGCAATTTCCATATTCAATCGTTATGAGTGTGTACTTCTGTCTAATTGATTTTGCTGTAGGTCCATTAGTAATTGTGATAAATAAGTATAAATTTTCCAGAAGGTTTGTAAAGGTGAGGTCTCACTCTTAATTGAAGGATGAGAACAAGAATATACTGTTAAATAGATGAATAGCTCATATATTTGTTTAGAAATTGAGACCAACAGTTCAGGAAATAGTCACCATTAACAATACAATTAACCTAGATTACTCAGGGTTAGAGAGAAAGACCTTCCTTGTATGGAGAGTCATAAAGAGAAGCATCAGGGCTGATCAAAGGATAGTAGACTTGGAAGTATACTGTAGGCACGACTTTCTGTCATAGTTTCCCTGATGTGATGAGAGTGGTTGGTAAGCAATAATGGATTAACTAGATTGGATCCTTTCGGTTGACTCTGATTTCAGGTGCTATTGTGGTTTGTCTAGTACCTAGTTTTGAAGGGAGAGATACAGGGGAATGTTGCCCTGGAGTATAAAACCAAAACAGAGAAGTTTGAGAAGTATAGGCTCTGTATCAGTTCATAGATGATCTATTCCATCGCCTTTCAGTGTGTAGGAATTAGTGGTCCTGGGATGGCCCCATCAGAGAGACTCAGATGTCAAACCATCAAAATAAAAATGCATAGAGAATGAAAAAAGATAATCACAAAAAATCAAGACAGCCAGATAAATAACCAGACAAAATCAGGAAGACATGGCATTTTGAATGCAAAAACAAGAAAAAAAAAGAAAAAGGATCCTTTCCTCCCCCTCAATTCCATCCTGGCCCTCTAAGGAACATTATTCAAAGGTGACTAGGTTAGAAGGGATAACAGTTGTCATTGTCTTAAATTAAAAAGCAGGCAAATATTTGTTTTTGGTCAGTTTTGTTGGTCATGAGGCTTACTCAAATAACTGTAACCCATCTGTACAGCATCTTCACACTAAAATAAAATTAAAAAAGAAAATAAAAGAATCACATGGACTTTCTTGCCTGAGTAGCTTTGAATCATGATACTCAGATCTCAGCTTCCTGAGTAGCTAGGATTACAGGAGTGAGCCACCAGCGCCCACCCAGCTCAGGTAAGTAGTTTTTAACTGAAGAAATAAGTATGAGTAGAATTATATAGAACAATCTAACATCTGAGGACTGGGAAATGAAGAAGTGAGAAGATGGATATGCCCATGAGAAATCTAGCAGGGCTCAGCAGAGCAGAGACTGTATGCTGGGGGCTGCTCTGCCAAGGAAAGATTTATTTTAATTAGTTCAGTGTATTTTTATTTAGTTTCTGTGACACACCGAGATTAAATATTACGCATGAGGATAGAGTCAAGTTTTTTGGAGAGTAGTAAATTAAATGTACAGAAAGGAAATAATTAGTTTTATCCTGAAAGTATGGGGAGGAAACAATGACAGTACAGATGAATAAATGAACTTTCTCTAGTATGGGGTGGGCAGAAAACTGTTCTTTTCTAATGGAAAATTAAAAGAATCAAATGCAGGTGTGTGTCACTTAGTAATATTGGATACAAGAGGATATAGGAGGTATTTTCTGTTTATTTCTAGTATCCATTTCTTTCCCTGCTAAGAAGTAGATGAGCTCATCTGATCAAAAAGATAAGCTAGGAAACAAAAAAAATTGAAATTTAAAACAAATTCAGAAGGTTGGGAATAGTTGTACAGAGATTGGAAAAGACAGCAGCTTTAAGGAAAAAAGTCTAAACTAGAGTGGGGACATTATCTAAAATATAGGGTAGATATTTTTAGAATTGTATTATAAGCTTTTTACTGCCTCTTAAATGATAAAAAATAAGTGTACTGAGAACATATGGCTCCAAATGTAGCAGTAGATGAAAATTACTTATGATACCTTTTTAAAAGTTGAGATAGTTGCACAGGAATAGGCATGGGAGAATGTAGGATAGAAGTGAAAGACAGTCCCAGTTCCTCAGAATAAATCTGAAAAATGACACAATGTATAACTCCATATCAAGTACATGAGGTGAGAAACTATTTTGAAACCATATATCATTCTGTAGTTTTCTATTTTTACTTTTCCCCAATTCCACCTGTTATGGTAGGTTGTGTCATGGCACACGAAAAAGGAGAAGAAAAAAAATGAATATCAAAACTAAGTTTTCAGTACTTAAGCTATAGCACATTTTATGGATTGTGCCAAAAGAATTATATGATGTTTGCAATGACTTAGATATTTATGTAAAGCTTGATAGGAACAGAGTTATAACCTTTGCTTTAGCCTTTGCTTTGCTGATGAGGTTTCTAGAGAGCCAGCAAAGTTATCTTACTTCTATCCTCAGCCCTTGTGAAAGCGATGGAAATGTTCATGAGGAATGACCTTTCCAAAGATTGAAAAATCAGCTTTATGTGAGGATGATACTTAGCATGAGTTTTTACTGATGTCTGATTCATTTGGCATATAAGGCTTTCACCAGAACCAGCCTCATGGAGCAGGCTGACTGTCCCACAGTTGGAAGAGGTTTCTTGAATTCCATTTGACTTACCTCTTCAGTTGAAAACTGAATAGAATGAACCTTTCATTAATCCTTAGATAGATGTAGTATTCAAAGAAATAAATAAAATGCTACATGACCTATATAGGCTACTTAGAGTTACCAGAAGTGGTTACCTGTTAGCTTCATTAATTTCCTCTCAAGGATGGGAGGCATTGAAGAATCCTTCATTTGTATTTCCATTTGTACATCCCCATTGCTTGTAGCAATGAGGAAATGAAAAGACTTGTATTGCAAAGGAAAGTATCATGTTGGTGCAGGTGAAATACTGTGATGCCTTTTCTGTAGTCACTATTCTGTCAGATGCCAACAAGTAAACTTTAACCAGCATTCTATTGCATGTAGAGTTCAGTAATTCTCTGTTGTAAGTAGAATTAAGAAACATTTAGATACCTATTTGAAGAAGACAGTTCACAGAGAAGTGAAACATCAAGTCTTGGACTCTGAAAAGTATAGATAGACACCAACCATGACTCTCATTAGACCTTAAGAGTTACTGATTGAAATATGAAAGACTGGGTTATAGTCTTCAAGTAGTGTGCTTAAGTAGCATTTGCAAGACCTTGGGTTTTATTGCAACACCTTAAATAGAGGTAAATGGAAGAAATAAAAAAAATAACTGGTGAGTTGTAATTAGGTCTATCTCTAATTCGAGATAGATCTAATTAGCTTCACCTACTCAATTTGGGCTAACTTACTTATTTTCACAAGGTCCCACGTTTGATTACCTTTAAAAAGATCAGCATTATATGTACTCGCATGAAATAGGGTACAGTTAATAAGAAAGAATTAGGTATCTGTAATGGGATCGTTCAACTATTAACCACTAAAATGGAACGAGAAGCCGACAATGAGGATGCAGAGGACATTATTTAGGTCTAAAGTCAATGAAAAATAGAATTTTTTCTCCAATTTTTTACTCCTAGCAAAGGTTAAGTATAACCTTTTAGTCACTTCTAATAAAAAAAGAAAAAATAAAGACTTCCAGAAAAATAATCCATTTTAAAGTTAGTGTCACTTCCCCAACTTGAAAAATAAATTCCCTGATGCAGGTCATCACCAGAGAGAAGCCTACCATTTGGGAGCTACATATATTAGATTTTGCTATCAGAAAATCCCCACCTGCAAACATCTAAATTACATCAGCCATAATCTGATTTCTCTAAATTTAACATCAACAAAAAATCATGCTTTCACCATGACACTACCATGACAAATACTAATGGAAAAAATATAATAGGCTCTTAGATTTACCCTCCAACTTTTCACATATTTCTTTGGGTTCATGATCTAATGTGGAACCATTTCCTAGACTGACACAGACAAACACAACCATCACCTGAACACAACATCCTTTCTCAACCAACCTGTGTATTATTGAAGATTCCATTTCTTTTCAGCACCGAATGTTTGTTACCCTTCAAAATTCATACATTGAAACCCCTATTCCCAATGAGAGAGGTTTTTGGAGAAATAATTAGTCTTGAATAGAACATCTCTGCAGGATGAGATTAGAAGTCTATGAGAAGAGAGATCTGAGAGCTTTTTCCTACTCTCTTAGCTTCCAAAATACAAGATACAAGAATAGTTTAATTTGCAAAAAGACAGTGTCCTCCCTACACATTATGTCTGCTGCCACCTTAAATGTTTCTGCCTCTAGAACTGTAAAAAAAAAGTTTGCATTTCCAGCCACCATATACAGAAATTCATTGTAGATATGTAAACTGATAAATATAATTTCTAAGCTCCAACCTCAAGCATAGCTTGAAAAATGTACATACAATTATATTAACACTTACTGAAAAACAAAGCAGTAATTTACAATAACCTATGAATAATCAGCAACTTACAATAAGCTTATTCATAATAACCCCTTTCCTCAGAAACTTTAATGAAAGCATGCACAATTTCTGGGAGTAAAATCAAGGAAAACATGTGAATAATCATAATTCAAAATTTACTATGTAGCCTAAAACTATTTTCAAAACCAGGTAGTACATATTATAAACACTATTGTTCCTACTTTCCTTTGAGAAAAAGTATCTAAATTCATCAAAACTATCAATGACAAAAGCAGGCACTACTTTGATTCTAAAGCTTAAGATTTTACACTATTATCATTAATTTATATATATATATATTTTTTTTGCAGTATAGGATTTGAACTCAGGCCTCATACTAGCTAGTGTGGTATGCTATTTAGACAATGCCACCAGGTTCTTTCCACTATAATTGTTTTTCATTTAGCATTATTTGGGCTTACCATAGACTTCACAAGATGGCACTACAATGTGTGCCACCATAAATGTTTTATTAACATCCAGTCTTACTAAAGTTTTTACCCACTTTGGTCTCAAGCTGCAATCCTCTAAATCCCTGCCTCCAAAATAGCTGAGATTACAGGCATGAACCTCTGGAACTGGGTTCCATGATGTCTCATATTAGAAAAAGGAGGTAATTTCTGTTTCCACAGTTCTCTACATTTTAAGAAATGTATTTACTGTATGCAAACACATATAAAATGTGAAAGTCAGAAAGCTCACATGCCACAGCTGCAATGGTCCTCGCCTAAGGCCCTTTGACCTCGTGGAATCAAAAGTTCTACTTTCAAGATGACACACATTTATTGCGACCTCGTCTATAATAATTAAAAAGTAGCTATGTATGAGTGGAGGCAGAAGTATATGTATGTATATATATTTATGATATTAAATGAGATAAACAAGCTGCATGTGCATTAATGCTCTCAATTTATAGACGCAAACCACTTATTAATCGTAAGGGTTACACGTAATGAATTGTTTCTTTTTCAACATACATTCCATATTTGTTTAACTTATGGTGCAGTGGACACCTATCATTGCTTTAGTAAGTGCTAAAACCATTTCTATTATAGGTTTAAGAAAATAA
The DNA here is from genome assembly GCF_000151885.1 of Dipodomys ordii. Taxonomy (NCBI): domain Eukaryota; kingdom Metazoa; phylum Chordata; class Mammalia; order Rodentia; family Heteromyidae; genus Dipodomys; species Dipodomys ordii. The sequence continues at coordinate 5,176,483 of NW_012267352.1, forward strand.
TTCTATTATAGTTTTAAGAGAATAAGTCTTACATGTAGAAAGATAATGAAAAACATATGGCAGAGCAAGAGAGTACATGGCATAGACCTGCCAGGAAGACAACACTGCAGCTCATTCGGCCACCTTGTGTCACCTCCTTCCTAACACACTTTCTAGAACTATTACCAACATTTTGCAAATATTAAGATACACATTCCTAAAGGTGAAAGTCGTATTCCAATGACCAAACTATTAAGTGGCAGAGCTACAATTCTAGGTCAAAAATGGTAGTTCTTTACTTTTTTTTCTTTTCTTTACTTTACTATTAAGTGGCAGAGCTACAATTCTAGGTCAAAAATGGTAGTTCTTTACTTGATCATAGGGCCTGGACACTGTTCCTCAGCTCTTCAGTTCAAGACCAGGGCTCTACTACTTGAGCTACAGCGCCACTTCCGGTTTTCTGGTGGTTAATAGGAGAGAAGAGTCTCATGGACTTTCCTGTCTGGGCTGGCTCTGAACCGTGATCCTCAGATCTCAGCCTCCTGAAGTTAACTAGGATTACTGGCGTGAGCCACCGGTGCCCGGCTAAGGTAGTTCTTTTCTAGCCCTTACCTGACTCACACGGAAGAACACAAATTCCCTTATCAATTAACTGACTTTCAAAATTGAATCTGGTTCTTTTTATTTTTTTAAGTGTAGCTAGCAACATTTACGATTTGTAAAATAAAAGAATGATTGAGATACCTCAACCAAACTGTTACACAGCTTTGAAATCATTCTAATAATAAGAGCCTACTGTATTTTTGCCCTTCTTTTTGTAAGCATTGTTATCATGCTGCTGTGTGATTTTATTACCATCAGCCCACCACTGAACATATGAGTATATCCCACACTCTCCAAACCCTAGAAAACGGTAATTTAACTACATGCTTGTTCTTGACCCCTTACCTCCAGGCAGCCTTTCCCCCTTAATAGTGTATTTTCTCTATGTCTGTGACATTTCTTGTTTTAAAACCTTTCTTTTGCCTATGTTCTTTGTGGGAGAAGTGGAGCATTTGTGGATCATCCACTGGAAAAAACAGGACAGGAAATGAGGGAAAGGCTCTGAATTTCTGTAGCAACTTCTGTTGCCCCTCTCTAACATTCTCCTTCCCTTTACAGACTCCTCACTCTACTCTGCCAAGTTCAGTTGCTTTTTCCCCAAATACATAACACAACATCTGTGGTGGCTTCCACTGAGATTTATTCAACCAGATTTCCATTAAAATAGCAACTGAGTTGACTCAATAAAATGTTGCTTGTCTTAGTAAAGATCTTTAGAGCTTTGCAAATTTGTATTTAATATACATTAGTGTCAATACAACATTAATAATCTGTGCTTAAAGATCAAAGAAAAAAGTATACTTTCTGTTTAATAGAGAGGTAACCTTATGACCTGCCATTTTCATGCAACTTAGGCTTTTAAAGTGCCAGACAGCAAAAGAAGAGAATTCATATGCAAAATGTGATCAAGTCTCAATGGTAATGCTTCCTATACTGAAATAATCTAAGACTTCTCCTGAGATACAAGGCTTTCCATATTCCTTGATCCAAGAAAAAACCTCATGTCAATTTCTTAATGCTGTACCATGAGCACTTCCTTAAAAACAAATCACTTGATTTCCCTGAAGTTGGCGAAAGGCAAATTACAACAAGCTTTCTTATAAATATAATTATCCTTTCATCTGTATTCCATGAACCATTGTAGCTTCCATTAAACAAAATAAAATGATAATCTTCTATCCTAACAGTTGGATCTGTAAGGTCAATTTAAATAGCAGCACAATTAAAAATGTGCTGTGTAACCTAAGATCACTTCACGGTTTTTGCAAGATTAAAGCAGAAGATTTTTCCTTCCTATCAGATTGGAAAATTTTCAGCAAGAACTGTGGTATATATCAGTTTTCTTCTAATTGTTTTATGTGGCAGTTAGCATGAGTAACACTGTATTTGTTTGGTCTCTTCTTTTGAGTCTACTTCAGGAGGTAAGTTCAAATAAACAGCCTCTTATGATTTTTTTTCACACAATCTTCTTATTGGCAATAGCAATGAGATAGAGACTTCTGGATACATCCTGATTCAAAGTTTATGTGGTTAGGCATGTCGAAGTGAAGAAGATTTAATATAAATGTAATGATTAACTTCCATTCCTTGATGTCTACCACATCAAAGCTCATTTCTCCTGATAGATTCTATTTAAATGTATAAGTACAATGAAAAAACATGCAGAAAGAGTAATACATATTTTAAATCTAGATTTCAAATAACTATAGTGACTTTTCCATTTCCAAATGTAATTATCAAAGGAATTGTGCATTAATTGAGGCATATGAGCCAACCTGTGATCAACAAGATGGACACAGAACACATTACATGAAAACAGTCTTTCAATGTAGCCAAAAATAATTCTGGAAAGGGTGTGATGTTCCTATCCATAGAAGACAATATACAGGATAATTCATTTGCAATTCTACAGTATAAGATTTATTCAGAAGAAAATTAAGGCAAAAATGGCATGAATTTCTTTTTATTATTATTTTTTTTGTGAAAACACTGTACATAGGGGTTACAATTACATGGGCAGGATAATGCGTACATTTCTTATCAAGCATTGCAGCCTCTTCCTTTGTTTACCCTTCACATCCCTTCCAATCCTCTCCTCCCCCCCCCCCACCCAATTCTCCCCGCATTCCCCCCCACCCCCGCACCAATGTTGTAAAGCTCGTTTTCCACATGACAACTTGTACTTCTCATTGTTGCAACAGGTCCACCTGTATCATAAAACGACTTGTTTTTCCACATCTCTTCCACAAGTTGTACTGATATCAAATATAGTGAAAGCAGGGTTATACTGAGGGGGAGGGACATACAAAGCAACAAAGAGATAATCTTATAAATTCATTAGAAACAAATGCATGAAAGAACAAAACATTAAAATACATATCTAAGGGTTCATTTTCCTGACATCACATTATCTGACCTTTTCCGCTTGACTCATACATATACTAGATATTGCAAATA
>NW_012267352.1:5181981-5194666 GCF_000151885.1 Dipodomys ordii
GTTGATGTAGGAGCTCAGAGCTATAAACTTGCCTCTGAGTACTGCCTTTGCTGTGTCCCAGAGGAGCTGGTAATTTGTGTGTTCATTTTTGTTGAATAATATGAACATTTGAATTTCCTTTCTAATCTCTTCCATGACCCACTAGTGATTCAGCAGTGTGTTGTTCAGCCTCCATGTGATACAGGACTTTCTTTGGTGTCTTTTGGTGTTGAGTTCTAATTTTATTCCCTTGTGGTCAGAAAGAATCCAAGGTATAAAGTCAATGTTTTTGAATTTAGACAAGTTTGCTTTGTGGCCTAAAATGTGCTCTATTTTGGAAAATGTTCCATGTGCTGCTGAAAAAAACATGTATTCTGATGCTGCTGGGTGAAATGTTCGGTAGATGTCTGTTAAATCTACTTGATCTAAGCAGCTGTTTAGATCTGTGGTTTCTCTGTTGAGTTTTTGCCGAGTTGATCTATCTAGTGGGGAGAGTGGTGTGTTAAAATCCCCAACAATTAATGTCTTTGGATCTATATGGGATTTGAGGGAAAGTAGTGTTTCTCAGATAAATTTGGGTGCTCCATTGTTTGGTGAATAGATATTTATAATTGTAATATCCTCCTGAAGGAGAGATACCTTAATTAGTTTGTAGCGACCTTCTTTATCTCTTCTCAGGAATTTTAATTTGAAGTCTATTTTATCTGATATTAGGATTGCAACTCCCGCCTCTTTATGGGGCCCCTTTGCTTGGTAGATTTTGTTCCAGCCTTTAACATTGAAAATGTGTTTGTTTTTACTGACAAGATGTGACTCCTGAAGACAGCAGATAGAAGGGTCTTGTTTTTTAATCCAACTAGACAGTCTATGTCGCTTAATTGGAGAGTTAAGTTCGTTATCATTAAGAGATAGGTATTTGGGAATTCCTGCCATGTTATCCACCTTCTTGGGGGCTGCGAAAACTGGGTTCTTTCTATGGTTCTTGGATTCTCAATTTGGGTGCAGTTTCATGGCCTTTATTGTGGTGTTGTTGGGTTTCTATGTGTAGGACATCTTTAAGAATCTTTTGTAGGGCTGGTTTGGTGAAGACGTATTGTTTCAATTTTTCTTTGCTATGGAAGTTTTTTATATGGCCTTCAGTTATGAAGGAGAGTTTAGCTGGGTACAGTATTCTTGGTTGATAGTTGTTTGTTTTTAGGGCATGGCATACATCATTCCAGGCTCTTCTTGCTTTGATTGTCTCTGCTGAGAAATCTGAGGTGATTCTGATTGGTTTCCCTTTATAGGTGATTACCCTTTTCTCCTTGACAGCTTTAAGGATCTTTTCCTTGGTCTGTGTTGATCTAGTGTGGATTATAATGTGATGGTGGGATGTCCTATTCTGGTCTGGACTATTTGGATTTCTAAAAGCTTCTTGTATCTGGATAGGCCTATCTTTTTGCATGTTTGGGAAGTTCTCTGCTAGGATCCTGTTAAACAAATTTCCTAGACCATTAACTTCAGTTTCTAGGTGCTCTTCTACACCCATTATACTTAGATTAGTCCTTCTGATGGTGTCTTCCAAGTGTTGGACTTGTCTTGGATGGTTGTATGTTCTTTCTCTATAATATCTAGGCTGTCTTCCATCCCTGAGATTCGATCTTCTGCATGGTCTAACCTGTTGTCAAGACTTTCTACTTTGTTTTATATCTCTTTTCCTTCTAATTGGTCAGCTTTAATGGCTTCAAATTCTTTGTTGAAGCTTTGTTTTAGATCTTGTATGAACTTCTTTACTGCCTTAATTTGGTGTTCAGTGTTTATTCTCAAATCTCTTAGTTGATTGGTTATGGTTTCTTTGGACTCCCATTCCTTCTGTTGGGTTCCATTCATCATTCCCTTTGTGGTCTCCCTGACTTCCTTCAGCTCTTTGTTAATGGATTCCATGAATGCCTTTAGTGATCTTTGTGTATTCTCTTCCTGCTCTCTCAATTCCTGTATTACTCTTTGATTAGCTTCCTCCAGTTCATGGGATTCCTGTAGTTCTCTTTGAGTGTTCTCAGCCTGCTCATGCCATTCCTGTCTTTCTCTTTGAGTATTCTCAAGCGGCTCATGCAAATCCTCTATCAGTTTTTGAGTAGCTTCCTCAAGCTCATGATATTACTGTACAAACTTTTGGATTGCCTCCTCTCTCTCCCTATCACGTTCATACAGAGTCCTTTGTATGCTTTCAATCTTTTCATTTATCATGTTTGCCAGCAGTGTTTGTAGAGCTATTTGGGACCTTTCCTCTGGATTATCATTATCTGTTCTGTCCCCTGATTATCAAGATTGGGAATTGAGATACCCGGATTTGCCATTTTTCTTGTGTTTTTTTCCGGCTTACTCTGCCCATTTGAGATGAAAATAGCACCGGTTTTGTGCTAGAACACTATCTTAAGGCAAGCATCAACCAAGTCTGAATTTGCACAGTCAATAGTCTACAGATACAATCTAGTTCAACAGATACATCTATTTAACATCAAACAACTATATGTTAATGAGCTACAAACCACAATGAAGAATTTGGAAGACCAGAAATTATTAGGATTAGGGAGACATGTGGGCAAAAAATAGGAATAGATTGATGTGGGGAGGCACAGGGAGAGTTAACTAAGTCTTAATCTCAAAGCAGGAAATAGGTTGGGGAGGATGAAAGTAGAGAGAGAGAAAAAAATGAAGAAATGGAAAGGGAAAAGAAAAGAGACCAGAAAAAATAGAAATGTAAAAATTAATAATATTATGGAGGCCCAAAAACAATCTATTTAGAGAAGAATGTGAATATATTGAGAGAAGGGGAGGGATATAAAGAGATGTGAAAAACTTAAAAATAAAAATGCTTAAAATATTATATAGGTATAAAGAGGTAGTACTGCTATTAAGGAGTTTAAGTCTCAGAGGTTTTGAATTGAGTAATAAATTTGTGGATTAAGTGTGTGCACAATGGGGAATAGGGTCTAATGGTCAACTATGGGTTTATCTGAGGATGTGCAGGACAAGAATTAAGTCACATAAAGAAGAATGAAAGAGAGAAGAAGGTGAAAAGGAAAAGAAAGGAAGAAAAAAAGATGAGAAGTTCAGTAGAGCTAAACAAAAAACAAAGATAATTAAAAAAGAAAAAAAAGAGAAAGAAAACAAAAAAAAGAAAGAAAAACGCACACTCACCTATTCCTAAAATAAAAATTATAAGAGGAAAACAAAGTTACTGGAAAACAATTTTTTTTCAAAAAAGGCAAAAATTAACGATTATAAAAAGTTTTAGAAAAGAAAATAAATTTTTTATATAAGGTACCAAAGAAGAAGAAGAAGAAGAAGAAGAAGAAGAAGAAAATTTCTTTGATTTTTTTGGGAGTGGTGGGAAAAATCCTGTATCTCCCTTGTGTCCGTAACCAGCCTCTTGTTGGAGTCTCTGGTCTGCTTGTGGTCCTGTGGCTTGGTTGGTTTCTTAAGTCAGTTTGTTCAAACAGGCAGAAAAATGCTGTTTTACGCAGGATTTGGCGATCCTCCTCCCAGGCTAGTTCAATGGGAGGCAGATCAGCTTTGAGTATCACAAAAGAGGGGGATGCAGTGATGAGTCTAGGTTCTGTGTAGAGTTGAGGCCTTTCAACAGACAGTAGCTTTTCCCAGGGGCTAATTTGTGAAAAACTTACAGAGCCCAGCCTGGAGTCATTCTCACGGTTTCTGTTTACGGAATTTCAATTGATTGTCGAGGCTGCTAGAGGGAGGGGCTCTCTGTCCTGTGATGGCACACTTGGTGTGATTCTCTGGCTTAGGACTGTTCACTGGAACTCTAAAACTGCTTTCCATGCCAGAGCTTGTTTAGACTCCAGCTTCTCCTCCGCCATCTTCCTGGAACTCTCTGGCATGAATTTTTTAACAATTGTGCTGTTATGTTTTAACTATGGTACACTTTCAAAATAACACATTATAAATTTTCTGAGATAGAGACTGATTTTTACAATTCAGAGATGCCTAATGGAAGCAGAGACTACATATAATATCTAGATACTGTATATCAGATATACTAAATATTATATATAATACTATATATACTATAACATATAATATATACTATTATATACAATGTGCTATTATACACTTATATATTAATATATTATATATACTATCATATATTACTATATATTGCATCAGTATATAATAATATTATATATATTAAATACTTATATATTAGTATATAGTATATATAGTATATAATATATAGTATTATCATATAATATGATAAATATTATAGTCTCTGTTTCCACTATATATTTATGTACATCTTATATGTATATACATATATATATATATATATACTATATATATTTTTATAACAGAATGTGGTCTCTTTCAAACCAGCCAGAAACAATTGTCAGTAAAACAGAACAGAGGCCTTCAGAGTAAAAAAAGACTCAAGAATAACAAAAATCAGAAGGTAAATAGTTCGACATTGTACTAGGGCAGTAAAGAATGTGCAGAAAGAAGGCTAGCAGAGCTTTTCAGAGAATGGATGTGCCCTCAATGTTAAAAAGCCTTCCAGTTAAACAATCTGAAGTAAGCCATGCATTTGTGGACTGAGTGCTAAAGAACAAAGGCTAACACTGTTTCAACTTCCCAAGGCAATGTGTGGTGTTCTACCAGAGGAATGGAACAACAAAGCATCTATTTAGGCAACAAGTAGCAAAGCCAGTGTTGGAAGTCAAAGTACACAGTATTAAAAAAATAAATTAGATACATGGGATATTGTTCGTGAACTGCAAAATACCAAAATGTCCACATGAAAACTTAATGTCTTTTAAACTAATTCTCTTACAAAATTTGTTAATTTTAAGTTGTTGCTTTAACAGATATTAGTTTGTCATGGAAAGATCTATGGGTGTCTCAACATGCATGATCGGAGTAGCCAGGGTGACAGGTCTTTCAATTACTAGAAGGCAACATCTCAATCATCAGTTTATATTGTCCAGTGGTCATCTCACTACTGAGCTAGAAACATCTGAACTTGAGCCAAGTATCCTATCCACATGAATAAAAGCAGGTAAGTTTAAGACTTCACTAGGTTCATCATCACAAGAAGAATACAAGTTTGGAGTTTAGAAAGGTTATGTTTTTTGTTTTATTTTTATTCATTTATTTATTTATTTTTGTTGTTGTTGATCCTGGGGCTTAAACTCTGGGCCTGGGCACTATCCCTCAGCTCTTCAGCTCAAGACCAGTGCTCTACCATTTGAGCCACAGCACCGGTTTTCTAGTGGTTTATTGGAGATAAGAGTCTCATGGCTTTTCCTGCTCGGGCTGGCTTTGAACAGCGATCCTCCAATCTCAGTCTCCTGAGTTGTTGGGATTACAGGCATGAGCCACCAATGCTCACCTTAGAAAGGTTAGGTTTTAAGTCGTTTCAAGACTGTTAACAAAGAATCTGAAACTTCAGGTTTTGTTGTTTTGTTTTTAGGATTTCTTTCCAAACATCTTTTTCAAATGCATGGCACATTTAATGCATGCCCCTATAAACTTGCTGGTATGGTATTTTTTATTCATCATTGTTGGAAATTCAAATTTAAAAAAAATTTAAAATTATTTGTTAATTAGTGTCAGCAGCACTGAACAATAAATGTGGAAATGCATTCAATTACACCATAGTCATAGGAAAAAAAAATCCCAGGAGTCTGTCAATTTACTTCCAGGACATTTTGTTTCATTTACTCTGTCTCTTGAAACTAAGAAGTAATAGTTCTCCCTTAGGAAATGCTTTCAAGTCTGACATGTAATTATCCTTTAATTAAATAACAATTTTAGTTGTACAACAAAACAATATATAATCATTGAAATAAATAATTATATCTTGGTAATTTTATGTGTTTACACATAATGAAGTCTGTGAATATGTCAGTATAGGAAAAATGATTTTTCTGTTGAAATCAAATCTTTTCTTCAATGAATATAGATTTGTGCAGAACTAGACTATTACAGTTTCCTTATTAGTTATAGACTAAAATTAGGAATGAAAGATGAGCTAGTATTCAGTCATTGTATTTTGAGTCCTGTACTAAGTGAACATACAAATATATTAAAACCAATTTTTGTTATATATTAAGAGAGTGAAAAAATATTATGCTCCTCTTAACTTCTTAGAGACTACATGAAAGTAATACATAGCCCATGTCAATGAATACTTAGCATACACACATACATAATGTGTACAAAAAAGGCTGAATCATGAAAAAAAACTCTCTGTTATCCTTAACTGAAGTTGAACTAAAATAAAGACAAAAAGACACAAAAATTTACCCCAAAGTTTTGACCTCTTTACCCCAGTATTACTCTCTGAATAGATACCTGCATTTATAAAAGTATATATTATTATTCCAGAAACATCTCAAAAATGTGGGATTAAAATATAATGTAAGGCAAGTGCTGGCGACTTCCACCTGTAGTATTAGCTACTCAGGAGGCAGGAATCTGAGGATTGCAGTTTGAAGTCAGCCCAGGCAGAAAAGTCCCTGTGAGACTCTTATTTCTGATTACCCACCCAAAACCCAAAAGTGACAATGTGACTCAAGTGGTAGAACTCTAGCCTTGAGCACAGAGAGGCTCAGGGACAGCACCAAGGCCTTGAGTTCAAACCCCAGAAGTGCCCCCCCACCAAATAGGATGCACATCATTGCCAAAGAAAGTAACCATAGACTAATATGCATTCCTAATTCCCAATACCCTAAGCTGAAAATTTGTGTGACCAAAACAGCCACAGGATTAACATTCATAATTAGAAAAAGAATGCTTCTAGAACATTTTAAACTATCTCAAGCAACCAAGAAGCTGGTTATATTGCTATAGAAGGGGTTATATGCCAAATTATAGCTCTCTGAAATCCATGTTTACCACCCATTAACTCTTAACATAGTACCTTTAAGGAAGCAATTAAAATTAAGCTCATTTAAGTGGCTCTAAATGCAAAGTGCATTCTGTCCTCTGCAACAAGACATTAAGACATAAGGAATGAACAGATCTCAAAGTAAATATGAAAAAAAATATGAAAACATTTGTAGGCTATCCCCCTGTGCTAGCTAAAAGCTCAGATATAATTACTACATGCATACATATCATAGATCCTACAATTCTTTAACATATTTCTATTTGAGATAGGGTAATACTCTGTGTAACCCAGGCTGGCTTTATGATTCTGTTATTTTAGACCTGCTAATATTTTTATTTTTATCTAATTTTATCTATTTTTAAAAACATTGACACCCCTTTGCACAACTATTTATAAACATTAAACCATTGTTTTAAATGATTAAAAATACATGCTGTTTCTTTAAAAATGTTTAAAGTCAAGTATAAAGTAGAGAATACATTTTAGCAATAAATTCTTTAGATTTTGTGCCACTCAGGTGCTGGTTGCAAATGTGTGAAATTTTAGCTAGTCCTGAGGGTTATTGTTGGGAGGCATTACTATCAGGAAAGTAAGAAGCTATTTCTGAGCAAACAGCAAAAACAAGACTGCCCTAAGAAACAAACAACACATATTTTTTTCTCATAGGTGGGAGCAAGATCTACAGTGCACCACGACATGATATTTTATACAGGACTCTAGGCATTTACACACAGTGTGAATGATCAAAGGAGGCTATTCTTAGAGGAGGGGGAACACAAATGTTTAATGCCTTTATGCTTAGATCATGTAAAATGATATTTAGTGAAATAAACCCCAGAAAAAAGAAGCATGATTGGAAACATGGCTGAAGTGGTAGTGCACCAATCATTAGCAAAAACATGGAGCAACGGTGCCAGTTCTTGAGTTCAAATACCAATACCGTCATGATCTTCCCTACACCACCTCCTCAACTCCCTTCTCCCATAAAATGTTGCAATGAAGAAATGTCACTTTGTTTTAAAGCTATAGAAAAGATCTATAAGCCTAAAAACTTCTAATGCTGTTTTATTATTCTGTCCATTGTACTTAACATATACCTTTTGCTTTACTTAGAAAATGATCTTTGCTCCATTCTTGGTGTATCTTCCCCACAAAATCTTTTCATTTGTGCCTTACCACTCTGGCTAGACCCCAAAACTTTCCATGGGGTCCCCAAACACATCCTGTTCAACAACTACTCATTGGCAGTCCTATGTCACTACTAAAGCACTGCAGTTAAGGATAGTAAACCACAGAAACTTTATGTCTCACATTTCTGGAGGTGAACCTCTAAAGATGGTGGCAGGAATCCATTCCTTCTTAGAACAGGTGTATTCAAGACAATGCCTCCTCATTTGTTAATGACATTTTCTTCCCCTGACTCGATATCTCCTCCTTCTTCTATGCTTCTTTTGGTAAGAAACATTCTACAATTTTGTGGCTACCATTGGTGATGGTGTAAGAGCCATACTAATTGATTTCATTTGATTACTTCTATGAAGACCATGTCTCCAAATAAAGTCCTCGGAGAGTCGAAGGAATTAACACTTCAATATGAAAATCATAAGGAAATGTTACCTATTGCACTGAAAATAGGCTCAATTTGTGGTACGGATAATGTGATTGTTTCTTTGTTATTGAAATTGAAGGACAAAAATGAATAGTTAAAAAAGTCAAGTACAACCTATTAATTCAATATAAAAACAAATATCATTCCTCTGCAACTTTCTTTTACTTTACTATCTTACAATGCATAAAAGGGTTCCTTGATTTGGTGTGGTTTAGTTCATAGCTGACATACCAAGATAGAAAGTGAAAATACAAGAACATACATAATTTCAATATGGAGGACCAAGGAGATAAAATAATTTAATTAATTTTAATGAAACATTTTAAATTTAGGCTTGTTTCAGGTTTACATAAAAAGTTCACTGCTTTTTATATTATGTCTGTATTATAATACAAACAACTGTCTGCCTTATCCTTGAGCTAAAACATCCCACTTGGAGTCTTATGTCATTGAAATCTTACCTGAACTAAAATGGAACTTTTATGTAGCCAAGAACTTAAAAGCTTCATGAATGGTACTAAGAAAGAAAATTGTCAGTTTTGATTTCACTATATTACTTCCAGCTTTGCCATATTTCTTCTATACTATCTTCAATACTCACTATGTATACATAATCCTTTCTGATCTTCTCAGCTTTCCCTTCCTTTACTTTGTTTTGAATGGTTTAAGAAGTCATGGTCTGGTCTTTTGCCATGTTCATCAATCTAGGTTCTTATTTTTCTAGCCTCCTCAGATTGTGGCTGTGGGCTGCAGGAACTGAAGGCCCAGTGGTGTGACATTTCATCAGGTATATTTGCTCCAGACATGACTTACCACTAATGATGTTAACTTGGACTTCTTGCCAAAGGTAGTGGATGTTTGTCAAATTCTGCCACCATAAAGTTATTTTATTGTCCTTTACCTTACAGAGCTCTGTGAAATTAAGTCAGCAATAAAGACTACCTTCAATGTGAGAAAAGCTTCAGTTGATTTTTAAAATGCATTATTTATTTTCTTGAATGACCACAGATATAGATATAGTCATAGATAGGCACACACACATGCACATGCATGCACACACACACGCACACACACACACATACACACACACACAACACCCTATGGAGTTTTCTCTTTCATGCTTGCTTAAATAGAAAGTCCAAGCATTTTAGGGTTTATACCTATTTGTTTGTTTTTGCTTTCATTTGTTTTGCACATATTGGGGCATGAACTCAGGTCTTAAGCACAGTTTCTGAGCCTCATTGTGCTCAAGGCTAGCACTCTACCACTTGAGCCACAGAACTACGTAAGTTTTTTTCTGAGTAGTTTATTAGAGAAGTGTCTCATGGACTTTCTTGCATTTCCAACTTCTAACTTGCACTCCTAACCACCATCCTCAGATCTCAATTTCCTGAGTAACTAGGATTATAGGTGTGAGCCACCAACACCCAGCATATTTTAGTTCTGCATTTGAGAAAATTTCATACAAACATTAAAACAACAAAAATAGTATGGTGATGTTTAGCCAAAAAATTTGTGCATCCAACATATATGTTGAAATGCATTAAAAGATTTTCCTTTCATCTGTTTACTTTCCCTTGAATAACATTTTGTAAATCACTGAAGAATAAGTAGCTTCTTTTAAGTTATTGAAAACAATTACTCGAGTTGAGCTGCACAAATGTAACATACAAAGTTATGAATGAATTTTCATTTTTGTAGTACGTGTCTCACAGTGTCAGAGTAAGTAAGCAAGCCATAATTTCTCCTCAAAATATGAAATTAAAAATGAATGGTGTTTTTCTGAGCCTTCCATCACTTTAACTTGTATTTAAATTTATTGATTCATATTTTCAATTAACTAGAAGCCTGGTTCCTTTCCAACAATGAGTCATCCTACATCAATAATACAGCTTTGTTATTGGAAAAAAGAATGACTTGAATATGCAAATTTTCTTTTTCTAATTAGTCTAATTGAAGAAAGCAACATCATTAGTTCTGGCCAAATTCTACTGGATTTCTTTCCAAATTTAAATTGTCACTAGTAAACAATCCATATCCTTTAAAGAGAAAATTTGATTAAAATGCTATGAACACAATGTGCAATTAAGTGATTCTCTAAGGTCTTCCTTATAGCTTTATTCATTACAACCCATGGACTAAGCAAGCTGAACATAATACCTCCTAAAATTACAATTGCTATTATTGTGCTAAGACTCATAAAAAAGCAATAACGCTGATCTCTTGTTTCCTGACTGGCTTTGATTACACCTGATCTATCTTGCTAGTCTTTTGAACATTAAAAGTCACCGGGCTTGAGGGCATCCAACCTTCAAGTTGCTTTTTATTCTAAAGTCTTAATCCTTCTATATAACAGATAGTAGTAACTGATGTATGAATCAAATGTCACTCAGTGGTTAGAAGTCAAATAGAGAAAATTGATACTTTTCTTAATTGCAACAAGATATACAAAAAATGCAGATACAACAATGTTTATGATAAAAGAGCAGAATGCTGTTTTTAATAGTGTCCTGCTTGATGTAATAACATGTTCAGCTTTGACTGAATTCAATGTTCAGCCAAATATTATGTCTGCTTTGCTTCTTTGCACAAACAAATAGTGGACATGGTTCAAAATAAATAGGAAACTATTTTAAGAAGAAATGCATAGCATTTCCTCAGTAATATAAGCAAAGAGAGAATATTGTGCCAATGTTGGGATAGTAGAAATACAGAAATCCTTTCAGGGAAATCTAATAATCTTACAATGATCAGAAATCTAAAGAGTCTTTGTTAACACCAATAAAGATGTAGTGGATGTTTACGAATTGAATTTATTGGGACTGATTCCAACTCATTTCTCATCACTATGCAGAGTAGGTACCTGAAAGGCGGTCAGCTATGGTGGTCATCTTTTCTTCCTATCTTGTATTCATCATCCTTTCTTCCTTCTTTCTATCCTTTCTATGTTCTGTATTTGTCATTTTATTCCAATACTTTGTCTTAAGAGAACAGGAGAGTTATGAGAATTGTGCTAAAAACAGAAATCAAATTAATGCTAAATTGCTTTACATGTCATTCATTAGCCAAATATTTTCTATACATTATTTCATTTCATGTTCATGGCAAACCTGTAATATGAGAACCATTGTTATACTGACTTTGTATGTTGAAAATCTCATTTTCACTGTTAAGATTTTCTGTCAACTTGATTGAGTTAAGGTCTCCCCAAAGAGCTAGTGAAGGCACATTTTTAGATACATTGATAACGAATGTGGAAATGATTAGTGTTTGAATTAGTAAAATAAATAAAGCACACATCTCCTTCACATTCTTGAAAATGTCATTGAAATCATGACTTGGAAATGTGACATGTTGCAGAAAGAATTCAAAATCATTTCACAGTGTTTTCCTGCTAATTCTTTGGCAAGTGGCACAAGGCTATGCACACATTAGGAGATAGCAAAATTGAGCATATCTGATAGTATTTAGCAAAACAATCATATGTATTAACCCTACTAACAAAACCATCTTTATTCATTTTCCAAGTTATTTTGTAATAGTTATAATATACATGTGTATGTGCAAATATGTGTGCATTATGTGACTTATAAATAATGACAAAAATAATCTCACATAAACATGAGTTAGGACTATCTACTAAGCTGGAGATTGTTAAGAAGGAAAAGGCAGCCAGGTGCCTATGGCTCATGTCTATAACCTAGCTACCCAGAAGGCTAAGATCTGAAGGTATTGTGGTTCAAAGCCAGCATGGGCAGAAACATCCCCATGAGACTCTTTTTATTTTAACTTATTTTTATTGTAAAGATTATGTACAAAAAGATTATGTACAGTGGGGTTACAGACATGTAGGTCAGATACTAAGTACATTTTTTTTGAACACAGACACTTCTTCCTTCCTTCTTCCCCCAAATTATTTCCTCCCAAAAACCTTTCCTCCCAAGTTGTATAGATTCATTTTCAACATACCATAGAGAGGATCATTGCTAAATTAGTTTAGCCTCTCTCCCATTATTTCTTTTTTTTTTTTCTTTGTTGCTATTGTTTTTATTTTTTTTTAATTTTATTTTATTTTATTTGTGAACATACTGTACAGAGGGGTTACAATTGCATGGGCAGGATAATACGTACATTTCTTACCAAGCATTGCAGCCTCCTACTTTGTTTACCCTTCCCATCCCTTCCCAGCCTCCCCCCTCCCCCCATCC
>NW_012267352.1:5201536-5285937 GCF_000151885.1 Dipodomys ordii
CCACCGCCGCTGGCGGCTGGCTGGTGCTCAGCTGTGTATTCTTGCCTTGGCTTTCTCTCACTTGTCTAACTCTCTGTCCTGTGATGGCACACTTGGTGTGTTTCTCTGGCTTAGGACTGTTCACTGGAACTCTAAAACTGCTTTCTATGCGAGAGCTTGTTCAGCTTCCAGCTTCTCCTCCGCCATCTTGTCTCTCCCATTATTTCTGTACTTCCTGTTACCCTTTCCCAAACAGATAAACTTACAAGACAAAAGGCAAGAAATCAAAACAGCAACAAAAGTGGAAAAACAAAAATACAACATCAGCAAAAAATCACAAGTAAAATTAAAAAATCCACTTCTTATTTCTTAGAATTCATTGAGATAAACACCATTTTATATGATCAAATGAAAATATCCATTGCGCTTTTGTGATCCTATCCTAAGAATCGAACTGCATCCTATCCTATCCTCTCCTGTGGTCCCATTGTGTGAAAATTTAGAATCCTGCATAATTTATTATGTCCAAGTGTAAATTTTTTGACTTTAACATCCATAGTGTTTACTTATGGATTTATAAGAATATTCTAATTATTAAAACTGAGGAAAACCATGCAAACAATGCTTCTTTGTGTCTTGCTTATTTCACTTAATATAATTTTTTGAAGCCTTTCAATTTCCTTACAAATGGGACAAAAATCATTCTAGCTGATGGAAGCATAAAATACCACTATGTATATATACGACATTTTCTTGATCTATTCATCCAGTAAGGGGCACCTGGGTTGATTCCATACCTTGTTTATGGTAATCAATACTGCAATGATCATGGTTGTGGTGATAGCTTTAGTATGCCCTGGTTTATGGATAATTGGATAAATGCCCAGGGATGGAATTGCTGGGTCAGAGGGAAACTCTATGTTCAGTGTTTTGAGGAACCTCCATTCTGTTTTCTAGAGTGGTTGAACCAGTTTACATTCCCACCAACAGCGTAGGAGCATTCTCTTTGGCAACATCCCTGCCAGCATCTGATAATGTTTGATTTCTTGATAATGTCCATTCTAACTGGAATGAAGTGGAATCTCAATGTTGTTTTGATTTGCATTTCTTTTATAGTCATCTTGAACATCTTCATGTGCCTATTGACCATTTGTACTTCTTCCTTTGAGCAGTCTTTCTTTAAGTCTTTAGCTGATTTATTAATTGGATTGTTGTTTCTCTGAGGATTTGTTTTTGGAGGGTTTAATTTTTTGAGCTCTAAGTATAGCTTAGATATGAGGCCCTTGAATGTCATAAGGGAATACTTTGCAAACCTTTATGCTAAAAAATTGGAGAATCTGGAAGAAATAGAAGAATTTCTAGCAAATACGGATACTCCCAAACTAAACAAAAAAGATTTAAACCAACTAAATAGATCCCATAACAAATAATGAAGTAGAAATGGCAATAAATGTCCTCCCATTCAAGAAAAGTCCCAGGATCAAATGGATTCACAGCCAAATTCTATGAGGTATTAAAGGAGAACTCACTCCAATACTCTTCAAAATCTTCAATGAAATTGTAAGGGAAAAAATCACTACCAAACTATCTATGAACACAACCCTCATCCAAAAACTAGATAGGGACTCATCAAAGAAAGAAAACTATACAGCCATCTCTTTGATGAACATCAATGGAAGACTTCTGAGTAAAATTCTAGCCAAATAAATTTAATAACTAACCCAAAACATCATACACTATGATCAAAAGGGATTCATTCCAGGTTTGCAAAGCTAGTTCAAGATACACAATTCAATTTAGAA
Organism: Dipodomys ordii; assembly: GCF_000151885.1. Lineage (NCBI taxonomy): Eukaryota > Metazoa > Chordata > Mammalia > Rodentia > Heteromyidae > Dipodomys > Dipodomys ordii. The sequence continues at coordinate 5,203,318 of NW_012267352.1, forward strand.
ATTCAGCACATCCATAGAAGCAAGGACAAGAGCTATGTGATTATCTGAATAGATGTAGTAAAAGCATTTGACAAGATTCAACACCCCTTTATGATAAAAGCTCTGGAGATGCTAGGAACCATGGAATATTATTTAATATAATAAAGGTTGCATATGACAAACCTACATCTAGCATTATCTTTAATGGTGAAAAGTTGAAACTATCTCCTCTAAAACCAATAATGAGACACTCTTCTTCAATATAGTACTGGAAATACTAGAAAGAGCCATAAGGCATGAAAAAATATAAGTGGGATCAAAGTAGGGAAAGAAGAAACAAAACTATTCATTCCTCTTTGCAGATGACATGACCATGTATTTAAAAGATCCCATAGATTCCTCCACGATATTATTTGATCTGATCCAAACCTATAGCAAAGTAGCAGGGTATAAAATAAGCTCACAAAAATCAATAGCTTTTCTTTATGGTAACAATAAGGAAAGTAAGACTGAAATCAAGAAAGCAATACCCTTTGTGATAGCCTCAATTATTTTTTGTAGAGATGATGTACAGAAGGGTTATAGGTACATACATGAGGTAATGAGTACATTTTTTGAATAGTTTAAAAATTTTTAAATCAACTACTCTTTTCCAATATGAAAAGATATATTATGTCTAATATTTTTTCCATAATGGATAACTTTTGATGTCTCCTAAATAGAGCTCCTTATAGAGTACTTAGGGCACACAGGAAACAAAGCAAAGTTATCCTGCATGAGTAGTTTGTATCCCATTGTATCTGAGATACAAGACCTCTCTTCAATTTGTATGAACTAAAACAACATTAAGATTTTAAAGGATGCTTATTTATTTTATATTGATTCAGAAGCAGAGGTTAAGGCAATAATAAATCCTGGGTTAGAGATGAAATTAAATTTCATAAATGCTTAATGTGTATATTGAGGAAATACAAAAATAATAACTTTCACATGAACTGTTATTTCAAAATGTCTTTATCCATGGCTTGGAAAATCAGTATGCATTTCCTCTGTTGCCTTGATTGATTGAATGTCTGCCTTGTATAACTTCTAGATTACCTGAACATATTATACCTCTTTCAAATATATATGTTCAAATTCTAATTTGATTGCATTTGGAGGACTGGCTCTTGGAAGGTAAGACATCCTCTCATTTCTGCTATTTGAAGTAGGCAACATTGATGAAATACAGCCTTTTCTAATTTTTTAATTTACTAGCAGGTCTTTCTTAAACTCCACATCTTTTAATCAGTAAGAAACACTTTCTCTTGTTTACAGACACACAGTGCACAGTTCTAATACAATAACCCAAATCTAACAGAACACCATTAGTCACCACAGATGTTCTATACAAGGATATCTTCATTCCCAGCCTTCACCTCCATGGAAACATGGGGGTCATTGTGTACTTTCTCTCTACTATGAGGAAGACTATTGCTCCATAAACAAAATCAATGACTGCTTTTTGTAAAATATATTTTCACATTATAAGCCTGTATTGAAATATTTTTCTATCCTTTTGACTTAAGACAAAGTAAAAATAAATTTTAAAGATAAAAGTTTAATATCCTTACTAGTAAACATTTTTGTCAGTCTAGCATGCAGTGGAATTGCATGTGATTTATACATAAAAATGACAAAAATATATTGCACTTTAAAAGAAAATGAAAAGAAGAGAAAGCATATTCATGGGGCCTGAAATCTGGGCCTGGGCGCTGTCCCTCACCTCTTCAGCTCAAGGCAAGCACTCTACCGCTTGAGCCACAGTGCCACTTCCGGTTTTCTAGTGGTTTATTGGAGATAATTATCTCATGGACTTTCCTGCCTGGGCTGGCTTTGAACTGCGATCCTCAGATCTCAGCCTCCTGAGTAGCTAGGATTATAGGAGTGAGCCACCAGCGCCCGGCTATAAAAGTATATTCTTTACTCCTAAGATCAGTCCTCAAAGAAGGGACCACAACTTTTAAAAAATATTGCAGGCAATTAACCATTGCTATGCTATTAAAACTGAACTATTTGCCTTGAGGGTTATCAAGATCAAGTTACATTTCCCAAAGTCAAACTAAAACTTATTTTGAAAATAACATTTGAAAGACCCAGGTGAAACACTGTAGAAGAGTGTGTTTTCTATCCATAAAATCACAAATATACTTACTATTACACTCCCAAGACATCTTGAAAATATCTTCAGAACAAAATGTAAGATCTCAAAGGAACCATCTAGAAAAAGCTACATTCCAAACTGCAGGTCCTTGGATCAGTGTACTGTTGCATTACTACCAAGTGGCTCTTTGCTCTTAAAAAGAAAGATTTACCCAACCAACCATCAGTTGTAGTTCTGTACAGTATTTCAATCAGCATTTTTTTTCTGGAATAGCTCTCAGTGGACAGGCCATAATAAACAGCCACTTTGATAGATTCTGTTATGAAGATCGAGAACAGTTATTCCTCCAGGAAAAGTATGCCAAATGAATGTACATCTATAACCAAAATCCCAGGAGAAAATTTTACAATGACTGAAGGCTGGTGGAAATGGTCACTTTATACCTGTTTTGAATATGAAATAAATAATGGAGTATAGTTTCATGGTCTACTAAGGTGCAATACAGGAACAAGCTTTCTGTCAGTATGAAACTAACACAATTAAATAAATAAGGTGAATTTGACACAGGAATCCTTTAAACTTATTTTATAAAATGCATGACATATTTACATGTTCTGTTGCGGAGATCAAATACAGTAACAAAAAATTGTTTCAGTTTATACATCATACAGGAAGATTTTCAAGGACCGGAAACTCTTTCTTTAATACTAATAATTTCAGAAATTTTGAGAGAAAAATTTAACCTTTTTTGTGAGGAAAACAGCATCTTCCAAAAAAATAGGAAACAATAGCTGTGTTTTAAAATCTCTATTCCCAAAAGATTATTTTAAATTCAAATAATATCCTAGCCTAGGGCTTGACTTTCAATGAGCCTTCTTTTCTTCTCTGAAATACAGGCTGTTTATTTTTGATTAATATATTCTAAAGAATGTCTGCAAGTAGTTTAAAGAAACATTTTACCATAGATGTTAATAGTTTTCACTATGACATTTTCACACAGGTATGTATCTCCTTTGATAGTTTTCACGCCTCCCCACCCCATGTTCCTCTTTGTCCACCTTCCTTCCTCTCACTGGTGCCTTACTTCTTCCCAAATGGTCCCCTTTATACTTTCATATTTTCTTTTTAAATCTTGACATTTTTCATATGGAAAAAAATCTGGTATTTCTCTCTCTCTGTCTGGTTTATTTTACTAAAACTGATCATCTCCACTTCCAGCCAAATGTAAGGTTTTTTTTATTTTTACCTTTAAACATAATAAAAAAATACATTACCAGTAGTAATTCCAACCAGGCTTAATTATTTCTTTTTGACATAAACTTTCACTGATAAAATATTCTGAGAAATCTTCATGAAAATGGAAGCTAACATGACTATATAGACTTTTTTATTGAATGGGACAATCATAGAGTTGATATGATTTATAAATTAGAATACTGTTAAGTCAGATAGCATACTGAAATAACAGAATTGTTGAAAACAATCCTCTCCAGCCCTCACTAATATTACAACATTATTTTCTAGCCTGTTTCTTTTGCAAGAAAAGTTTGTTATTTTAACATTAAAAATTTACGTTTTTTATTTTTCAATGACATAATCACTTGTGTTGCTATAAAACTAATATTATAAAGTATACTAGTATGTCTTTTCTCCCTTTCTGAGTTGATGAAGTTTGCTAGCCTCTTCTGCTAAAAAAACTAGGTCATTTTACTGAGGTTATTCATTAAAGTTGCAGAATAATTCTCAAGGAAATATCAACTATGTGGAGAATGTGCTATGTCTACCCTGCCTAGGTAGGTTGCATATAATATTCAGAGTTGGAGAACTGGAGATTTTGAAAGAAACTGTATGCTTTAGATTGGTAATTGAAGACCAACCCAAAACAATGGTTTTAAACTGGGGGAAAGAAAGAATTACATTCTCTTTCTGGACTCGAGTGAAATTGATCACTAGGAACCAGCACACATTGCACAAAGCTATTAAGCTTTTGTGATCATTAGAAAGCAAGAAACTTTACACAGAGCTATTGAGCCTTTGTGATCTGCTCCAATGTATATCCTCCTTTAGGCTCACTGTGTGAATTTCAGGAGACTTATATAACTGATCATGTCTCAGTGTGTGTGTGTGGGGGTGTATAAAATCATTCAGTCTGTTTACTTGTAGATTTATTAGGCACATTCTAATGTCACAAATGAGGGAAACCATGCAACCTATGTTTATTTGGATCTGTCCTACTTCACTTAATATAACTTTTTCCAAGTTTTTCTATTTCCTTACAAATAGGGCAATGACATCCTTTCAGATGGAAACATAGAATTCCATTGTGCATATACACAGTTTTTTTGATCCTTTCATCCCCTGAGGAGTATCTGTGGGTGGGGAAGGAGGAGAGAACTGGGAAAGAGCAAAAGGAAGGGGAGATATGGTTCCAAAAGAATTGTACTCATTGCCTGACTCATGTAACTGTAACTCCTCTGTATATCACTTCTACAATAACAAGAAAATATATTAAAAATAAATAAATTCATAAAGCTGGAGAGAAAAAGAAAAAACAAAGTAACAGATTTCTTTTTTATTTTTTAAATATATTTTTTATTGTAAAGACTGTACAAAGGGGTTACATTTACATGAGCAAGGTAATGAGTCTATTTCCTATCGAGCATTGTTACCCTCTCCTTTGTTTTTCCCCTACCACTCCTTTCCTCCCCACCTCCCCAAATCCTCCTCCTCACAAAATTGTAAAGTTCATTTTCAACATAGTGTCTTGTACATATTGTTGTTAAAATAGTTCATTCTGTATCCTTACAGGAAAAAATATATTAAGTGAAGTAAACCAGGCCCAAAGAAACATAGGTCCCATGCTTTCCTTTATCTGCAATAACTAGTATATGACTAGGACAAGCAGAAGAGATCCAAAACTATATACATATGTCCATATAAGCTGATGCTAAGCAAATTGAACAGATTTCTGAAAAGTTGGAGTCAATTCTTCAGTAAAGGTGGCTGGAAGAAAAAAAATAAAGGAAAAGATAAAAAAAGAAAGGAGTTATGGTGGATCTGGGACCAGGTTTTACTGTGTGAATATTTTTAAAAAAATTTATTCTAAAGTTGCCTATTTTTCATTTTAATGCTATAGTCTTTTGGGAGCATTGCTTTGGGAAAGGGTATATGTATTTATTAAGTATGGTTTTGCTTATGATATAGTAAATAATAATGACACAGTTAAACAGATATTTTTAAAAGAGTTAAAGTGCTCATTAGGAAGACTGGAGTATCAAAGAATAAACAATGATAAACTTCTTAGAAAGAATCTGTTGGAAGTGCAATCATTTATTAACTTGACATTATTAACAAGTACAAGCCCCTCTAAATATCAAGACACACAGTTATTGACTCTCTGCTAAGCCATATTGTAGATTATCTGACTAACAGAAAAGAAAGCTTGACAGAAAAAGATAAAATTCAAGTCTCCAATTACCCAGATCCTCCTTTCCACTTGTTGGTATTTCTGAGAAAACATAAAATATGGAAGTGTCTGTGTTAGCTGTGATTCTTTTGTTAGATCAATTATAACATACTTTTAAAAATTTTTTTGCAATTTTTTAAAATTGCACTTTTTTGCAATTTTTTTAAATTGTGATTAAGTGATTACATAAATTTCACAAATTCCACAGTACTGTCCGTAGTAATAATTAGTTAAAGTCACAAACACATTCTAACTTTCATGGGACAAATTGTCTTTATTATGGTCTATAAAGTTTATTAATTCTATGAGCTTTCACGCTACAGTAATTTCTTCCACATCGGGTGATATGTACATTTCTTTCCTTTTGCTTAGTGTCAGCTGTTCCCACTTTCCCGTTCATTCCCTCCCTCCTGTTGCTGCCATTGAGGTGCTTAGTTCATTTTGATCAATGTGCAATGCAGCTGATGGGTCCTGCTGTTGTATGCTTTCCCATTTCCCTCTGTTTCTGTGTCCTCCTCCTAGTTTCCCTCCGATGTGCACATATATACCATATATGTGGTCAGCAGCATGGGGTCATTTAGTAATGATTTGAGCAGATGAGTGGAGGTCCTTTCTTTCTCTCTTGTTTACTTTGTCATTTCTCCTTAAATTTTGGATTTAACACCCACTTATCAGGGAGACCATGTATCATTTGTCTCTTTGCTCTTGGCTTACCTCACTCAACATGATTTCTTCTAGTTCCATCCATTTCCCTGCAAATGCTGTTATCTTGTCCTTTCTAATGGCTGCATAATATTCCATTGTATATTTTTGGATCCATTTATCTGTAGTGGGCCATCTGGGTTGTTTCCATATCCTGGCTATTGTAAACACTGCTGTAATAAACATGGAGGTGTGTGTGCACTTTTTATAAAAAAAAACATTTTGCTTTCTTTTAAAAATAGTATATGGGTGAGAAATTGTGTTTTTACAGGGTTGGGATCAAAATGGAAGGAGCAAATCTTGAAAAACATAGTAGATAAATCCTAAGCTTTAGATTGCATTATTATTTTATTTCTTTGGAACTGCAGTATTCTGTTTTGTTTTGCTTTTCCTTGCTATATTTTTCCTGAGTGTGAAAAAGAATCAGTCAATGAATGAAAAACTGTTGACCTCTACTACTGTCCAAGACTGTCAGCTCAGTAAATGCCACCAGCTACAGATCAAGAGATAGTCTTCATATCAGAATATTTCAACTATATTGACATCTATATCTTTTCATCTTTCAAAAAATCTTAAATCATAAACCTTAAAAAAGTATTTTAGGCAGCCAATTTGGTATTAAATTTCTAATTGCTTTTACTTGTTATTGACATTGTACTATGCATTGCTTCTGCCAATTGTTAGAAACTCTGATGCAAAATTAGAAAGCAATAGAAATCCATGAATAAATCACCTGATTTCTTCTAACTTTCCAAAGTGATATTACCTTACAAATCACAACAATAAATGTGTATGATTCTGAGAAGACAAGTTAGCTACTTCTATTTGGTATGTTCAAATTAACTAAATGAGCTAGGCACCGGTGACTCAGGCCTGTAATCCTAGCTCCTCAGGAGCCTGAGATCTGAAGATTATGGTTCAAAGCCAGCCCGGGGAAAGTCTATGAGACTCTTATCTCCAATAAACCACCAGAAAACCAGAAGTGGAGCTGTGGCTCAAGCAGTAGAGTGCTTGACTTGAGCTGAAGAGCTGAGAGAAAGCGCCCAAGCCCAGAGTTCAAACCCCATGACTAAAAAAAAAAAAAAAAAACGAAATGAGTAAAGGATAACTAACACTTTTGTGTTAAAAAGAAAAAAAAGATGAGGAATGCTTTTAGAGAACCTATGCATATTCCTCCACCAATAAATTTTGATAGTGTCACATTTTAGAAAATAATAGTAATGTACAGGTGAAAGTAGATGGGAAAATTATGATTAAACTGTCCAAGTGTTCCTGGGTGCCACTCTTGAGGTAGCACAGGTGACTCACACCTGTAATCCTGGCTACTCAGGAGGCTGAGATCTGAGGATCGTGGTTCAAAGCCAGTCTGGGCAGGAAAGTCCATGAGACTCTTATCTCCAGTTAAGTACCAGAAAAATCTGGAAGTGGCACTGTGGCTCAAGTGGTAGAACATTTGTCTTGAGCTCAAGTGCTCAGGCATAGCACCCAGGCTCAGAGTTCAAGCCCCATGACTGACCCCCCCCTAAAAATAAAAAGTCCCAAGGGTATTTCTTGCATCATATCACAGATACTTGAGAAAAAGAAATATCTCAGTATATATATATATATATATATATATATATGCATATATATATACTTACATACTTACATAGCAGCTGAAGACTAAATGTGAGTCCAGAGAGATGTGGGAGAACCTTCGCATTTTTATTCATTCTATACTTTCAAGAATGAGGCATGAAATCTCAGCCTGGAAATACTTTTAAGAGAACTGGTCCAGGACAGCATGAAATAAACTTTCAAGATGAGGAATATGTGAGAATATGGGGCCTCTCTAGTCTTTAAGAAAATTTGCAGACCACTCAGAAAGTCATTATCTGTGATGGAACAAGTGATCAGCAAATTCTGTTCTTTCTAGGACTCATTTTCCTTATTCTAAGTGAATACTTAAAACTATAAATGGAACTGAATTTAGTATACTCTAGGCATTTTTTATTCTGCATGTCTATAATAAAATTCAACTTAGAGAGACAAGAAATTCCTAACAAAAACTTGCTGAATATCTTAGCAACCTCAGCATATACTTAAAAAAATATTAGGTTGAGCTCTTCCATCCTTGCACTTAAATAAATTAAGTAATAGCTTCGTTTATTGTATATTTTGTAACATTTTTATATGTTTATCTTTACATTTTGATCATTCCTCAATTTGTGTAAAAATACAAGTTTTTATTTTATGGAGTAGATAAATATCTAGTTCCCCAAATATTGAATGGTTCACAGTTTTCCTTTATTGAATTTCATGATGTATACACACAATTTATACTAAAATACTGTTCAGTTCAGTTAATCAATATTTGGTGTCATACCCTTATTATTATTTTACATCTGCATAACATTTTGTAATTGTTTAATATATTTTCATCTTTACCAAGGGTGTTGAAACTCATGACTTTCATTTACAAAGTCAGCTTTCCTAGCTAATTTTTTCTCTTATAAACTTTACTTTTCTAAAACATACATAAACTATCTATTGAGCTTGACATAAGATACAATTTTATATACATAGAGCTTTACAGGAAAAAGATTTGTTTAAACACTCTTTTAAGTATGAACATAAAATCCACTATTCCAAAGTGAGTTATTTTTTTAATTTCATCCATTTTTATATCTTTTCATATAGAATTTATGTTTAATGGTAAATTAACTACCAGAAACAGTATTTGTTTCTTTTAAATATCTTCTTTCTACAGTTGCTTACAGCTTAGTATAGCTCTCATTGGCATATTATAATCCATTTGTATAAGAATTTTGTGTATACTTTCCTTACAAACTAATTTGTAGGTTCCAGTATTGGGTCATTTTTGCCAGTATGTGTAGTACATGTAAATAGTGAGAATTTTACAAAATCACCTTAAAAACAGATTCCACTGGGAAGAAAAGTAGAACTGCAATTAAATAATTCCTTTGGAAAATTGATTAGCTAGTTGTGTCTTGATAAACCCCTAATTGCCAAGGATAGTATTTTGTCCTGAAGTCACAATTTACAAAGCAATTATTTAGGGAAAAAAAATCTATTCCCCAATGATCACTTAAGAGCATAGAGCATACATGTTAATTTCATGTTGTATCATTTATAAAATATTACTTAAAACAATATCTTAGAATGAATTCAGTATTAGTATATACAAAATATTGCAAAGGGTTTAAATCAGTATGCTATGCAAGTATACATAGCTTCATATTCACATATGCATTTACCATATCTTGCAAATTTTTATACTTACTTTGATACCATAACAAGAAATGAAGTAATTTCAGAGAAAGCAGAAAAACATAACTTTATGCTCAATTCTCTTTTTGTAGTTTAAAAATGATCTCAGTAAAAATCACTCCTAAAATGTGGTAAATGGGCTCCTGTTGAGTAATTGATCAAGAGACAGTGAGGTGAGCTAATCAACCATTTACAATATTCTTGATATTTTAAACACATGTGAAATTTAGCAGTACCATACTTTGTAGGTTTTCAAGATCATTTAAATGACTAATTGCAATAATTTAGTGCCTTCCTGTGTCTGTTGTCATTATAAATTCACTTAATTTCTTATTTCCTATAAACTGTAAAGAATTTAAAGGAGCAAATAGCCCTTCACTCTACACTGTTTTTCTAAAGCTAGCCAACTGGACTACGAATATCAAAGGACATAAATACTACTACTACAACGACAACTACTACTAGTAATAATAAACTACTCAGTCTTAATGAAATTCCCTCAAAATTAGTTCTGATCTAAAAATTATGAAACTATTCCTGATTTGATGTGCTGTAATGATATTCAACAGATTAACCATCAAATAAATGCTACTTCAAAAATTATCAGTTATGCCATTCAGTATAAGGCTTATGTTAATTTCTTTATTAATAAGTTTTTTTATTATGAAAATACCACTCAGAGGGGTTGCAATTACATAAGCAAGGTAATGAGTACATTTCTTATCAAGTATTGTTGCCTCTAATTAGTATTTCTCTCCATTAATATTAAGGAATGATATTGAAGGTCCTCTTCTTTTTGCAAAATATATAAAGAAGTTAGGCAAGTAACCCAATCATTATAATTAGCATTATCATCACAATTGTTTATCTCATGAACAGTTTAGAACCTCTTATACTGCCATAAAATCAAATAGAGGTGGGCCGAACAATGTACATAACATTCCCAGAGCAATTCACAAACACTAAAGTTTAAAAATCTCTGATGATGATGATCATCTACTTCTTGAAAGGACTCAAATTACAGGAGAAATATCCCAGCAAGAAGTCATCAAATTATCCATGGAAATCCAAGAGTTGCTTCTATAAGCAGATAATATGGAGCAAATCAACAAACAACAAAAATAGAAACCCTTCCTAATTTGTTGTAGATAGAATGTGTGAATTCATTCATTCCAGTGATTGTAATAACAATAATCACTTTTTTTTTTGGTCCAGTAGTGGGGCCTGAACTCTGGGCCTGGGCACTGTCCCTCAGCTCTTCAGGTCAAGGCTAGCGCTCTACCACTTGAGCCACAACACGACTTCCAGCTTTTTTCATTTTGCTTATGTGGTGCTGAGGAATCGAACCCAGGCCCTCATGCATGCAAGGCAAGCACTCTACCACTGAGACACCTTCCCAGCCCCAATAATCACTTATTTTTAACATGAAAAAAGCACATTTTATTGCACTTAAGTTATAAGAAAATGAAATTTCTAAATGACTCAAGCCATTGACTCACCCTTTAAAAGCTGCTTTCCTCCATCATGCCAGGTTTAAATACAAGTAAAATTAACAATCATTTATTCAGATAGTGCTATAAACAAATTATCCAAGTCATATATGCTTACAGGCAAGAAGGATTATAGAATATTTTGTTAAATACATTGAATGCTAAAGTCATATATCTAAAAATACACATCTTTTATTTTAATTTTGTCAGTCCTGAGGCTTGAACTCTAGGACTGGGCACTGTCCCTGAGCTCTACCAGCTCAAGGCTAGCGCTCTACCACTTGATCCACAGCACTACTTTCTGGTGCTTAATTGGAGATAAGAGTCTCATGGACTTTCCTGCCCTGACTGGCTTTGAACTGCGATCCTCAGATGTCAGCCTCTTGAGTAGCTAAGATTATAGGTGTGAGCCAGGCTACATATCTTTTTTAAGACCCATATTCCTGCTCTGATTTGTCTATCTGAAACATATATATTTTCTACAAGATTTCAGTACCTCTTATTCCAAAAAAGATTATTCAGACCTAGGGAGAAAACTTCAAAGGGCTGTTTGGAATAGATGAAAAGCTCTTTGGTAGGATGGTGAATGATTAAGTTAAGTCAGCTCTTAAGTTTAGGTGATTGATTTTTCCCAACATTCTTCATTTTATTCTGATCATCATAAATCCCAAAATCTCCATACAAAAGTGTTATTGTTCAAATAGAGTTAACTATTTACTTGTTAATATCTCAGCCTAGACCTTTTAGAAGTGCCAAACCTTTTGTTCAGAAATGTATCGGTTTCTTGGAAATGACTACTTCATAAAAGGAGAGCATGAGACAATTATAAATTTGTGTTGAAATAAGAATGCACTGAAACTAGTATTCTTGCCAATAAGTAAGAAAATTCCATGAGCACCCTGGGAAGAGTGCTTGGCAGAATTTTGTTGCTCTAATAATATCATTACAATTTAATTTGGCAATGTTTTATTAACAATTCTCTAATGACTACAAAATATAAACACAAGACAACTCCTTTCAAATGGGAATATTTGAGGGAGATCTTGTATGATTCTATTGGCCTGATTTTCATACTTCTTTCTATAATATTATTATTCATAAATCAAGATTATTCAAGCTTTACCTTTAATGAGATTAATAAATGAAACAGAATGCCCTGGAAAGGCCATTCCTAATCTCTTATCAGTTGCTTTATTAAAAGACTAAAACCTGAATGCATTCAGAAAATTGACAACATGATGGTTCTGTTTCAGAAAACTTCACATCCATTAAACCCAGTGGGAAAAGACCCATGAATCCATCAAGACATTAAATAAAACATATAATGAAAAATATATTTAAGAAAAGAAACTTTGAAAGGACTTGAACTTTGATTACCTGAGCACCAAAGTTTCATGAAGATATGTGTTGTCTCTTTGTCAAATAAAAGGTGGAGCAGGCTTTTTATTTTCTATAAAATAATTGCCTCCGGTAACTCAGAATAGAATTTGTATTAACCTATTAAATTTCTACAAAGCAATTATTTCTTCCATACAATTTGCCAATAATCAAGTAGGAAGGGGAGAAAACAATGTAATATACAATTTTCGATCTGCACACATTTGTTACAAATAAATAATAGAATCAAATTACCTAATGTCAAATATATATGAAATCAGAAACAAGATGAAGTAATGTTGTACTAAATTGTTTTACCCAGTGTTCTGTTAGTTCAAATGTAAGGAGCCAATAGTGTGCTTCCTTATTTCAGTTTCTGCAAAGTTCTCACAACATTTAGAGTCACTACATTGTTCCTACCATTTACAAAATCACTAACCAGTTATCAGTTTGTTTTTCCAATTAAAAGAATTTTCTTTGTGGGCTACAGATGTGACTCAAGTAGTACAGTGCCTATGAAGTAGGAGGCCCTGAGTTCAATCTCCCGTACCAATAAATAAACAAATAAAATAAAAATATGTTTTTTTCAATTAGTTAATCATAGCTAGTTTTATAATTTACCTTACTTTTCAAGGTTGTAGTAATGTTAACCCACAAATGAAAAGAAATTTCTACTTCTAGATTTCAATGTGTTCTATTTTTCTCCAAAGTCTTCTCACTTTAATTAACATCCTAATTCAACTCTTCAAAAGTCTTTCAGAGGAGCATGGGAAGGGATAGGAAAGGGAAACAAAGGAGGAGGCTACAGTGCTTGATAAGAAATATACTCATTATCTTGCCCATGTAATTGTAACCCCTCTGTACAGTATTTTCACAATAGAAAAAGTCTTTCAGAGAAATCTCTTCATATGTTAGTTTTCAGACACAATCCGGATTTGGAAACAAAACTATTTCCCAAAGATACATAAAAAGGTGAAGTAAACAAAAAATTAAATACTATCAGTTTCAAAAGATGAGATACATTTAGAATTTTCTCAATTATATATTATAAGTTACTTATTGAGAACAGAAATGGATTATTAACACTATTCATATAAATTTGAGAAGCCTACTGTTATAAATTGTTGACCTTACTCCCATGAACATGGAATGAAACTGGCAAAAACAAGTACAATGAATTTTTATCCACAGTAATCAATATGTCTTTTTACTTCAGGAATATGAAAGAATCATTCTGCATTAAATTAAAGAACAATTAAATTAAAGGAAAATTACATTTTTCCTTCCACAGACAAAAAGCAAGGGAATAATAGAAGCCCTTGGATGGAATAATACTTCTTGCTCTGTTACCAGAGTTATTTAACTTACTTTCTGGAAACAAAAGATGTTAAGTTCTGTTCTGCAATGAACAGGTGGCAGAGTAATGGGAAACATGAAGGTGAACACAAAAAGGACAAATGAGTCTAATTTCAGGATCCCGGGGGTCTGCTCTGAACTGCAAAGATTCATGACATTGAGGTATGTCTAACTCCCTGTGAGGGTATTGTAGTTGTAGAAGCAACTTCCCAACAAAATCAGCCCATCTCCATGTAACTAAAATTTCTTTCTTTTTTTTTTTTTTGGGTCCGGTCAAGGGGCCTGAACTCTGGGCCTGGGCACTGTCCCTCAGCTCTTCAGCTCAAGGCTAGTGCTCTACCACTTGAGCCACAACACGACTTCCAGCTTTTTTCTTTTTGTTTATGTGGTGCTGAGGAATCGAACCCAGGGCCTCATGCATGCAAGGCAAGCACTCTACCACTGAGCCACCTTCCCAGCCCATAACTAAAATTTCTAACAGTTAAAAACTGACTTACTTCATCAGAAAGGGTAAGGGGTATGAGTTCCAGAAAAGGAATCTCCAGGTTTAACTCTTGATTCTGCCAGTACTAACTGTAAAACATTTATGCTTTTGTTGAGCAAGAATAATAGTAAACCCCTCTTTTTCCCTTTCATGCTTTTTTTTTTTTTTGTCTGTCATGGGGCTTGACCTCTGGGCATAAGCATTGTCCCTCAGCTCCTCAGCTCAAGGATAGCACTCTATCACTTGAGCTACAGTGCCACTTCTGGTTTGGTGGTTTATTGGAGATAAGAGTTTCAGGGACTTTCCTGCCTGGGCTGGCATTGAACTATGATCCTCATATCTTAGCCTCCTGAGTAGCTAGGATTACAGGCATGATTCACTGGTGCCTGGCTTCATGAATTTTAACTATTATTATTCTTTAATTTTATTGTCAAGGTAAAGTACAGAGGGGTTACTGTTACATAAGTCAGATAAAGAATACATTTCTTTTGAACAATATCACCCCATTCCCTCGCTCTCTCCTAGTTTTTCCCTCCTGTCCCCACTCACAAGTTATATAGTTCTTTTTCAACATAGTGTCTAGTAAGTACCACTGCTTCATTTGTTCACCCTTTGACCCACCATTTCTGTGTAACCCCGTACCCTCCCAGAGACAGAAAAACTAACAAAAAAGACAAAAATAACAAAGGAAAAACAGCAACAAAAAAACTTTTCTTTCTATTCTGCAGCTCATTTCGATAATTTTTAAAAATGTGATCAGATGCATGCAGTCATTGCACCTTTGTGGTCTTTTCCTAGGAGTAATCTTCTTTGATCTTACTATGTGTGAAACCCTAGAGACCTATATTGTAAGGGTTTGTGTGAGTGTGTACTTAGCACCAATATGTGTGTAACTGAGTATATTAATTATATGTTAGATCTTATCATTAGTAACACATTTCTCTGATACTATTCTTTTGTCCTGCCAAACCTACCATTTGTAATTACAGACACAGGCCTTCAAACCTCAACATATCACATAAATACTGCAACTGGAGCTCAATCTACTTGCTAATAATTTACCTTTCACATTGTCACTTAACTAAACATCTTCTTTTCATCTATCTCCCAAATTCCCCTCTGAATCCAATCTTCCCATTGTAAACCTTCTATGTTTTTCCACTTTACCAATTAAAAAAAACGTGTTTTTCATCATTTTTTGATGTGTTCAAAATGGAACTCTACCTATAGCCTCAATAATTGTCACAATAGTAAAACATAAATTAATATCTCAATGTTTTTTTAAAAATATATTCTTAATTTTCCTAACTGGCACTTCCTTCAATGCATAAGTTCTCAAGTGTAATTTTTGTAACTCTTTTGATCCTCAGTAATAATCAGAGCAAAATGTAACTAGTTGATGCTTCCTCAACAATCCTTCTCTAATATCTTGCTTTTAATTTTCAAGTGTACTTAGGTCACTAAAATTTCTTCAAATCATGCTCTACTTTGAAATATGAACTTAGTTTTAATAATGTGTTAGTGCATTTTAAAATATTCAGGGAAAAAAGGCACAAGAGCACATGCACACAAATATGTTAGCTTTGGGTCCTTTATCTTTCTGAGTCTGAAACAAAGGCATGGGAAACAATATGGACACAATTGCAATAATGATCTACTTCAACTTATTTTTGGGGAGAGGCAAGTTTACAGTGTTGGGGCTTGAATTCAGGGCCTGGGTACTGTCCTTCAGTATTTTCAATTTAAGGATGTCACATTACAGTTCAACCATAGCTCCACTTCCAGATTTTTGTGTTTCATTAAAAATGAATTTTACTTCTCATCTTGGCTTTAAATGACAATCCTCAGATCTTGGCCTCCTAAGTATCTAGTGCCTTCCTGATCTTTTGGGGATTATTGCTTATTATTGTTTATACATTTATACATCACACATGTTTATACATTTATACATCTGGATACATCAGGTAATTTATTTAATTCCTCAGAATGTGAAGCTCTAGGCTACCTATTTGTAGTTAACCAAATCACATTTTTTAAAGAAATACTTCTCTATTTCCTGAGTTTCAACCAATTGAATTCAGTGTGCACCCCATTTTCTGCTCTAATATGCTTCCCTCATGATGTACTACATCAAGATGAGACCACAAACAACAGAACTAATGCTCCATTAACTTGATTTCTTTCAGGCATTTAGTCATAGTGAGGCAGTTGTGTTGAGACAGAAAATAAGTACCGTCAGAAACGCATAAATAAAAATGTAATCTGTAATCAGTGAATTTCAGAGATGAGAGAGAAGCTTGAAAAAAGTAAAACTTAAGTTGGCTCATCCTCCCCCAACACCAGATCACTTTCGTTCATCTCTGAGAAGTTTTACCTTCTCCATGGAAGTAGAGGGCCCATTTTTTTAAAACCCTGCTAAACGGCTATTTAAAGTCCATCTCTGGATGGCATATTTATAAAGATGAATTTTTACATCAAGTGCAGAGTGTAAAGAAAAGTACTATTCCCATTCCATTTTACAATGATGGATTCAATAGCAATTATATTCATAATAAGGATTAAGGTGAAAAAACAGCCCATGAATTGTTCTTGTATTTTTTAAACATCTTTGTTAATATTTACAAATCAATCTGGTTGGAATTCTCAGCATCATACTCATTTTCCAACCTATTTTCTCTGGTTTATTCCATTGTTCTTTTTGGAGTTTTCAGTTATGATAGCTATTACATGAAATGCAGGATAATGCTCCACAATGCATTGTATTTTTGCTTGTTAATGTATAAACACCACAGAAGGCATAAATAAAATTGATTAGAAAGTCTTTTATATACCATCTGGAGGTCCAATATCAAGCTTCAATAAATAGCCTTCAATACTTATACACTCGAGTATCCTGACTCTTTACGATAATATTCTAAGGGCAAATCCAGTTCATAGTTTCCTTTTTTGCTTTTACTCCATTAACCTATTGCAGTTTTGATTTCAATTACCTTGTAATGCATATAAAAGTAAATTACAGAGAGAAAATATTACAGAGAGATTTAACAAGTTAATGGTAAATTAAATGCACTCTCTTCTTCATTATGCAAATTTGCAGTGCTGTGGAGCACTTACCTCTCTCTCCTGGATAGCACTCAACATTTTATATGCAGATAAGTCAACAGCTCTGGTGAACTTTTGCCTTATCCATGCATTAATACCGAAGTTTTTCAATTCCTTTACAAATCTATAGGAAGGGCAGAAAACATCAATTATTTTATATAGAGAATCCATTTATAGTCCTGTCCATCAATGTGTTCCTTCTGAAAAAATTCTATCATACTCAATGGTGAGGAAAGGTAATTTTTATTTAAATCTAAGTTGTAAATAGAACAATGTTTCTTCAATTAGCCTGATTCCAAGATCATTGAACAAACAAAACCAGAAAAGTTTCTCTTATTATAATGAATAGATGTCATTTTCTTATCTACCAAACGTTCCTTTTTACTTGGTTTAAAGTGTTTTCTATATACTAAAGTTAAAATTTTCCAAATAGCATTACTTTCTGGAATATTTTACTCAAATTTATTTACACATTTAGATGTATATTTTTTATTCTTCTTTTATCAGTTTGAGAAATTTGTTTCCTAATTGTCTTAAGTTAATATGCCTTAGACAAATAATCTAAACACCTTCTGAACATTTTCAATTAATTTCTTAAACCTGAAGCTCCAAAGTTTACACATGAGTATGTATAATAATAAATCTTACTATATTAACATAAATGGGAGTAGAATAGGAAGCATATTGCATTATGTATATGTTGAAAGATGGAGGAAAAAAGAAAGAGAAAAACAAGAGAGGGAAAGAGGACAAAAATGGAAAAAACAAAGTATAAGAATTGGGAAAAGAAGGTTCTTAACTTTCATCTTTAACTTTCATAATTCCCATATAAATGAATATAGATATCAACATGGAGACATGTTGATTAAAGCTATTAAATGACATGTAGATAAATATTACAGAATTCATAATGTAAGGACTTTATTAAAATATTATCCATGTTTTGAACTGAATGTCATTATGACCTTGCATTTCATGCTGAAATCATAATCCAAAAGTGGTGGTAAAGAAGGTAGGCTTTGTATCGATAATTATACTATGACGTTCGTTAATACCACTATTAAAAGAAATCATAACACTCTACCAGGTAAGACCCTTTTCTATCATGTGAGGATAAAATGAGAAGCTAACTGTCTATAATCAGAACACCCAACCATAATGGTTGGGTAGAATATCTATTTTAGTTTTGCATAGATGATCCTGTCTAAAGTATTTTGTGATCACAGCCTGATCATACTCAGCCAATGCATATATCAAGAAATAACGTTCTTAATGTATAACATTATTTATTATGTCCTCCTTAGGAGTTTTACTTTTTGTTTTTAAATTGTTAGTATAAAGGTGATGTACAATGTACAGAAGTCAGGTAAAGAGTGCATTTTCTTGGGCTGGGATGTAGTTCAGTGGCAAAGTGCTTGCCTAGCAAGTGCAACATCCTGGGTTCGATCCCCAGTACCAAAAAGGAAAAGACAAAAAAATACAGTTAAAAAAAAGAGTATTTCTTTTTGACAATATCCCCCTTTACCTGGCTCCTAAGAGCTTTTTGAAGGTAAAAGATGTGGCAAATTTTGTTATCATACAAACAACAATATAAGTAAAAGTGATAAAGTCATAGTTTATTTTTATAAATATTTATGTCAATTTCATAATTTCTAGGTTTTACTGAAAACATGTAGATAATTATCTAATAGAAAAGAGACAACACTATTTACTAAAATAACATATATTCTTATAATCATGAGATGTATTAAGCTGTGGTACCAGCAGGGATTCTATTCGAATATTCATGTATGTATAAAGGTATGCTATCATTAGAAGTATTTATATAACATCATAAATATTATTAATGTAAATATTGAAAGTATTTCCAAATGGAACAGTATGAAGAGAAACTTTTATCTTCCTCATACCTTTGGCTTCAATTACCTGCAAATATCAGAAAGTTTAACGTAAAGTGGTTGAAGAAAAAATAAATTCTTTTCTTTTGGCGTTAAGATATTGGGATTGAACTTGGAGCATCTTGCAATGATAGGCAAGTACTCCATCACTTGACTAATATCCCTGGGTCTAAAGAAATGAATTTTATTGATTGACCTAACTGTGAAGTTTAGAGGTTGCAGAACGTTTTGGGATCTAAAAGCAGAAATGAGGGAATTAGTATTGATTTCTTTGCCATATATTCACTCAGGTCATATCTATTCCTCATTCTCAGTGTAATCTTTTCTTTGTAGTTCCAAGTTCTCTATTCACCAATTTCATTCTGAAAAAGTAGGCAGACATCTTTTTTTGTCTTGCACTATTGTGTGGTTAGATAATTTGCATAGAGCATCATATGGTCAGCTTTAAACCGTAGTATCTTAGGCTCTGACATCCACTCTTCCTGTACCCTGGGGATGGAGCGGAGTTCATCTGAGATGTCTGGGCTGAATGGAGGATGTCCTGGAGTCAAATTTCTGGTAATAAGGAAATAAAATATAGTCAGTTAATTTTCTTGTTTTATGTTGTCAGGAGTGAACCTGAACTCTGGCTCCACTTTTTCAGTCAAGACTCAAGGCTAGTGTTCTACTACTTGAACCATATCATTATTTGCATGTGTGTCTATACACATGTATATATGGATATATATCCCTATGTACATATGGATATACATGTATGTGTGCACTTGTGTGTATAAATTTTAAGGAATTGTGCAAAGGACTATTAATTTACAATGTTAATTTATAAATGCAATGCATTTTTATCAGTGTCACTTTATTGTTCTCCCTTGTCTCCTCCAACCAGACCTATCCCCTCAAGTTATGTGACCACCCACAACAACACATGTGTGTGTGTGTATATATATATATATATATATATATATATATATGTATATATATATATACAAGCAAAGACAAGGTTATATGGATGTATATATTCATACATACTGAGTAAAGTGTGATTTACACAGAAGGTTGAATTCATGTAATTCTTTTGAAAATTTTCCAGTTTAATAAAATGAATATAACAAAACTGAAATATGTATTATTTCCAGTTTTTCTGCTGGATAGTTAGAAGTAAGAGTCTCTTGGACTCATCTGCTCAGGATGGCATTGAACCAGAATCCTCAGGTCTGAGCTTCTGTAGATGCTCTATGAAGATGCCCTACATAGATGCCCTATGAAGCAGTGAGGTCTGACACTTCATGTAAATTTTAAATGGTCTTTTAAGAGCCAGGTTTGAAAAAATTAAACCATTCAGTCCTAATCATAACCAACACAACCTTAAATAAATTTAATGTGTCAATGGGGGTATTAAATTCAATAAGTATATTTCTGTACTTAGTGCAATATTTTAAAAGGAGTGTAATTGTGGAGATGGCAAGGAAAAACAAAGGAGGAGGTAACAATGTTTGATAGGAAATATACTCATTACCTTGCTCATGTAACTGTAACCCCTCTGTACAGTATTTTTACAATAAAAATATTAAAAAGAGTCAGAATTGCATAATTAAATTATTAAAATAATTAGAAGATATTACTATTTTTAGTAAATTTGCAGCAGAATAAGACAGTAGATAAAATAGAACTCATCCTATTTTGAAATTCCTTTTGTAAGTGAACTTTTGAAAGCATATTATAATTTTATCTCAATATATATTGAACCATGTTTTCTTATGTGTAAATTACATGTCCAGTTAATCACATGTTTCCAAACAAAAATTAGCTTTCATACTTCTTTTGTTCCATGTCTACACAGTAAGATGTATTGTTGTCAGTGTTATCTCTTTAGCTACGGTTAGTGCTTATTCTAGGAAGGAATCAATCTATCATAAATATATTTGTTCTGGAACAGCTCAAGGCTGAATTGGGTTGAGGCATGTCCAAAGATATACTTGCATTTTTCCATGACAGTCCAAGATTCACTTGAGTGGGCTGGAAATTGGCAGAGTTGAATGCTTTGGTACTTTGTGTATGACAAAGTGCAGCAAGGTGTGCAACTACCTAGCTTTAACGATGCTGAGTGCAGTCATGAGTTAGATTTCCCTATGTATGGACACCATGTTTCTCATATAGAAAACTAATAAGCCTTATGTTATTTCTTTATTGGACTACTTTTTTTCAGATATAATGCACTTGAATTAGAGCGAATTCTTTGTTTGTACATGCTTCTCAACACAAATGGCTTGGTTTTCATTTTGAACTTTATGTTATTTGTAGAATTTTGAAAGCACCTGACCCTTTGCCAACAACACAGACCTAACTTTCCCTGTGGATATGAAACATGGAAGTAGACAATGTACTTTCCTTGAACACATAAGGAGGAAATACACATAATATTTCATTTCATTCTCAAATTAACTTTGCTTTGTCATTCGTTATCCTTATTTTTAAGGTGAGGAAGGTTAAGGTCTTTGATATTATGTAATTTGACAAAACTACACAACACAGTCTGTGCAAAGAAAGTTCATTCTAACTCAAAATAAATCATAAGCAAGAGTCATGCCTGGTATTTAAAGTACTTTGGGATGAAAATATTTTTTAACAGAAAAGATTGAATTTTCAATTTTTATTTCATAGCATTCCACCAAATGCTATCATAAGCTTTCTCTTGATATATTTTCTTACTTGTTCTTCATTGAAACTATTTTTAAAGTAATATCATTTCACAATAGGTTTCAATTCTAGATTTTTCTACTACTTACAATCAATATTTTTTCAGAAACCTAAGAAAAGGGCAAGTACATTTTCCACAAAGAAAAAGAAGAATGTGAAAGCCTTTGGAAGTATATTCTGTAGATTTTAAGATTTTTCCACTGATTAGAAGATATAATTACACATACTTTGTCAATGGTGCACCGATAAATAAAAAATGGACAAATAATGAGAAGAATGGTGATATCTTTTAGTGTTTATTTTATTTTATTTGTGAAGATACTGTACAGAGGGGTTACAATTACATGGGCAGGATAATGCGTACATTTCTTACCAAGCATTGCAGCCTCCTCCTTCTGCTTACCCTTCACATCCCTTCCCAGCCTCCCCCCTCTCCCCCAATCCCAATCTTTCTCCTTCCTCCCCCCCCCACCAACGTTGTAAAGCTCGTTTTGGACATGACAACTTGTACTTCTCATTGTTGCAACAGGTCCACCTGTATCTTTAAACAACTGGCTTTTCCCCATCTCCTCCTCAAGTTATACTGACACAAATATAGTGAAAGCAGGGGTTACACTGTGGGGGAGGGACATACTAAGCAACAAAGAGATAATCTTATAAGTGCATTAGAAACACATGCATGAAAGAAAAATACATTAAAATACATATCTAAGGGTTCATTTTCCTGACATCACATTATCTGACCTTTTCCGCTTGACTCATAGATATACTAGATATTGCAAATAAGGGAAACCATGGGACCTATGTTTCTTTGGGCCTGGCTTACTTCACTTAATATAATTTTTTCCAAGTTTTTCCATTTCCTAACAAATGGGGCAATGTCATTCTTTCTGATGGAGGCATAGAATTCCATTGTGTATATATACCACATTTTCTTGATCCATTCATCTACTGAGGGGCATCTGGGTTGGTTCCATATCTTAGCTATGGTAAATAATGCTGCAATAAACATAGTTGTGCTGGTAGCTTTAGTGTGGTCTTGTTTGTAAACATTTGGGTAGATGCCCAAAAGTGGGATTGCTGGGTCATAGGGGAGTTCTATGTGAAGTCTTTTGAGGAACCTCCATACTGCTTTCCAAAGTGGTTGATGTCCAAAGAGAGCTTTACAACATCGGTGGGGGGGGAAGGGGGGGAAGGAGAAGGATTGGGATTGGGGGGGAGGGGGGAGGCTGGGAAGGGATGTGAAGGGTAAACAAAGGAGGAGGCTGCAATGCTTGGTAAGAAATGTACGCATTATCCTGCCCATGTAATTGTAACTCCTCTGTACAGTATGTTCACAAATAAAATAAATTAAATTAAAAAAAAGAGAAACTTCTCTGAAGAAGAAAGAAGGATGGCCAATAAACACATGAAGAAATGTTCACATCCCTAGCCATAAAAGAAATGCAAATCAAAACAACATTGAGAAATCACCTCACCCCAGTTAGAACGGCAAAAATCAAGAACTCTAACAACAACAGATGCTGGAGGGGATGTGGACAGAAAGGAACCTTACTTCATTGTTGGTGGGAATGTAAACTTGTTCAACCACTTTGGAAAGTAGTGTTTATTTTTATCAGTATCTTGATATTACTAGGAAAAGGCAGATTAGACAGATAGATATAAGCTAGACACATGATATATCAGGTTGACTTGTGATATATCAGGTTATTAACAATATCCAAATTATGCTTTAATAGAAAGCTCCTACAAGAAGACTAATGAAAACGCACAGAGGAAATAAGAGGTTTATCTTCATTAGGAATAGAAAGAATCATTTAAATTCAACGTATTTATTTCCATATGAAACAATGTGTCACTTATCTTAGATGGATATGTAATTTAAATCTAAAAATAGTGAGTTAGGGAAGTCTCTTGCTTGATTGGGCAAATGAAATACTGACAGATTAGTATTCTGAGGAAGGAGAATATTTGGAATTCAGCACAATTTGAAGATAAATAATAATCCCTTGGAGGAAAAATTGCTGAGGGAAAATTTTTTAAAAAGGCAATCAGTTTGTGTTCCATTTCACCTGCCAGTTCTATTATGTTGCATGTCAATAATGACATGGAGAGTTCAATTTGCCAGTGTCTCCCCTGCCAGGATTTTCTGAACAGAACTCTGATGTGGTAAGGCTCTCATGCTATTATTTTCAAGTGAAATATTATATTTCATTATACCCAGCTTTCGCTGCTATGACTGAGACCCACATATTCCAATATCTGATGGAAATACAGGTGTACTTCAAAATTTATCTCTTTGTATTTTCAATTCTATTGGATAAAATGAAGAGCATCCTCATTCACCTAAAATAGTCTCTGGAAACATGCCTTTGATTTATATGTTTGAAGTTACATTTCATTCTTATCTTTTAAATCATGTATTGAGTTTCCTTCTTCAGTTTACGTGATACTGAGAATCCATTATACTCTCCAGATCTGCACTCCATCTGTTGGGTTGATTGTAAGTGACTTTACAAGAGCCTCCTACATATTGACTATTTTAAACCATTATTAAAGATACTGCCGGGGAATTAATGTTATTTCTAAATTAGGCTTCTATGGAAACCATGAAACTCTTCTGTCTTTTTTTTTTTCAATTCAGCACTTTTATCTACATGACATCTTTCACAAGAGACATGTAAATTTATATTTTGAACCACAAATGTTCATGTCTGGATCTTTTGTGACTATTTTATATATGGGAATTTCTTTTTTCTGGTAAGAAATTCTGTTCAGGGGAGGTATTCAAATTGGCTTTTCTCATCACACAAACATGACAAATATAATTGAGAATAATAATGATACATTTTATTAATTAAGCCAAAGACACATGTATCTAGGATCGTGAGTCTCACTCGTAAACATTATTTGCGATTACCAATCTAAAGAATGTTTAGGAGAAACTCCTTTTCCCCAGAACACCCTATTTATATCATCTTTGTAACACGTACTTTGAAATAACAGTCCTTTTATTTATTATGATCTTATCACTCTTATCCTCAAAATGACCCTACCATATTTATTTCCATAGTGTTAAAGCTGGGATTCTGCAAAACATCTATTTTTCTTTTACTCACTGTTTGTGTTTTGAGTTCTGACACTGGTAGCTCTGGAGGAGATAATACAATAGAAATGGAATTGTATTGCCAAGAGTCTCTTCTCAAGGAAGGGGTGGGAAAGGAGAATGATCTCTTCTCAGCCAAGGCTCAGTCAGAGAATCAGAACAAGAGACATCAAGGAATTTACTTATGTGGAAATACCTTTGGTAGATAAATCCAAAACTGGACAGTTAAAATAAGGGGGAAGTGAAACTCTTAGTAAGTAACTAATTGTATCCACAAAGGAATTTATATCTCCAGAAACCAGTTTTGCTAACCTTTGCAGTAGACAAATCAAACTCATTCAAATTATATAGGAGAGTATTATCATCTCCTTTACAGAATATAAATTTGTTTTGAACTTAAGCCACATATATGAAATACGGTATCATAATACAGAGCCTAGCATTACTTTGGACAAAATGGAGAGTAGTGTCTGGCCAAGTAGGCAAAAATGATCACCACAGACTTTAATAGTAAGAATGAAAATATCTGGATATATCCAGAAGAAACAAAAAAATTGAACTCCCAAGTTGTTTGACTCCAATTTATTACTAAAACACCCACTTCTTCCTTGTCTGGTGAACCTTGACTCCTCTTATTTAAAAAATGATAAGCTTAATGGATGCTCTCTCTTTGGAAGGGAATAACATTGTTCTTAAGACACATGCAGCCACTCCATATAATATCTATTGTTCACTATTCATTTGTATACCAAAGGAATCATTAGAGTTAGGAATTCTTTGTGTTTTTGTTTGTTTTGATAACTGCTGTTGACAAAAATTTGGCAAATATGTGTAGGAAGAGATTTTGGAAGACTTAGATTGAGAAACATAGTTTATTTCTCGGTGGACTTAGATAGACGTATTGATAGGATTATTCACCAAAATTTCTAAAACTAATATATGGCTCAAGTAGCTGAAAATTTATGCACCAGATTCCCATAACTCAACAGGTCATGAAAACAACAACAACAAAAATGTTTTTGCTTCAATGAAGGGAAAGAGTAAGTGCAGGTCCTAGAAATTGAGGTATGCTACTTACCTCTGCATCATGGTTCTATCACAAGATCAATAACCATACACTGACGTACTAAGCTTCATGTGCCAGACATCAGACTATTAACATACACTCTCTCACCCAAACTGCAGTGGCAAATCAGGGAGCATGGATCCATGCATGCTAGAAAACAAGCACAGAAACTAGACTTGGAGCTCGGTAATGGGCCCACCCCAGTAATCTGTAGCACCAGGAGGAAAAACTTAGTAACATCCCTGGTAGCTGCCTACACAGAAACAATACACCACACTTAGGCAGCATTAAGCGAAGTGAATCCCAAGATAGGACACAAGTGGTTTTTCTTTCTTGCTATTGTTTCTAACATATTTATAATGTACCATGTGATTTTTTTTATTGCTTTGGATGTTCCTCCCCCACGACATAACCCCTGTTTTCACTGTATTTGATGTAGGTATAATTTGAGGAGGGGAAGGGAAAAAAACAAAATATTTAAATAGGGTTACAGGTGGACCCATTGTAACAATGAGATGTACAAGACACTATGTTAAAAAATGAGCTTTACAATTCTGGAGGTGGGTGGGGGAGGAGAGTGGGAAGTGGAGTATAGGTGGGGAGGTGGGAAGGAAGAGATGGTACGGGAAAAACAAAGGAAGAGGCAATAATGCTTGATAAGAAATGTACTCATTACTTTACTCATGTAACTGTAATCCCTCTGTACAGAATCTTTACAATAAAATAAAATTTAAAAACAAAAAAATTAACTGACTTATAAAAATATAAGTCTCAACCCATACTATGTAACTTTTGCTCATGGTTTTTAAATGTATACCATGAAATTGTCTATAAATAGAAAAGCTGTGAATTATTTAAACAAAAAGGTAATTAAATGTCTTTTAAGCAAAATACATATTCACTTTTATAGATATTCAATATTAAAAATAAATACTATGCCATATGTTATGAAATAGCATAAAGGTAAATGTTAAATATATTATCTGCCTAATTAATTTATTCTTTTACAATTTCCCTTTAAGACATTTTCAAATTAATATTTCATTTCTTACTTCCCATTTAAAAAGCACCCAAAATTTGCCAAGCATGTTAATTTATAATCTCTATAATTTTTGTACACAATCTTTGAGGAATAAAAAGCAAACATTAATATAATTTTCTTAAAATAAGAATTTTCTCTAGTTAGGTTTGAATTGTAGTACCATCCATTCTTCATACATTATTATACAGTACTTCTTTATGAAACCTAGACCTCAATTGAAGGAAGAGAATCTTGAACCTCCACACGCAATTTAAATCATGAAGGTTTTCATAATAAAAAAGACCCTGGAGATGACACCTACACAATACGTTCAGCTATTTCAAAAAGCTTATGTGTCACCAAGGGAGAAAAACATGGACAAAAGATAATTCTTTAATAGTATTCTAAATCAATTACTACACTGTAAAAGAGAACTTTTTTTGGTGCTTGATTCTGACTGTCACATCCACAGGGATTTCCAAGAAAGGAGAAGAGAATTATTTTTGAGAAAAGGAATTTTCCTTTTCAAAGTTATCTATACCTTAACAAATTCTACCAGCAAAGAAGCAAGAAAAGCAGTTGGAGCAGTGTATCAAGTGTGTCAGTCTATCCTAACCTCTAACTGTATAGTCTTTTACTTTCCTAGTAAGCTCAGTGACTCCTGTAAACAGGAGCTGAATTCATACCAGGTCTATAGGGAGAAGCTTTTCAAATGAGAGACCCATACTTTGTGAAATCAAAGCCAGTGTTTGAAGATAAGAAACTTACCTTGCTCTAAAGGTTAAAAAAATGCCTCATTTGGTCGAATCCAAATGAGGTTTAGAGTTCACCTTTAAAAATATGTAAAAGAATCAGTGGAATTAAAATTACTTACATGTGTCACAAAGGCAAACATTTGAAGACAATTCACCAGATTAAAAAATATTACAATTGTGCAACTAGATATGAGATTTCAATTAAGATGTATCTTTAACAAAGGTACTGTAGCTAATCAAAACTCCGGCAGAATTCTCACCCAGAGATAAATGATAGCATCATTGGAAGATCACTACTCATCAATTAAGAAAAATAAGTAAAATTGAATCATTAATGCAATTATGTAGAAATTAATTTGCTTAATTAAAATTTACAAACCAGCCAGGTGTCAGTGGCTGAAGCCTGTAATCTTAGCTACTTAATAGGCTGAGATCTGAAGAAAGTCCTTGAGACTCTTATCTCCAATAACCTACCAAAAAGCCAGAGCCAGGGCTGTGTCTCAAGTGGTAGAACTGCTAGCCTAAGCAAAAGAAGAAAAGAAGTTCAAGGACAACATCAGGTCCTGATATTTTATTTCAAGGCCCAACAGCACACACATACACACACACACATGTATACACACACACACACACACACACACACACATACACACACGTACATAGCAGAGTATTATAGAGAAAATATGAGACAGGAAAAAGTTAAGATAAAGTCTGATATGTGAGATGACACTCTAATGAGCAGGGCAAACTTCTAAAGCTAAGCAGCTCCTGAGATCAAGCACTTCAAAGACTTTGAGAAAGAAATATGTATGCCCTAGGAATAGTAAGGGATCCTCTAAGACCAAACCTAAGTGAGAAGGAAGAAGAATATTAGCATGAGGAGATTAGTGTAACAAAATCCAGATGCTGAGTGGCTTGATATGAATATAAGTATCCTCATTAGTAATAACCAACCCAGAATACTATCCTTAAAGTGCTATGAGTAAATAGCTTAAGTTGTTCTTCTATATTTACCAAAAGTTTTTAGATAATTTTCTTCATATTTCTGCAAACAAGCTGACTATCCATTCCAGGACAGTCCTTTACGAAGTACATACTTGGAGGATAAAGCATATATTTTCTAAGATAGATAGATGATAAATGACAGATAGATGGATAGATGATGGATAGATACATGAAATGATGACAAAAAGGAAAGAAACATCACATATTTTGATGTGTTATATATTCACAAAACTATAAAGCATTAATAGTAATGAAATGGACTACATATTACTCATAAAAGAGTAATTCACAAGGAAATATAATCATAAATGTACTTAAAATAAATTCTATATTTGAGCTGAAAATGCATAGTCATACCATACAACCATATTTGTAGGTAAGTAAAACTGCTACATTATATATGTGTACTACTTAATGCCAGTCTATGTTTTGAATCCAAATTGATGTGATGACATCATGTGTCAACATCACCCTCAAGCTTTAGAGATATACTGGAAGATTCACAGGGCTCTATGCATGGTGTTACTCAAGGCTCTAAGAAGAGTAAAACAGACACAAACCAAAAGGGAAAAGATCAATGAGTTAAAACCCAAGAAAACCAAATACACATTTTTCATAAACCTTCTCTTACCAAAGTCACACAGGACATGCTTACCTAAAAACAGACTAAATTTACTGGGTGCCAGTCACTTACGCCTATAATTCTAGCTACTCAGGAGTCTGAGGTCTGAGGATCACAGTTCAAAGCCTGCCAGTGCAGAAAAGTCTGTAAGATTCTTATCTTCAAAAAACTACTAAGAAAAGACAGGACTAGTGCTGTGGCTCAAGTTGTAGAGTACCTTTGCCCTCAGCTCAGTCCATTGAGCACATAGAGGCTCAGTGACAACACCTAGACCCTGAGTTCAAGCACCAGACCTTGAAAATAAAAATAAAAATAAGGAAGGAACTAAATTTAAGGTGGCAGGATGATGTCCAGGTGTAGAGTTACTAGAGAACACCAATGATCACTCTGATACTAATCAGTGTTTTCTATAGAAGAAAACAAAACATATATATAGATATATGCATATACATATATAACAGTGTGTACATTATGTACAACTAAACATTTTCTCTTTTACTATTATGACAGACTTTTAGCAATACCTTGAAAATGAGTGAAATCATGTTTTCACAATTTTTCCAAAGAAGTAGTAACCTAGACTTTTTTTTTTTTGCTAACAACGTAATCACCTGGGTTGTTTGGAATGATTGCTTATATAATTTATTGTTGTGTGATGTTCATGGTACTACAAGCTTTTAGAAGGATTTAAATTCCCTTTGGGAATGGTTATTTTTTTTATTCATTTTTTTATTGAGAAATCAAAGGTAAGTGCTATCTGGACGTGACATTTTCTCATCATATATATATATGTATGTACATACATACATACATATATATATATATATATACACATAGTAAAAATGTTGTACAGAGGGGTTACAGTTACATGAGTATGGTAATGATTACATTTTGTAGCAAGCATTGTTACCTCCTCCTTTGTTTTTCCCCTCCCATCATTTCCTTCTCCACCTCCCCAACTCCTCTGCCAGCCACCCCCTTCCCCTGACATTGTAAAGTTCGTTTTCAACAGTGTCCTGTACATCTCGTCATCACAATGGGTCAGCCTGTATCCTTATTTAAGCGTTCCCCAATATCCCTTCCCCTCCCCAAATTACAAAAATGTATAAACAAGGTGCAGAACACCAGCATCAAATCCAGGGAAAACAGGGGTTATATCTTGGGGGAAGAACATACAAAAGAAAACATATACTGCATTGTAAGTACATTAAAAACACTAGCAAGAAATAAAAAAAACACCTGTGTTCCTGTCTTGGGGTACATTTTGCTTAACTTTATCTCATTTGGCCATATGTTCATAGCCTTTGACATTCTCTGCTTGTCCTAGACATATACTAGTCATTGTCTACGTCATACCACCCTGAACGTGCCTGATCTCGTCCTCAGCTGTTTTAACTTCTTATTCGTCTCTTCTGGCAAGATACAATTAACATTCAGTGTTAATTTTTTCCTTCCCTGAAAAGTTTTGTATTGTTTCTTGCATCTGTCACACCTCCTTCTGCAAATAGAAGCAAATAAACTCTTGGTGGTTTTGGCACAATCTCCATCTGATACAAATCCTCCACCCATACCAAGATTTGTAGCTAAGGTTCTTGCAAAACAAAACAGCAGATGACTAAATGGTGAGTAGTGCTTCCTCTTGTCCAGAAGAGAAAGTGAATGTTTTCTCCTAAAAAACAGAGAACATCACTCTATATTGTGGATCAAGGTGCATTGTTTGGCTGTGGAGCCTGATTTGACAAGTTCAAAAACAAAAACAGAGGTTCCGATTTTTTTAAAGTTTGCTGGTGATGGGTGCATTCCTATTTATTTTTAAATAATTTAACATTGGAAACTTCACAGGCTTCTTCCTTTCCTCTCAGCTATGGTTTTGATTTCCTTCCACACGTTCAGAGCTTAACAGGTTTCGATTATCATGACATGGCACCTTTGCCTGATTCTGAACACCATCTTTTCTATGCTTGTGTCTATGTTGAAAACTCCATTTGTGCTCTCTAAATTTTTCTTCATAGACATTTTTTATGCCCGTGCGATAATTTTTACCACTACATTAAGCAATGGCATAAAAAAGTGTCATGGTTGCTTTAATGTCATTTATTTTATTACATTTATTTTTATTATCTTTAAATAGTTGTACAAAGGATAAAATGTTGTACCTGTCAATTTAAGTGTGCAATGATCTTACTCAGTGTCCTTCTCCATCTCGTCTGTCCCAACTTAATATCATTTTCATTTTCCCTGTCTCCTCTGTCTGTCTCCTCTTATTTGGTTTCCTATTTTACACCAGAGGAAAACAAGTTGTGTTTGTTTTTTTAAAAGCAGTCTGTAAAATGATGCCTTTTGACTAGTTTTCCAGAAATTAAAAATGACTCGCCACACAGTATTGAATTAAAGACAAATTATTGAATTAAGGAGAATTATCCTCCACAAAATAATAGAGCTTTATATTGATATACATATGTGTGTGTGTATATCATTATTTAACATATTTAATCTGTATGGTAATATGCTGGGTATGTTTGTGCCTACACATGCAAATGTACATATCTTATATAATAGATCATTTATATGTGCTTAATAAGTTATATATGTATATATTATTTGATATTAACTGTGTTTTTTATTAGAAATTATATATTTCAAAGAACACTGTTCAAAGTCCTCTGACCTTCATGACTTTTTTCAAACACCAAATCTGAGGACAAATTGTCCCCAATTCTACTGCCAATGAGCACTCTAGTACTGCAAGTGGTCCTGAGAATGTCCTTTTCCTATTGTGTTTTCCCTGAAACTAATTTTTAAATAGTTTATTGCCTGCCTACATAACTCCAAATTTTAAAGTAACATTCACACGCAATTTTTTTTTTTTTTGGTCAGTCGTGGAGTTTGAACTCTGGGCCTGGACACTGTCCCTCAGCTCTTCAGCTCAATGCTAGCGCTCTACCACTTGACCCACAGCACCACTTCCGTTTTCTGAATGGTTTCTTGGACATAAGAGTCTCATGGACTTTCCTGCCTGGGCTGGCTTTGAATCATGATCTTCAGATCTCAGTCACCGCAGTGGCTAGGATTACAGTTGTGAGACTCTGGCGCCCTGCTGCAATATTTGTTTTTCCTAAAGCTTACCTGCAAAAACATATTGAACTACGTAGAATAATCCCAATTAGTTTTTACACGGAGTCCATATTATTTACTTCAGCTTAAATATGCATTTACTTGCTGTTGAAATTATTTCATGCCTCCAGTTTTAGTTGTTAAGTGAGATTTGGAATGTTCTCAAAAACATTGCCAGTGTAGTTTCTACTTTAAGTTGCCACGGTTGTTACTAAGGCAATGAGAAATTGGCTAAGAATTAATTTCAACATGGAAAGTAATTTTAAATCAAATATCCCAAGTATAAAAAAATAGCTTTTTAGGAAGGAAAAATCAAGCACAGATACAAAGTTTAAGTGAAGTAAGAAATTATTTTATTACTGAAAGAAATTTAATTAGTTAAGACCTATATTCCCAGGAAGTGAATTTTTTTTAACCTTCTCTTGTGAGAAGAAGAAACAAGAAATTTTGGACAAAAAAGAATGAAGACAGAAATGTCAAGGCCCTTGTCAAACCTCTTTCCTTTCCCTAATTAGTTTTTCATACTACCTGGAGAAGTGAAAGTTTGATAAGTCAAAAGTTTCATAGCCAGAGAGAATACCATTGACATTAAGCTTATCAGGCAAAATCTAAAAGTCAAGAAGAAAATGAACACAAAAAATTGAGCTTAAATATGGGGATGATGAAAAATAAACTGTAAAAGACAGCACAATATTTCTTATTAAAGTCCTAATTTTAAAGGCTTAACCACCTGGTTATAAATAAAATTGACCTTCTTGGAAAAGAGACTTAAATCACAAGGTGCAGATTAAGGAAAGAAGACAACGTTAGGAGTTGAATCTGTCATGTTCCCATCATGCAATCAGGTTAGTTATGGCACATGGACAGGGGACATGAATGAATATGGTGGTGTAGCACAGATGTTGGTCAAATGCTGATGAGTGAACTAGAAAAAGCTTATTGACCTGAGCCTTGCCTTTCCTGCCAATATTTTGTTGGAAGAGTGGTTGACCTGTTGGTCTCATGTCAGAGTCAGCACAAGCAGTAGAGCAAAAAAATAGACCTAAAGGAACTGTGTTTGACATATGTGAGATCCAGAATATTCTGTGTTTTCACAGATCTATGTTTCAGTATTTTTCATAAATCTTGATACTGTTTGTTCTTTTGCTAGCATCCTAGGTATCATTTTTGTCTGCATCTCATTACAACCACCTGCCTCCAGCCTCAACTCTAGTTCATAAGGACATGGGAAATGGTGTTTGGTGTCAATTTGTCATCTTGTACATTTTAAGATGCACAGGAAAGCACATATCAAACCTCAGAATGGTTTACCCTATCATTTCCCATCACATCTGCTTATATTTTACAAAAGCCAGCCAGCATTGAAGAAGAGACTACTGAGATCATTAAGCTGCATTTCTTGAGGGTAGATATTCAATCATCATTTTTTGCATTTTTGCATTTCACGTTCCTTTTATAACAACTGAAAAGGTTCGATAACCATTCATTAAATGGAAAAGGGAATGAATAACATTTCACTATTGCAGTGAAAATGAAGGGCAAGCAACTATGAAAGTGTGTCTCCTATGCCTATTGTTTTCCTGTGAAAGCTCCAGGTATTGAGTTGATCAACTGGAGAAGTCAACAGATGTAATACGATCCCAGTTTACTAAATTATGTCTTATCTATATGTGTAGTTGAGGAATAAAAGCACTAATTCCTTCTCAAAAGATAATGAAGAATGAAGTCTCCAGGGAATAATCTACTTATATAGTCACAATTTAGGAAGCAACTTAACTCATACTACATGCAGTTTACAAAGTAAAAATAAAATAAAATAGAAAAGATTGCTGATAGGATTCAGGCTGCCCACTTTCAATAAAGCTGGACTCCAGGAAAGGAGAAAGGATATTAATAAAAAACACTCTGGGAAGCTCATTGAACATAGTGTTCCAGGAATTCACTGATAAATAGTGCACAGGTTTGACAGATAAAATGAGGACAAAGAATAAACCTGAAACCCCAAATTATGTATTCTTAGTTTATACTGCATCAGAGCATTGTAGTGTTGAAATGATGCAATGCAAAGCAGGTTTGGAGTGCACCCAGATGGTACAGTACACACAAGATTTTGGATCTCTAGAATTCGCTACCAATAGTGAATGAACCACCATGATAAATTAATAAAAATCATCATTTCCAAGTTCTACTGTTACTGTATTTATGTTTAAAAATTGAGATAGTGGCTGCAAAAAGAAATGTCTCCTTATACTGATCATCTGAAGATGACTTATAATAGTTACCTGGCTCCTACCTTCTAGATACTGTTGTGTTAGAAATTTAAGATTCTAAACTTCCTGAAATCAGACTTGGGAATATTCACTTGATTTTCCTATTGCTGAACTGAGAAGTTTCTCTCACACTGTAACTTGTTTTATAGGATTTTTTTCCTTTTAAAAATTTTAAATGAACATATTATCTTTGCTACTGAGCTCCAGGCTTTAATATTCCACATATTGTTATTCAAACTTTGAGGAAGTCAGTGAAATGAAACATATTTTAAA
This sequence comes from Dipodomys ordii, assembly GCF_000151885.1. Classification (NCBI taxonomy): domain Eukaryota; kingdom Metazoa; phylum Chordata; class Mammalia; order Rodentia; family Heteromyidae; genus Dipodomys; species Dipodomys ordii. Next base: position 5,238,511 of record NW_012267352.1, read on the forward strand.
TATTTAATGAAATGTTGAAGATTATGTAAACTTTTGCCATGAAGATTTGGGTTGGTCATTTACATTCTGTACTACATCTCAAAAAAGATGAGGTGTGTTTCCTCAAAAATTCCCCCCCCCCAGGAGAAAAGCTAATGTATGATTGTAAAAATACAACTTCGATTTTTTTTGCTTTGTCTACCATGAGTAATAAGACTGGCTGAATTAAGTTTCATCTTTGCTCCAGGCACACTGTGAATTTCAAGTCTGCAATTTCTCATTCTCCTCTTCAAGTAATAAATGGGCTCCAGGTTTCATAAAAAATTTCAAAGCCAAATGGAAAGTGTCAAACCCAACTCCTGCAGCACCTTTATGTCCTGTGAAGTATTCACCTGGGACATATCATAAGTAACATTTCCTCAACCTATATTTAACTTATATTTAAATTCCCACTGTGTAAAATGATAAAATGAAGAATGCAGATACAACTTCCCTATCATTTATATCTATTACAATTATTAATGCTGTGTCCACTTGAATTGCCATTAGAAGAAAATAAAAATATGAATATATTTGTAAAATTATTACAGAAACTACTTCACTATAAGTTTTGGAAAGTTTTTTTAGAATTATATTTCAGATACATATAAAAGAATTATTTAAGGTGAAAACATTGATCTTAAATTATTTTTCATTTAAAAATTGGGACTTTAAATGCTGTAGACATTTCCAAGATCAGTAATGAAGAAATTAGTAAGCAATAAAAATAAAAATTGAAAATCTAGGCCAGGTGTTGGTGGCTCAACCCAATATTTCTCACTCCTTAGGAGGCTGAGATCTGAGGATCATGGACCAAAATCAGCCCAGGAAAAAAAGATCATCAGACTTTTATCTCCAATTACCCACTAGAAAATTGAAAGTGGAGCTGTGGCTAAAAGTGGTAGAGCACTCGCCTTGAGCAGATTACCTAAGGACATCACCCAGGCCCCAAGTTCAAGCCCTAAGGCATGGAAACAAGAGGTTTCTCTTTGTTGTTGTTATTGTTTTCAATGTACTAGGTGATTTCTTTTTTCTTTTGTGATTTTTTCCCCTATGGTTTATCACTTGTTGTCATTGTATTTGATTTTGGTACCCTGGGTATTGTATATACATTTATCTGAATTAGTGAAGGGAAAGGAAACAAAAAATGGTGAGACAAAGGACAAAGAAGGAATTAAAGCAACAGTAATATTCACAATGCACTACATTGTAAATGAATTGTACAACTTGGGGGAGGGATTGAGGGGGAGGGAAAGTGGCAGAAAAATGAGGGAGGGGGTAACAAATTTGACAAGAAATGAACTCACTACCTTATGTATATAACTGCAACCCCTTGTATATCACCTTGACAATAAAATTAAATTTAAAAAATTCAGTAATGAGTTTGCCTAATTTAAAACTAAAAATTTCCCCTTCACTTAAGATTGCCTTTGATTTGAAAGACTAGTATATGAACAATGTATATGTTAAGGAAATTAACAAATATTGTCTAGCTGAAAGTGAATAAGACTATCTAGTGTCACTGCCATCACCTACATCTGAAAGAGACTCAAAGACTGATAGCGAGTAGACAACATTTTATTGAAGAAGAAAGGAAGAACCTTTAGTGTTCATCCTCTGATAGAAAGTTGTTTGCTTGGAGAACATTGCAGGAGGCTAGCTAGGAGCACATATGATCTTAATGTGATTAACTTAGAGAAAGTGTTTGGCTTTCTTTCATTGCCCCTAACTTGGAAATGAGGACAAGAATAGAAAGTCCTGAAAAAGTGGGTTTGGTCATAGAAAAAGTACAGTTCAATGCCTTGGACTGGGTGCTGCAAAGTTGTGACAGATGGTGCCCTGCTCATCTAAGAGGGTCTCAGTTCTTGCTCACAGATGTGGACAAGCCATTGTCTCTTGTGCGTCCATTCTCTCGGTGTTCACTTTTTCTATATCTCTTTACCAACTTGGAATTTCTCATGCATTATGGATTCAGAACTGTAGGGAAAAGACACAAGGTAACCCTTTATCTGTGCTTGAGCTGGTGGGATCTGCGATGAATGTCCTCTGGGGATGGCCGGTGCGGAGCCAAATCAATCTATGACCCTGAGATCTGAAGTGTGGATCACAAAGTATCATTACCTAAAGTTTACTGCAGCATACTGAATAGGATCCCTGGCTGAAATTCATGAATATGTTCTCTTTGTCTTTGGCCACATAACCTATTCTTAAGGTAATTGTATTTAGGGTGTCAATCAAGAAAGTTCCAGGTCTGAGTAATCTGTGTGCTGCCCACAGAAAAGATTCTAAATTAGTTGTACAGAGGAGTTTCATTGTACTTCTGTATCTTCATACATTGTATTTTGATCAAATGCATCCCTTTATTATTCTTTGTTAACTCTTCCCCTTTCTCCAATAATTTTAAGTTTTTGGTTTGGTTCCATCTATTTGATAGTTTATGCATGTAATATGATGTTTGTGAATCATAGTTATTCACCCACTCTTTTTCCCCTTTCCACTGCTTTCCTGATCAATCATTCAGAATAATAATAACTATTATTCTAATATTATATTTATTATTATATATTATTATATAATATATGTATTATATGCTACGTATATAATTATTTAAGTCTAAGTCTTACACATGAACAAGAACTGTTTCCATTCTTTCTGAGGTTGGCTCATATTTCTCATTATGATCTCCAGATCTACCCATTTCCTTGCAAATGTCCTAGTTCTTTCCATATTTCTCCGTAAGTGGCTGAATAATATCCCATTGTTTAACACACTTTTTTTCCAATTACTTGTGTACATTTAGGTGATTAAATCATGGAGATTAGGATAGAGGTTCCTCAAAAACTAATAGAATTATAAAATTATTTGATAATCTTGCTGTACCACTTTTTTGGTGTATGTCCAAAGGAATGTAACTCAATATACAATAGAGATCACTAAATCCTCATATTTATTGCAGTAGTATTCATAATAGAAAGTATCACCCTTGTAAAGAATTAGTAGTATACATCTCTAATCCCATCTACTCAGAAGATAGAGATAGGATCATTGTCCAATGACAACCTAGAAAAATAGTGCAAGATCCTATCTGATGAGCAAACCAAAATGTACAAGAATTGGGGAGAGGGTGAGTTCAGGTGATAGAGTATTTGCTCAGCAAGTGTAAGGTCCTAATTTCAATCATTAGTACCATCAAAAAAGTAGAAATTCTTGATTTCTAACTGTTGAAAAATTGTTTCTCTCATTGTATTTCTCTTTCAGATAAGTGATCATAACTCAAGTTCTGATATGTACAACTGTGTGTTTGAATTCTCTCAAAAATATGTTAAAAGATTTATCCCCATTATAAGGGTAACTATGAATGGTGCCTTTTGGAATTAATTCTGTTTAAATGGGGTCAAGAGGTCAAATTTGTCTCTGTAACACTTGAGTACACAGGAGCATGTGAGATATCTTCTATGTAAATGAGCATATTTAGCACATATTATATTAAATAAACTTATATGACACTATATAAGTTCATAATGAAAGTGAATTTGAATTTCTCTTTTATTTATTTAATCTTCAAATCTTTTCAGGTGGGATTATAATTGAACATGTCGATTCATGCATACAGTGCACCAAGTTTTGAGTAACCCCATCTATCATTCTCTTGCTTCTAACTTCCACTTCCTCCACATTTCTCACAAGCTTTTTCTCATACATAGTACTATGACTAGGTTGGCCTACTCTTACACTTTTCTTCATCTACCTTCCTTCCTTTAACCCCTACTCAAAGCATGTTTTACCTTCCTGATATCCATTTTGTTTAACTGGCTATGAATAGTTCAAAATATTTACATTGGATGTTTCATTGTGTCTATTCTATAATTTATTCAATTTGATTGTACATATATGCATACACTCCTGTATTTACACGGGAGGATGTCTAAGATCCACATATGAACAAAAATCATGTGGCCTTTGTTACGAATGGCTTTTTTTATTGTGAAAATACCGTACGGAGGTGTTACAATTACATGGGCAAGGTAATGAGTGCATCCCATCTGGCTTATTTAACTCAGCATGATGCTTTCCCAGAACATTCTATTTTTTTCCTCTTTTTTTTTGTCAGTCATAGGGCTTGAACTCTGGGCTTGGGTGCTGACCCTGCTCTCTTCAGCTCAAGGCTAGTGCTCTACCACTTGAGCCATGGTACCACTTCTGGTTTTCTAGTGGTTTATTGGAATAAGAGTCTCATGGAATTTCCTGCCCAGGCTGGCTTTGAACCACAAACCTCAGATCTCAGGCTCCTGAATAGCTAGGATTACAGGCTGATCCACTGGCGCCCTGATAGAACAGTCTATTTCTTTGCAAGTGACATAATTTCATTTTTTTATTCTTCTTGATGGATGAAAAAGTTCTAATATATAAATATATGTATGCATTCATACACATATATGGAAATACATATGTATATACACACTGTAGAAACAAAGATCAATAAATCTTTAGACTTATAGATAGATAGATGATACATAGATACATAGTTACATGGATACATAAATAGATACATAGACAGATACACTTGTATACACATGTACTACATGTTAAATCCATGCGTCAATGGTAGAAAAACTGGACTGTTTCTAAATCTTGACTATCTTTGAACTGTGCTGCAATGAACATGGGTGTGCAGGCGCCTTTGTTAAGTCTTGTCTCACACACATTTTCTATTATTGGTTTTATTTCTATTGATATATAGTAATTTCACTAGCAAATTTAGAAAGAAGGAAATACCATTATACAGATATTACTTCCTTTTAAAAATGATTGAAAAAAATCACAATGACAAACTCAACTACAGATGGAGTTTTTTTATAGGTTTTATTTCTTTCTTGGTGGATCACTTCAATAATTAAAGCCCACTCAAAACTTACTAAACCTTTGTGCTTTCTAGTCATGTATAAATCCACACATAAAATGTACTCACTCTTTAACACTGATAATGTAGCTAATTGACATTGCACAATGAACGAGTTCATAGAATGTTTGTTTTTCCTAAAGTTAATAGTGTGTTTTTAAGGTGGTCTTCACTACACTTTTATGCAATATTTACAATTTTCGCAGGTATATGGTATGCAATACGTAACAAGTGTCATCGAATTACACTATCACTTCTGACAGGCTATTTTGAATTGTTTCATGACAAGCAAAAACATTGAGGAGGAATTTTGTCAAATCATCATATTTATCATTGTTATGAACATCTACTTTGAACAATATGCTGTAGAGACAGCACTGCATATTAATTATATTGAAGTCTAAATTACATGTGTATTATAGCAAACAGAAAAGAAGAAAATTTAAATTGAATTAGAACAATGTGATACGTTGTATTAAATTGCATTTAATATTTTATATTCATTTTGTTGAATCTTTCAACTAAATTCTATTGTAGACTTTTTTTCTTATTTAATTAAATCTATTACATTTTTGTTTTTCCAGCATTCTCTTTTAATACAATTATCCATATGGAATTTTGCATGTGAGAAGCTCCAGACTTAGAATCAACATAGCTCTAAGTTAATGTGGTTTGATTATATACTAATTACAATCTGGGAAGCTGTACTCATCACTAAATTGCCACTTGTTAACTTTTCAGGAGCTGAAGCTCAGAAATTCCAGGTACTTTAATTATTTTTCAAAACAATCTTCTGGAAGTAAAGAAATGCATTAGAATGTTTCGAACTGTCTTTCAAGGGATGTTTGAATACATGTCTTCCCAATTTTTATGGAAATTCTCCCTTCAGTAAACAAAACAGAATTTTAGTTATTGTTAAAATCCATAAGCTCTGGTTTGTCTAAATATACATCATGTTTAGTCTTATAGTCATTTTATGTATCCCATAAATAGCAAAATACTATCTCCTGCAATTAATTTCTTTAACATTTAAGCCCTTGCCTCTGTCTCCCATCTGCCTAGAAAACTGCAGTAGGAGCACAGGCTGGATCTTACTAGACAGGGCTATCAAATTCCAATATACAGAAGATATAAATCATGTTGTTTTTATACTTATTAAACTCTGAGTTTTGACAAGCATATACAGCCATATAACCACTATCCACTAAACAGATATGGATGTTATATATCATTGCAAAAATCTTACTACAAAAACTCCCTTTGTAAGTCTACATTTCCCAGTTCTCAGACTGCAACAACTAAAAATTGGATTCTCTTCCTATGATCTTACCTTGTTCATTTGGACAATACTGATGGAAACTGAGGTCTATAATGAAAGAATAAGCCATTGATCCAATCATTCCAGCTTTGATTCTTGGCTGGGTAATCAAGAATATATGGTCACTGTTGGCTTTTCTGTGACATCATGTCTGTCTAGACATACTTCCTAGAAACTGACTGCATTATTTAACTTGCAACCGTTTTAGTCTTTCTTATAAATTCTTTCATCCTACAATAATCTACTGGAGTAATGTATGTTTTCTGTTTACTATAGTAATTATTCCTACAGCATAATTTTAACACTGTATCATTTACACTTACATTTGTGCTTCTGTTTCATTTTTTTTTCAAGATTTGTATTAGTTATCATCCATAGTGCAGGCATTGGATCTTGCTTTTCAGTCTGTAAAGAAAAAAGTAAAAATCACTAAACAATCAACTTGGTCAGATCTTGTTTTGGGGAATTTTACAAAGCATCTGTAACAATTTGGTTTCTTTTCTATATTAAAAACATAAACTATTTCTTACAGTGAGCGAGCTATTGATCTTTCAGCTATTATAATCAAAATATCCCTTTTATCTCTCTAAGCTCTGAATGAACTTTTTATTGAATAAAATTTTAATGTTTGGCTACTTAAAAAGCAAGAAGAATGTCATATAAATGGAATTTATATACAGTTTATCTTTTATTTTGGAAAAAAGACTGCATCGGGAATTAATCCATATTATATGAAGGAATGTATAAAACCTGCCATGTATTCACCAACAAAGATATAGTGGTCAAGAAAATGTGATACATATACATATATATATATATATATATATATATAGTATATGTATATATATATGCCTTCATTAGAAAAAATGGCATCACCCCATTTGTTAGGAAATGGAAAGACTTGGAAAAATTATATTAAGTGAAGTAAGCCAGGCCCAAAGAAACATAGGTCCCACAGTTTCCCTTATTTGCAATAACTCATTCTAGGACAAGCAAAAGAGGTCAAAAGCTATGTACATATAATCATATAAGATGATGTTAAGTGAAATGAACCCCAAGATAGTGAAACAACTGTTTTTTTCTTTCTTGCTAATGTTTTTAATGTATTTGAAATGCACTATGTGATTCTTTTGCTTCTTTTGTATGTTCCACCCCTTGTTTTCTCTGTATTTGATTCTGGTGCCCTGCATCTTGTATACATATTTTTCTAATTTGGGAAGGGGAAGGGAAATTACAAAATGCTAAATAAGGATAGAGGTTGACCCATTGTAGCAATGAGATGTACAACACACTATGTTGAAACGAACTTTACAACTTCAGGGTGCGGGAGAAAGAGGAGTTGGGGAGATGGGGAGGGAAGGGATGGTAGGGAATAAACAAAGGAGGAGGTAATAATGCTCGGTAGGAAATGTACTCATTACCTTACTCATGTAACTGTAACCCCTCTGTATGGTATTTTTACAATAAAAAAGGTCAATTTCTGATGTGAAATCTTGCAGATATGACCATAAACACTGGCAAAGGTTTGTAAGGAGACCTCGTGTTGCCTTCTCCACATTAGATATGATTCATCATAGGTTTAGAAATGAGTGCAATCAAAGACTTAATGTTACCCCTAACCTATCCACCTACTCTCCCTTTCTCTACCAAACCACCCATCCAGCCGTACTTATGTACACATCCATATTAATCCAGGTATCACCATTAGGAAACTTTTATACTAGAATCTTCATTAAGGCATTGCTTAGTCATCTCCTTATTAGAAAAACTTAAATGCAGCACATTTATAGGTTTCATTCAGGACTTTTCTAGTCAGATAACTTCCAACTGTCCAATAACCTGAAAAAACAGGCACTTTTAACAAACACTGAAATAATCTTCATTATACCTCCCCAATGCCAGCTTGCATGTGGTTCTCAACCAAGTGAGGAACAGAGAACCATTAGATTCATGGCATTTTCTCCTCTTGAAAATACTGTTGTAGTCAGAGAGTAAGGGCATTATTGGAGCCTCAGTTTAGATCTCTCTTTTAGTGGTAGCCACAGAAATTGTGTTGTATAAGTTATATATAAAGTATGAAATAACAGAATTGTAATACCATATTTATGTAAGTACCGAGGCATGATTTTGCTGGATATTATGGAAAGTGCTTTTCTCATCTCATGACAACTTGCCAATCTATTCTCTAGGATGGCTATCTAACTGTCACCTTAAGTACTGTATAAAGGCTCCAGCGGCAGCTCCACCATCTCATTTATTATAGCATAAATGGTCCCATAATCTCATCTTCTCCTTCCTTCCATCCTTCCTTCCTTTCTCTTGCCTTCCTTCCTTCATTTTTCTCTATTTCTATTCCATTTTATTAATCTAAAGTTATAGATGGCATGGTATTCATTTTTATTTTTTTATTATTATGAGTAATATTAACCATATATTGTGTTAATTTCCATTCATATATTTTTATTTCTAGAATTAAAATTTTGTTCTCTAATATATTTTATCATAGTAAAAATGAAAAACATAAGTAATATTTTAGTTATTGATGTATTCCTGAGATTTTGCTATAATTTCAATAAGAGATTTGTGTGTGTGTGTGTGTATGTGTGTAACTCTTACCACTTGAGCCATGCCTCTACTACTTCTAGTTAAGAGAGAGAGAGAAACAGAGAGGGAGAGAGGGAGAGAGGGAGAGAGAGAGAGACAAAGAGAGAGAGAGAGAGAGAGAGAATACCAGTCTAGGGGCTTGAAATTAAGGCCTGAGCACTGACCCTGTGTTTTTTTTTTGTTTTTTTTGTTTTTTTTGTTTTTTTTTGCTAAAGGCTTTATCTCTTGAGCCCAGGATGGCGTTGAACCATGATCATCAAATCTCAGCCTCTTGAGTAGCTATTACTACAGGAGTGAGGCAGCAGCTCCAAAGTCACTCCCAGCTTTTGGCCAGTCATTTGGAAGTAAGTGTTTCTTGCATTTGTCTACCTGGTTGTTATTCTAAGATCTCATCCTACTGGGTCGCTAGAATTTATAGGCATGAATGATCATCACTTGGCAATTATAATAGATTTTGAGTTTTTTGACACTTAATACTTCACATGTGTTTACTAATGTACATTAATTATTCTCCCCCCTTATCCCCCTTAATTGTGATTCCCCTAATTCTCATTACCCACATATAATCTACCTTCCCTATAGCCTGTTAGTATCTCTCCTCCTCTCTAATAATCTTAATTCTTCACTGCCATTTCATTTTTCTTTAAGTTAACTTCTACACATGACAAAAAACATGCAACATTTATTGTTTGGCTATTTGGCTTAACTGGATGACCTATAGTTCTACTTTCCTCAATCATGACTTCTTTTCCTCTACGACTGAAAATATCCCATTGGGTGTATTTTCCTTTTTTCCCCATTCATCAGTTGGTGAGCATTAAGGCTGAGTCCATGAATTGGCTAGAGGGAGCTGATTCATTATGAGAGTGACTATACATGTATCTTTAGTGAATGCTGTTATTAATTCTTTCTGAATATCCTCTATATATTAGCCTTCATATTTTAACCTCCTGAATATCATTAGATTCACTTTAGATTAAACTCATGTATGGTTAAATAAAACTTGTGTAATATTTAAAATCAAAATATTTATCAAAATATTTCTTAGATGTTTCCACTGCTTTCATGGCTATGTATACTATATAAAAAATATGTTACTAGTTATAGTTTGATGCTATTATTTGTAGTAAACATGTTTGCTTATGGTTATATTTAGATCATAAATCTCTTGAAAGACAAAAATCACTAATAGTGACAAAACTGCATAACCATACCTATGGTTAATTGGCGGGGATATGAATTTGCACTCACACTGTAATGAAGCATCAACATTTTGACGTAAGATAGAGTACAGAACTCATATATTCACAAACACTTTCTACTCAGAACATGTTGATAGCAGCTTTAGAGAAAATTAGCCCTCACTGAGTGGGTAGCCAGGCTCTCAGAGCCACTTGGCTGTGATTACAGGATTACAGGTTTGGCAGTCTAGATTGAGCAACAGAGCTTCTCTTCAGCCAGGTGGGAGAGAATAGCTCTGAAAAAGTACATCCTGTATTGATGTTTTCTTTGTGTCTGTGTTAGGGGCATGCAAACATCTTAACGTTAATGGAAAAATAAAATTTTTGCCTCTTGGAATTAATTTGTTCAATAGGCCTTAATTCTGCTGCATGTTAAAATGGGAATTTTGTTACAAACTGTCCACATATAATGAAAAAACAATTTCACAAAAAGGCCTAGAACTATAAATTCATTGCAAGGATATATTGGCTAAGACTTTTCACATCCCCTTCCCAAATTATTAGGCAAAAGTTAGACTGTAAACTATGGCAGCACTTACCATTTTTTCTCACACAGTCTCAGTTTACTCCTAATGTCTCCCGTAAAATTGATAATAGTATTCCTTTTGATTCTCAAGGGATGTTCTAGAGTAAAGGATTCAAATTACACCCCATTTGCCTCCTGTATACTACAGCCTTTAAAAACGTCAGCCTACGTCTGTCTTTTTGTACGTTTTGGTGTGATATTGCCTTAGTCTATAAATAACACTCACCATATTATCCCAAGGATACATGCTTCTCAATAGGTTGTAGCTTAATTTAATCTCAGAGGCTTTTCTGTTGTTCTCATTTAGGCACAAAACAAATGAAAACAGACGTAAAGCCAAAAGTAGGAATGAATGTATTTGTGCCATGCAGCAAGAGCTTTAGGCACGGCTGGCTGGACTTGCAAGACAGCTGGGGTTTGGCATCATAGGCTCAGCGACTTTGCACTTTGCTATGCTCGGGGACTGGACTTTTGTCCTTGTGTTTATTGGTGCATGATTTTATGGTAGCTACTTTATTTGCTAAAGACACATTCTCTTTCCAGGAAGAAAGGTGAGGAAAGGAAAAGGGTCAGTTTTTTCTCGCAGCAAAGCATTCAACTGTAAGTGGAGCAAGAAAGCTTTTTTCAGGAATATGTAATTGGTTATAGATAAATTCCATGAGTGATTAAGAAGAAAAGAATGAAGAAGTGAGGACATTGTACAAGGAAAAATATTGCAATGTGTTATTGTGTTAAAAATCTAAAAAAAAGAAACATATTTTATAAAGAAATGATGACAACTTTGTCTAGCTCAAATCTGATATTTTTATCTTACTCCACTCAGTCATTGCCTATGATACCTTCTGTTTTGCATAACACACATCTGATAGGAATTTACATAATCATCGACTTACCTTTATAAAGTTATTTTCCATATTTCTATTATATGGAGTACATTATATGATCTGAAATTCTCTTTTTCCTATTCACTGCTGCATCCCTTGTGCTCTATTCCATGTCCCTGGTATACAATAAGTACTAGGCAATTGTTTTAAAATAAATTATTGGAAAAAAACAAAGGACAATGTCCATAAATGATTGAAAAAATTCTTATAAGAATTGTCACATTGGATAAGATGGGGCTCGTCAAAAAGTGCAATGAATTGGTCTTCTAATTAGTATTCATAGTTTTCATAAAAATCACAGACTCACTCAAAAGCCAATAGTTTACAGAAGAAATATATTCTTAAGCTTAATATACAAGGTACTCACAACTCAGCTCATGGTTGTTAGTATTACTTATTCATTAAAGTAAAATAAAACTTCCTTAATTAATTTTCCTTCTAATTTAATATTTGAGTTCTAGCTTTGAGGAGACATCTCAAATTATAATTTGTTCAGTATAGCAAGGAGTTTTACAGCTGGATTGTAGGGCTAATATTCCATATATATATATATATATATATATATATATATCTCCATGTATATATAACCATCAAAAGCAGGACAATTCTCATTTCTAGTTTCAGTTTCAATCCTCACTAATTTCTGATCAAAATGGGTCTACAAACTTAGAAATCAAGCTCATAGTGTCATGTCAGATGAGTATAACAGCATGATGTCTAATTATATCTCATTCAATGACTCGCTAAAAATTCTGGATATAAATCTGGTGGATTCAGCTTCTCAAACTTTTTACTCATCTATCATGAAATGTGTATAAGTGAAAATAAACATGTTTTATGGATTAATACATTTCAAAATCAATATTCTTTACTGTAGTGATAGTTCTGAAATTCCTTTTATCTCATGCTTGCTCCTTCTAGTCAAGAGGATTGCACTATGGGAAAGAAGAGGTTTCATTTCTGTGTTGTTATGTTTCTAAAGTCTAAGTATAAGCAATAAGAAACAAAAAGATCCTTGAACATAACAACGCACCTATTGAGAAATGTCTAACATACTCGTATAACTTATATATGTATATGGATGTGTATATGTATATACATATATACACACACATATATATACACACCCATATACATATATAAGATATACGAGTATGTTAGACAAAAATCAGTGTCCCTTGGATTTAGCTCAAGTGGTAGAGCACTTGCCTCAAGCTGAAGAGCTGAGGGAACAGAGTTCAGGACCAGAGTTCAAGCCCCATGACCAAGCTCCTCCCCCCAAAACAAAAATTCTGTGTCCCACAGATTTATATATATACATATACACACATAACATACATTAAATGTACACATATATACATATAATTGTATGACGCAAGAAGTTAAAACAAAAATATATATATATATATATATATATATAGTATATATAATATACTCCCTATAAGAAAAAGAGCTACTTCCTGGAATGGGACTCAGCAGAGAATTCAGTTGCCAAATTTGTTTGGAGTATGTGAGAAGAGAAAATATTTTTCCCTAATTGTTCCCATTGCTTTAATGGGTAATTTCAAAGCAAGAGGACTTCCAGGAAGAAAGGAAGCAAACAATGATTTTTCATTCCTCAAAATGACCCTGAAGAAAAGTTTCCCAACTCTACCAGACAGGTAGTAAGTAATGTCTAATAATTCTCTTTGCCTTCCACTGATGATAGGAAAGCCGTAGAATTATGTCTGTATACCCAAAACAGCATGATAATTCGTCTATATATACAAGAGAACAATGAAGCATGGTATAGCTGCCCAGGTAATTCTAACCTAGTCTCCCAGGATTAGTGGATATTTCAGAGAGTCACATACAAGTCAGGCAAGATAGAACTAGGTGTTACATGTCTTGCCAATTTCTCACTTCTGTTATCATTGAATATTAGATACAGTCTTGGGAGAAAAATTACAATTTTCTATCACCAGAAAATAGAAGCTAAAAGCATGTTTGGCAGTTATACAAATAGTAGTTATAGATTGAGAACTATAGTCACTAGAATTATAAACAACTCATCATTATTCACTTCTTCCATAAAGGTGTGAAAGGAGTTTGGTAGAAAGGGAGCATATCTACTTGTTCATAGAAGAAATGCATTCTTTTTTGTTACTATAAATTTGAGGTACAGAGGAGTGACAGATACATGTCAGAAAAAGAGTATTTCATTTTGAACAATGTCCCCTTCATTCACTCTTTTCCAGTTTTTCCGTCCTGGCCTCACTCTCAAGTTGTATACCTTCTTAAGAACATGATGTCTCTTTCCTAAATCCAGTAACATAAAATAAAACTTTACTGTTCTCTATATTGCACCTTTTACTTTACTATTGTCCCTATTACAACAGAACAATCCAAACGTAATAACATATCCCCCCCCCACACACACTTTGTCAGCTTCTATTAGTTGTGAAAGGAGTTAGTTCCATTTTTTTATTAATCAGATCAGTCCCCTCCATCACTGCTCCTCACCCTCTTTCCCCAAATAATCTCCACAAGCTTCATTATTGCATTTTTACATATGTACATGAAGTATTTTGGTGATTTTTGATTTGCCCAATTTCACCCTCTCTAGCTTCCACTCTACCTCTAGATCCCACACCTCAAAAAGGACCTACTTTACCTTTATTCTTGTTTTTTTTCAGTTTCTGTAATCAAACTCCCATAAGTAAGATCTTACATATTTATTTATTTTTAGCTTTTTTATTGTGAAAATACCATATCGAGGGGTTACAATTACATGGGCAAGATAATGAGTACATTCCTCATCAAGTATTGTTGCCTCCTCCTTTGTTTCCCTTTCCCATCCCTTCCCATCTCTCCCCCCAAACCCCCCACCCCGGCCACTAGCAACTCCCCCCAGCCAAAGTTGCAAAGTTCATTTTTCGACATAACGACATGTACATCTCAATGTTGCAATGAGTCAACCTGTATCCCTATTTAAGCATTTTGTTTTTTTCCCTTCTCCTCCCCAAGATAAAGAAGTGTGTATACAAGATGAAGGGCACCAATATCAAATACAGTGAAAACAGAGGTTATACCATGGGGGAGGAACATACAAAGAAACAAAAAAATCACATTATAAACACCTTAGGAACAATAGCAAGAAAGAAAAAAAAAACACTTGTGTCCCTATCTTGGAGATAACATCATCTTATCTGGTCATATGTGCATAGCTTTTGACCTTTTCTGCTTGTCCCAGACATAGACTAGTTATTGCAAGTAAGGGAAACCATAGGATCTATGTTTCTTTGGGCCTGGAGGAGATGTGGCCAGAAGGGAACCCTACTGCATGGTTGGTGGGAGTGTAAACTTGTTCAACCACTTTGGAAAGCAGTATGGAGGTTCCTCAAAAGACTCTACATAGAGCTCCCCTGTGACCCAGAAATCCCACTTTTGGCATTTACCCAAATGATCACAAACAAGACCATACTAAATCTACCAGCACACTATGTTTATTGCAGCATTATTTACCATAGCTAAGATATGGAACCAACCCAGATGCCCCTCAGTAGATGAATGGATCAAGAAAATGTGGTATATATACATACACACACACACACACACACACACACACACACACAAACACACAATGGAATTCTATGCCTTCATAGTGAAGTAAGCCAGGCCCAAAGAAGCATATCTTTATTCTTTATTTCATATTTTAAGGGCTCAAAAGGTTTCCAATGGAGGGAGTTCTCTGTGATATTTCCACTATATCTATATCTCTAACTGTATCTTTATCTATATATCTATGTCTGTCTAGCAGTACTTTAATTTGACTCCTCACCTACTCCCACTTTTTCCAACACTTGTACTCCTATTATTGAAGGACTTTCAGAACGTTTTTTTTGTTATATTCATTCACAAATGCAATGTATTTCAGTATTTCATGTTCTAACATTCTCTTTTCCTTCTCTCCCAAATTTCTAGATAGTATTTAACATGTTGTCTTTATAATGTGTGTGTGTGTGTATATATATATATATATATATATATATATGTTGTGTCTATATATACACATATACTTATACACATACATATGTTATATACATTTAATATAATATATGTGGGTATGATCATGCAGGTGTTTACATGTTTTAGGTCTCACCTTAACATATGAGTTACGCTAGGTAGATTTCTCTCCTTGCTCAACTTTCAGTTCATTGAAAACATGTTTGCATCCCTTTTCCCCATTAATCGTGGGGTAGCACCCTCTCTTCTGTTCCATGGCTTAGGAATGAGTTACATTTAAGCTTTCACCTTAGAACTCAGGATCTTTCCATTCTGCAGTGGAAGTGCTCTCCCCAGGTTTGAAGTGCTAGAGACAGTTTTCTTGACAGGCTTCAAACAGGAAAGCAATTCTCCATGGAGAAGAATCTCCCAAAACTTACTGGAGTTACTTTGATAACATTTCTCTGTTTTTATATATGACCTTCTTGTGGCTGCTATATCTGTGAAATTATCAAAACATGGGCTCCTTAAAAATGGATATTTATTCTTTCAAAGTGTTGTACTCCAGAAGCCCCAAATCATTATTGCTGAGATGAAATTAAGTTATAGTTGGGTTATGCTTCATCTTTAGGCTCTAGGAGAGATTCGGACCTTTGTGTCTTCTGTTTCATTGTGGTGATCTGATTTTTTTTCTTCTTTTAATTTCATCACTCTAAGTTTTAAGGTTGTATCTCTCTTTCTCTCTCTCTCTCTCTCAGTTTTTCAGGGGTGACATGACAAAGTACTATAGGGTAGATGGATAGGAAATGCACTCATTACCTTACTCATGTAACTGTAACTGTACAGTATCTTTACAAATAATTTAAAATTAAAAATAATTAAAATTAAAAATAATTTAATTAAAAATAATGTAATTAAAATAATTAAAATTAAAAATAATTTTCCCTAAGTTTTGGAGACTAGAAGTCCAAGACCAAACTGCAATAAGTCTACTTCCTGACTCTTCATGTCATTGTCCCTATGTTGACCTTCCTGCACCTCAATTTTCCCTTTTACTAAGAACACTAGGAATACTGGATTAAGGTAAACCCTAATATCCTTACATTAGCTGTTCTATCTCCTTAAAGATCCACATACAGATACATCTGAATTTCTGAGAATTAGGGATTCACTAAAAAAAATTTGTGAGAGATACAGCCCAGTCATTAAGTCTTTCATATGGAATTCTTATATAAGAACAACATGGATTCAATATAATTTCTATTGTAACCCATGTTACATTCCAATCCACATTATTTTATTGTGTGCATGTTTTCAGCTTTAGCACTTAGAAGCTCTTTCAGATTGGTTGCACAGTGTGTTGGACATGCTTTTAAAACACTCTGTAAACTAGGTGACGTTTCAAGTTCTTCTCCTATGTTGTTTGCTGCAGCTCCAGAACCCGTCAACGGGCATAGGGACTTCGCTCTTTCCATCAGACCCTGTGCCTGATTTAAATTATGTGATTCTATAAAATTTCTCCACTTGACTTTGCATGTAATAATCAATTATATAATCATTCAATATATTATCCCTGCATTGTTATTGAAGAAGGTAGTTGTAAGTAAAAAAGAAAAAAAGTTGTTGAAGATCTTTAGATTATAGTTGTAAATCTTTGAGCTATATTGAGTTAAATTTTGCTGACTCAAGGAAGTCTCGTGGTTTTCAATTTAGATAATGTCAAACAGTAAGATGATGGATAGAATTTCCCACAACTTTATAAAATAAAAATGTACTGAGATGTTGGGAGAACAACGTATTCTGCTGTAAATATAGGTTTAGTATCAGAATGACAATAGATATTTTGTGAAAAACATCTTTGGAGTCAAATAAGTTTGGTGAATTCTAGATTTAAAAATAAATTTAGCACATTTAGTAACTGTTGGAATCCACAGAATTTTCTTTATTCTATATGAGTTTTATTATTTTCCTGGGCTAGCTCAGTATTCTCTATTTACCTAAGTGTTTCTGGAATCAGTCTCAGTCCAGAAACATCAGAGTAAAAGAAATGTTTGTTTTACATGGAGTTTGTTTGTTAGGTCATCCCAGAAAACAGAAGTAGAGGACAGAGAATGCAAGAAAAACAAGATGACTTATCAAATTGGTCACTGTTTATGGTTGGCTAGTGTTAAATTTTAACTGTGACCTTTCCAGAAACCTTATGAAATGCATCATAGAACTGTCTGCCTGAGGCATAATGCTGGGGGTACCAGAATCTATTACTGGTGTAGGTGTATCTGTGATAGTCCCATCAAGGTTAACTGCTTTGCACATCTGGGTGCGTGTGTTGGAAAGTCAGGCTGGTCTCTAACAGTAATGTCAATTTGTTATGTCAGATGAGTCCTTGGGTAAAAATATAGAGGTTGAAGGCCTTAGGTCTCAGTGAAACCTGATGAGTTGCACACATGTCAAAGGTCTTCAAAGCCTCCTTAAAAATGATTGTTGCATCAGTGGCTCCTGTAAGCTAGATGACAGTTGGGACCTAAATATTTGATGCAGAACAATATGTCCTTTACCTACACCTGCCTCTTACAGAGCAAGGGCAAACTTTCCAAAAATTCAATCTCAACCATCTCTAATAAATAAGGGTAGGAGAGGAGACTCTAAAAGTTAACTTTGTTTTCATATCATAGTCAAATCATCTTGAGTGTCATATAAATAGAAACAATGATAAAAATGAAAATATCAATGCTATTGTCAACTATTACTCTTTAAAACATCATTATGCATACTACATTTAACACTTTAATTTTTAATAATTTCATACTTTTTATTTATTTATAAATCTGATAGTTCTTTTAAACGGCAGGTAAATAATAAAGCAAATTAAATTTTTCAGAAGATAAAATTTACCTAATATATTTCAGTACTCATAAATCTACATTGCATTCATATGCATAAAAGTGCATGAAGAGACTTTTAATTTAGCCTCTCTATGACTCTAAATTTTACATCATATAGTAAAATGTCAAAATATTCTTTATCTAAAGATGTGTGTGCATAGGTAGAGCTATGTCTGCATATCATGCATGGACATATAGATGTAAACAGATTTTTTCTTATAAGTAATTTTATTCTCTATATTTTATTTACTTAATGAGGAGTAAGATCTTATTGAGAGCAATTTTTATGGATTTGAGAATTCTTTTATCTTTTTATCATTGTTATTTAGTGTAAAGTTGAACGGGGGGAGTTACAGTTACATAAGAAAGGTAGCAAGTACATTTCTTTTTTGAACACTGTTACCTTCTCCCTTATTTTCTCCAGCTTTCCTCTCCCCTTACCCCTCTCTGCAAGTTGTAAAGTTCAATTCCAACATAGTGTCTAGTGAGTACCATTGTTGTATTAGTTCATCCTTGGTTCTGCTGTTTCTGTGATTCCCTTTATAGAGCCAATATATGTGCCTCATTTAAATTCAGTACAACAGAGAAGTCAGTTAATTAAAAACTTATTGTATGTAATGATAAGCACCTATGTCATCACAATAACATGATTGTTATTTCAAAAAATATAATAAAAGAAAGAACACACAGAATAACAATTAAGAATGAAAAGGAAGACAAACTGATAGATGGGCTTCTAATCCTTTGAGATATCCAGCGTTTGTTCTCTCATATTTTCACATGACCTTTTTTTAATTGGATCTGAACTTATAAAGTCCAAAATTTTAAAGAAAATAATCCTAATAAAATGTTGGATATGTATGAAAATTATTTGTTTGTGTTTTATAAATAATTCTTTTTAGTACACTTCACTGGAGTATTGTATTATAGCAATTGAATCAGTTTTATGTTATAAAAAATAGCACCAAAAGCCTTGAATTTTCAACATCGTTTGAAAATGTTGATCTTAGTGAAGCATTTCCTTATCATTCATTTAGGAATAACAAGAATTGCTATTGTTGGAAACTATATTTCCAAATAAAATTTAACTGCAGAAGGATAGAGGCTCAAATACATTCTTGCATGGGTAATAACAGAATACTTTCAAATATGATTATATATATTTTCTGGTTATGAGTTTTAGCCAAAAACTTCATTTAACTTTCACTCTAACACAAAGATTTGATACTATTTTTATAAAAACATATAAGAAAATAAATCCAGCTATATAAACTCAAAAATGCAGATACTAAAATTAACATTCAAAGGCTTCAGATGTATTTCCCACAGTGCTGCTTAATATTTTTAATGCCAACATGTTTTGTAATAATGTCCAGCTGTTAAACACCATTCATTTCTAAACATGGTTCATATATAAATCAGTAGACTATTAGCAAAATAAACCGTCCCCTAGTCCTATATGAATAAGTTTTCTTACAACCAGTTGAAGGCTTTGAAGAAATACAACAGAACAAATTTTGGAAAAGGATAAGATTGTGATCCAAACCAGGAAGAAATGCTCCTTCAGACTTCCTTCAGACTTAGTGTTAGAACATGAGCTCTTTTTATCATTTCTAGTCTTCCTTTGACTTACCCTCCAAATTTCAAAAGTTTCAGATCTATAATTATGTGAGGTATCTTGCTCATGTAACTGTAACCCCTCTGTACAGTATCTTTACAATAAAAATAATATATTAAAAAACCTGTCTCTCCCCTCTTCTCTCACTCTATCATACTTATTCCTTCCTTCCCCTTCCTTCTTTCCCCTTCCTTCCTTCCTTCCTTCTTTTCTTTCTTTCTTTCTTCCTTCCTTTCTTTCTTTCTTTCTTTCTTTCTTTCTTTCTTTTTTTCTTTCTTTCTTTCTTTCTCTGTATGCTATAGATAAATATTTCTTTCTTTATGCTATTTTTCCTCTTATGGATAACTTTAATATACTACTTTCTTTTTAAAATGTGTAATGTAAATTACCTCCATAATGACATTCACTATCAGCAAGAGAATATGTAAGTTGCTATAAATGAAGCTTTTATCGGTGTGGTTCTTGTATTCAGAATTGAATTCCTTAATATGTGTGTTGTGTCTGGGGCGGGGGACTATGTGAGACAGAAAGAGAGGATGGAAAAATATATAGTTTTCTTTTTCCCTTGACACTACTGGGGTTTGAACTCAGGGTTTTTGTTTCTAGACAGTTGTTTTGTTTCTGGCCCAGTCTTCTAACCCTGATCCTGGTTACTTCCAGGATAGATTCTTGCTTCCTGTGTAGGATTTCAAACTATATAAAAGTTTCTCCTCCCTCTCTAAGATAAGAAGGGATCTATATTAACATTTTATATTGATATCTGAGTGCAGTTAAAAAAGAAAACTTTCATAAATCTGAGATCTTTCCTCAAGTTCATTAGTCAACCCAGAATCTTAGAAATGATTTTACCAGTAAACTGCACTAGCCAGTTGGAAGTAGTTGATTTCAAATATGCTGATATAAGTAGTGATTATCTTTATATGCTGTATCTCCAGAATTTCATGTGATTGTTGTACCTCTTATCCCAATATGTTGATGAGTTTTAGAAATATGGATTTTTTGCTTTCATTTTCTTATAAGATATAGGAAGACTATTTTCAAGTGTTGCTGTATTTTCCATCTAATTAAGTCTACTGAGTTGTTAAACCCCTATTCAAATTATAAATAATACTACATAACTATTGAACTGCGAATAGTAAATCTTCAAGACAAAAGAATGTTTTATAACAGATTCAAGCATATAGACAAACCCACAGTCTTACATACAGACAACAAAAGGTTTGTTTACATATATACGTACATATATATATATATAGGTAAATATGTTTATACATGTAGCTATATAGTGAGAGATCTATCTAGTGATATCTGCTCATATATAAAATAGTTATAATATTTATAGTTATTATAATACTAAAATAGCAACTATCTCTTCAACTATGCTTATATGTATGTATATGTGTATATGTAATTCTGAGAAAATAGTAGATACTGATATTGACAGACATACTAACACAATTCCTTTGTTAGGACCTACAACAAAAGAAATACTTAATGTGTTTTTACTGAGTATTTTTGTAAATAAACAGACACATACCTTAAATATCTCTGGGTGATATTATCTTAGTTTGTTATTGTGTCACTTAATACTGGCTTGTGTCAATTACCTAAAGCATTCTCTTCTTTATTATCTTATATTCATGCAATACAAAGAGGAAAACTCAATTCACAATTATCTATTTACCCTAATTCATATCACAGTTCTCCTGGATTATTCTCTGTTAAATAAATAAATTGATATTACCCTAAAGCTAATCAAAAGTGAAATTCATTTCATTGAAATGCATTATTGAATGCAGGTTCTTAAGTATTTTCATTAGCTTCTTACTATAAATAGAGAAGCAGTGTACATGGCTGAAAAAGAGTTTCCTACAAAAACACTTAGATTTCCTCTAAGTATTTTGAGAAAATACATGATGAAATAGCCTTAAATGTCAAGTCTGTCCTTACCTCAAATTAAAACCAACAGTGTAACTAGTGTAGCAAAATCAAAATCTCTAAAAGACCACATGGAATTAATTAGACTTTTTTCCTCAAATCTTCCTCAAATCTTTAAACATAATGGGATAAGAAAAAAGAAAAACACATTGGCAGCTCTATGGCTCAGAGTATCTCCTGCTATTCAGAAAGGGCACAGTTAATCAAGAGAATGTCTCAAATGCTTGATAAGCTTACAGTAGCCAATAGATACTAACAAATTCAGCAAGAAGGTCCTACAAAAGGATTTGAAGTTGGGGCCGGATTTGTTTTCTGTAATTCTAGATAACAAAACAAGTTCTGCACTATCTCCTAAATGGGAAAGAAGCAGCTGAGAACAATAAAAAAATTAAGAAAATTACTGGCCAGATTCTATTAAAATATCAATTGCTGTACACTAGAAAAATTACAAGAATGTCATCTTAGATTGAGTAGAAATAGGAAACTAAAGAAGAGAGCAAGAACAATTCTGGAAGCAAGATACTCTAATTTGGAATAGTGCTTTCATAAAGGTAATTATTATTGAAAGTAATAAAACTATAAATAATGCATAAAGTTCTGCTTTTAAGATATTTTAATACAAGACTTTATTTATTTTTTAAAGGAGTTTGGCAAATAATACTGAGTTAAGTAGTACCAAGCAGTTTTAATTTTTATTACCTTAGGGATTTTTCCTTCTCAATATTATTCAGGTTTATTGTAAATTATTATGAGGACAATTTGTAAAATTAACAATTTTTCCAAGAACCCATTCTCTATTTTTTCCTCAAACAATTCTAAGCTGTTATCAACTTCTCAATGTTCCCTAAAGAAGTCCAAGGCAAAGACAAACATATTTAGTTATAATCTTTGGATAAAATAGCTTTAGTAGATTAGTACTGTTCTAGAAGAAACTAGAATTCCTGCTATTGACTTTCCAACAATGTATTTATTTAAAATTTGAAGTTAATTAAAACTTAAAAATCATGAAGACATGCAGATACACACACATATACACGTATATCTCTGAGATTCTTTCTCTTTATGATCAATTATTACCTAGAACAAGATGAGTAAACTTCTGTGAGTTATTAAAACTTATACTATTTGTAGCTTTTATTCAGCTTTGCAGCTGTATCTTGAGAGCATTCATGTAGCCTAATGAGAATAACTGTATTCCAACCATATTTACAAAAATTGGAGATGTGTAGGTCTTCTGGTACCACATTTAGCTAATGCTGACATTTTTAACGGAATATGGTAGAAACGCAAATAATAGATATATGATAAAGTAATAAGAGAATGTTTAAAATTTAGTTGAATAATATAAGACATCTTTTATTTTTTGACAAGTATTTCTGAGGGTAGTTATTTTTAGAACTGTATTTTTATTTATGTTTGTTCTACTTATTTATCTTTGAAAAGTGATAGAGATGGCAGTTTACTCAGTGCTTTACTTCCATTTTTTGTTTGTTTTTTGACTGTATTTTTTGTCATTTCTTTTTGGGTACTGGGGACAAACCCAGGATATTGCACTTGCTAGGCAAGCGCTTTGCCACTGAGCTACATACCAGCCCAGTTTCAATTTTTCTATTAAGTAAATGCTAGCCTGGTCAGAGCATCAGACATGTTAGACATAGTCTGTGCCACTGAGGTACTTCACACTAACCATTGCCAGACACTTTTTAAGAAGATTAATTTCAACATTCTGAACATCCCATTTATTTGTTGCCTTTTTATTACACTTGATATGCTAGTAAAGTCATTATTTTATTCTTTATCAATATAAACATTTTCCCATTTCTTAAGCTTGAAAGTCTTTGCAATGAGTTAACTACAGTGGCACTCCTACATTCTTCGTTTTCACTGTTGAAAATTTTCACCTATTGAATGTTAGTGTAAGCCTTTAAGTCTCCATAATGTAAATCTAATAAGCATCATCATTTTCCACATTTCAATTGGAGTATTTCTAATATGGTTCGAGTTAGGTATCAAAAAGAATGCAGAAGTACACTTGTTATCTGATACATTTAGAATGTCAAATTTCATATAGATATCATATGTTTGCAAATGTACTTTAAGAAGAAATTTAAGAGAAGACCATAATAGGTGCCATGGGAAAATGGTCACTTAGAAGCATTCTCTATTCAGCTCTAAGTATGAGAGTGTGGTCTAAATTCTAATTATAGAAAGATAAAGGTACATCAGGAATTCCAAAAGCAGGGGCAAGACAAGTGAAAATCATGCAGGAATACTAAAGCTAAAGGGTAAACAACAACAACAACATATCATAAGCTTTACAGGAATGCAATAAGAAAATAATCCAGACGACCCTGGCAATTCTACTTGTAGGATAATCCCATATTTTCTACAAACCTTTGCCGAGCGTAGGATTTGCTAAGACAGTTACTGCTCCAGGGTTGAAGGCAAATTTTGGAGAACAAAGACCTTGTGGTGCTCCCTTTATCTGAGAGAGATATAGCAAAGCCCCCCTTGAGAAGGTGCCCATGCACACTGACCTATTCTGTGGGCTTCCAGAGAACACATAACTAAAACTTCTCCCTTCCTCAGTCCATATATCTAGAATGAAATGTATGAAACGTTCATAACTTCAGAATTTAATACTCTTCATGTATATCAGCTCATTATTATATATTCATTCCCAAAATAATGTTAAACATGGGTACAATACATCCTTTATCTAGGGAACTACTTAGAAAAATGCTTATCCTAAAGAATATGAGATTTATTTTTATTACAATGATTATTAATTACACAAATTAGCAAAATGTAAAGTACTTAATTATGTCTATTTCCTTCAGTTGCTTAAGTAAGAAATTGCACCAACTCATTACAAACCATGAGTCTCATTTTCAACTCAACTCAAAAAATTCAATGATGCACTCATTGATTAATTAGATCACACAGGGAATCTAATTTCTATTTCAGTGAGATTTTAGTGAATTTACAACTTAAGCTACAGCACTAATTCAAACATTAAAGCTGAGATATGTTCACTTCCATGACTTTGGGTATGCATAAATCTTAGTTCTCCTAAGATATCCTCTTGATTTAAGGATTCTGTTTTAAATTATAGTAATTCCACATTTTGCCTATAAATGTAATACTCAAAGTAATACTCAAAGAATGACATAAAATGAATGTTTAAACTGCTTCTTTGATTAATTAAACTTGTCCAACTTTCTGCTTTTTAAAAAAAATAAGGTAAACAGTGCAACACAAAATCCAAATCCAGAACAATTAAGCCTCTGCCTCAGTTCAAGAAATGGAATGTGTTGACATGTACAGAACACTGAATTTCACAGAGATTGTGCACAGAGAGGTAGCACAGGTGTTTCTGTAATTTCAGTACACTGGGAAAAGTCTGTGCTCAATGGTCTTCAAACTCTCCAGTCTTGTGTGTGATGTGATGTGCAGGTCACATGTTAGGGCTGCCTTCTTTGTCTGCAATGGAGTATCATTAGATAGGATATAAGTGGAGGTATTTTGGAATTTTTGTTCTCCAAAACTAGATTCAAGTTATATGTTTCATCTGAGTCATAGTTCCTGTAGGCCTGCTCCTAGTTTTACAAAGGCAGACAACAAAATACTCTCTAAGCCGTAATTAAGTCAAGTTTGCATTTTGTTTCCTTCCTTTTCTGTTAGATATAATTCTGCTCCCAGATTGTCCTATTACCTGATGAAGTGTATCACAAGTATTGTATTATGCAGAAGATTTGTCTGAATTCTTTTTCTAATTTTCTTCGTGGAATTTGACCAGTGTCAAGTTTAAGGTCCTCTTCTTTGTTGTTGTTTCCTTGGGATTTTTTTGTGGTCGTTGTTTCTCTGTACAAATAGTTTTATTAGTTAGCTACTTCTGTGCACCTTACTTGTACTTCAATCACAGATCAGCGCAGGCTGAGCCAGCTGCCATCTTAGCAAACAGGAAACTTCTGTCAATGATGGACTACAGATGTTACTACCACTAAGGAGGAAGAAAGTACGAGAAGAGGGTATTCCTCGCAGTGTGGTGTTTCCTGGAAACAACAAATCTCTGCTGCCTGATGAGGCCACAGTATACGTCTTCATGAGATGATACTCTCTAGGAAGGAGCATCACTCCTCCAAATCGACCTGTACAGAAGAAGATGCTGTTTTTCTGCCAGCTTTCAGATTCAGCAATTAGTCAGGCGTGTTCAGCAGTTCGCTCTGATGGATTAGGGGAGAGATCACAAATGGAAGTTTGTCCAGGCACTGTGTCAGCTAGAACCCAGGAGTTCGGCTAAGGGAGTCCAGGGGACAAATGTGGAGTTTCTTTTTTTTTTTTCCTTTTTCTTCTTTTTTACAAACAGCTGTCAGTCCAAGGAAGTACTGAGAACAAGAAGCAAAATGCCTTCAAATTTGCAAAGCCAGTGCTCCTGATGGACACATATGCATAGCCATTCTTCTTCAGGCTTTTCTGTGTTACCCCATCCTCCTGGCTGGCTTCCTTGGTATTTTATTCCTCCTCTGTTATTTCCTCTAAACAATTCTGATATTTGAGGACTAAGTGGTTTACATGGTTCCAGTGATGTCTGATTGATGGCTATCGAGGGAAATCTTCTAGGACCTGATGCAGATCTCAGTTGCTCTATTGGCTAGTGCTTTCCTCTACATTGTGAGTCAATTGTGCTATTTCTGTTTTCTACCTCTCTACTGAGTAGTTCTTCTTCACTACATAACAAATTTTGCCTTTGTATCAAGGTTTTCTATAACAAAATTTTGTCTTCCTCCTGCATTGTTATGTCTTCTAGAGAAATTGAGGCTGAAAGGGTCAGGCCCTGAATATTCACACCTGGAGTTTGTAAACATCATTAGCCATTACCTTGGGTTGTTGAATCTTTTCAGCAGCTAGGTAATATTCTATGATACCTTTGTAACAGTTTAAGAGACTAGGTATGCGTTTTATACCCTTCTGAAAAATGGATTATTGCTTCTTAGGTTCTTTGCAAGTTCCTAAATGCTACCACCATAGAGTATGTACGCTATTACTTTTCAGCTGAATGGTATTGGTGCCTACGCAGGGAGCCCAGGAGTAGCATTTGCTATGGAAGCCAGAGACGATTCAGGGTTCTGCAGATTAGGCAGAAATATAGAAAAGGTGACAGCCAAGGTTTTTCACTTCATCCAGCTGCCCTTTGCATGCCAGTCAGCAGTCAGGTACATCTATTCTATTTATCAGATAATGATAAACATCTGTATCTGTTCAAATGTGAGACAGAGTTGTATTGTCTCTATCTCTGAAGTGAGTTACACTTCCCAGTAGGTCTGTATTATCTCACACTGAACACTTACTCAGTAAAATAGTAATATTGATTGCTCTTGCATTATCCCAGGAATGCATCAAAACATCTGCTTTAATCTACTCAGAGAGCTAGTCCAAGGTAGGCACAGACTTGATCCCATTTATTATCATCCATGAAAACTATTCAGAGTGTCATACTTGCAAGTTATCATCCATGAAAACTATGCAGAGTGTCATACTTGCAAGTCTTATCCTCGACTTCTTGAAACACACTTCCATGCTGGCTTATTTTTGTCGGTCATGGGGCTTGAACTCTGGGCCTAGGCACTGTCCTTAAGCTCTTCAGCTCAAAGCGAGCGCTCTACCACTTGAGCCACAGTACCACTTCTGGTTTTCTAGTGGTTTATTGGAGATAAGAGTCTCATGGACTTTCCTGCCCGGGCTGGCTTTGAACCGTGATCCTCAGATCTCAGTCTCTTGAGGAGCTAGGATTACAGGCATGAACCACCAGCGCCCAGCTGGTGTTTGAGCTGGCTTTGGTTCATTTAATCAAAATTTACATTTTCATGTAATAGTTACAGTTAATCACTATCATCATTTGTGAATAAACAGTGTATTATAGATGAACTATATATCAACTGTATTTCTAACACAATACAAAAGTTGGGATGATATCATTATTTGGCCTCTAAGTGAAGATAGAGTGGAAATCAAATTCATTTTGAAGTCAGATGTACTACTTGGCACATTATCAAAATTTCATAGCCACTCCTAATTTTAGTAATCATATATCTCACAAAGTGAATACATATAACAGATAATAATTTAAGTTGGTTTATCCATATTACTTAAATTCTTAAATGAAAATTGTTTTTCTGGATAGAAATTTTTGCCACCATAACTATATTTAAAACCTTAATCCATAAAATAATCATATTTGGAGATACAAAGTTTGGGAAATATTTTGATTTAAATGAGCTCATGGGTTTGAGTTCTCATTATCAGAGCAGGGCTATTTTAAGAAGAAGAAGAGATTCAAGTTAGATTTCTCAGGCATGAAGACTCAGAAAGACGGCAGTCAGAAGGCAGTAAGAAGGACTGTTCAGACACCAAATCAATTGACCACTCACCATTGCATTCCCAAATTTCAGAGACATAAGAAGCACATGTATTTTATCCAAGCACCCACTTGTTATAAACAGCTTAAGTTTTCATGAATGAGACTTTCAATTGCCTGAATACAGTCATAGGTGTTTGACATATAACTAAAATTTAATGATTTTCTTCTTCAGAAAAATTACAAAAAAATCATAGAATAAGAAGCATTCTATCTATTCAGATTAGCCAACTGTCCTCTTCTAATCTGCATATAGTAGAATACTATATTTAATATAAACATAATCTTTCATAGCATTCTTAAAAAAGAGATAAAGAGATTCCACTGTCTTTTCATATATATAATCTGTATGTATATAGATACATATCAACCTTATTAAAAATATACTAAAAAGGACAAAAGAAAAAAGTACAGAATGACTAAATACCACCTTTTTTGCTTTATTAATATCAATGATTAGAATATTATTTATATTTGAACAAGCCAATTGAATTGTATAAATATCTTTGCCATTATGGAAAACGAAATATATAGCTTAGTCTCTTCTATTTTTCTTGTATAACTTCAATGTCAAAATGCAAATGGTAAAACACACCATTTTTATACAGATGGATGACATATTGGGTCATTTCATTAAAAATGTTAAATAAGCTAGGTGCTACTGGTCCATGTGTATAATCTTAGCTACCCAGGAGGCTGAGATTTGACTCAAAGCTGTCCTGGTTAGACCAATCTGAAAGATTCCTTTTTCAGTTAACCAGAAAAAAAAATCTAAAACTGGAGTAGGCACGATTTATGTGGCAGAGCGCCAGCAGTGAGTTCCAAAATTCAAGCCTTAGTACACCACACACACACACACACTCACACACACACACTCACACATCACACACTTAAACAATTGTAGTTTTGGTTTTATAAGTAGTCAATACCTCAAATCTCATAACTATATTCTTTTTGTTGTTGTTGTTGGTCGTGGGACTTGTACTCTGGACTTGGCACAGTCCCTGAGCTCTTCAGCTCAAGGCAAGAGTTCTACCATTTGAGCCACGGTGCCACTTCCAGTTTTCCAGTGGTGAAATGGAGATAAGAGTTGCAGGGACTTTCCTGCCCAGACTGGCTTTGAACTGTGATCCTCAGATCTCAGCCTCCTGAGTAGCTAAGATTATAGTTGTGAGCCACTGGTACCTACCTGGTTCTTTTAAAAGTATTATTTCCTCATTCACTGCCCATGAACTAATTTTACATTGTTTAAAGACAGTTGATCACAGAAGTATATTGCCATGCTTTCTCTTGTGTGTGTGTGTGTGTGTGTGTGTGTGTGTGTGTTTATGCACACACATAAAGAGAGAGAAATTATGACTTACATTTCTAACTTTCAGAATGATATGTTTCAAGAGGAAAATTGTTTTGGAACTAATAAGAAATCCTAATTCTATCAGGAATTTGACATCATAATGAAGCTTGAAAATTTCACTTTGTTTAATACAAAGAAGATGATCATAAAATGTTGAACACAAAACATTTCCACCGGAAGCTAGCACAGCCACCCTGAGTCATCATAGACTCAGCATATAAAATTGACATAATCACTTTGAAGAGAAAAATCAACCAAGAAAAATGGACTCAACTAGCCCAATTAATCATATTCAAACAAACATAAACTCTATTATTGGTAGAGGGGAATTGTTGCTACAATTGTTGCAGGACTAAAATGCTTATCTTTGTATCATATTCAGGTGTAGAAATATTAAGCCTCATTATAAAGTATCTCTAAAGTTAGATAACTTTTCTTGTGTCTGGTATTACCTCTGTGTCAGGGCACTTCAGTTGTATTTACTAGTCAAAAGAGTGAAAAATGCAATTAGCACCAAGCTCATTGCATTGGATCATCCCTTAATGATTGCAAAAATCCATTTTTTCTATATCAATCTATGGTGTCCTCCATCTCTTAGTCCAATGCTACTTATCCAAACACAGATACGATCAGCACACTGGTTTTCCTTTGGGTCCTGTTTGTTCTACAGAAATCTATTCCCTTGAGAGGCAATCAATTATTCTTTACACAGAGAGGTGGCATGGCATGGTGAAGAACTCTATATAGGAGCCAGAACATCTCTACCTATTAGATTTGCTACCATGGTGAAAAATTTACTTCTCTTTTTAAAGCTTTCTGAGTGACCTTGCTACACCTGAAATTTATCTGTAAAGTAAAAGTGGCATTGGGAGAGGTGAAGGAATTCTTCATAGCTTCAAAATTCTGTGATCTTCCAGTTCATTTGATTTGCAAATTAGTGTAGCTCCATGTTGAAATACATTCCTAAATGTCATTCATTAGGAATCCACAAATGACCTATAGTAATTATCAGCATGACAAATATCATGCCTTTAAAAATATACATATGTTATTTAAACACTAATTTCCAGGCCAAAAATATATGGTCAAGTATAAAATACTAAACATATTTTAGCAGTATATTATCAAAGCAATCTAGTTGGAGTTTATATTTTTTTCCACATGTAAAAAGTTAGAATTGGGGCTAGGAAGTTTAGCATAGTGGTAGAATATTTGCCTAGCATGCATGAGGCCTAGGTGCGATTCTTCAGCACCACATAAACAGAAAAAGCTGGAAGTGGCGCTTTGGATAAGGTAGTAGAGCACTAGCCTTAATCTTAATTGCTGAGAGCCAGTACCCAGGCCCAGAATTCGAGCCACAGGACTGACACTCCCCAAAATAAAAGTTAGAATTGAAAATATAGGATCCACATAGCTTTTGACCTTTTTGCTTGTCCTAGACATGTACTAATTATTGTAAATAGGGAAACCATGGGACCTATTTTTCTTTGGGCCTGGCTTACTTAAGTTAGTAAAACTTTTTTCCAAGTCTTTCCATTTCCTAACAAATGGAGCAATGCCATTCTTTCTGATGGAGGCATAGAATTCCATTGTGTATATACACCACATTTTCTTGATCCATTCATCTACTGAGGGGCATCCGGTCCATATCTTAGCTATGAGAATAATGCTGCCTTAATCATGGTTGTCCAGGTAACTTTGATATGACCTTGTTTGTGATGGTTTGGGTAAATGCCCAAAAAAGGGATTGCTGGTCATAGGAGAGTTCTATGTGGAGTCTTTTGAGGAACCTCCATACTGCTTTCCAACGTAGTTAAACAAGTTTACACTCCCACCAAAAATGCAGTAGGGTTCCCTTTTGGCCACACCCCCTCTGGCATATGAACATATAAGATGATAAGCTAAATGAACACCAAGACAGAGACACAAGTAGATTTTTTCTTTCTTGCTATTTTTTAAGGTATTCATAATACACTTTTGTTTCTTTTGTATGTTCTTCCCCCATGGTATAACCCCTGATTCGATTGTATCTGATTCTGGTGTCATGAATCTTATATATACATTTTACTAATTTAGGGAGGGGAAGGGATGTAACAAAATGCTTAAATAAGGATACAGTTTGACCCATTGTAACAAGACACTATGTTGAAAAGAACACAGGGAGGAGTTGTGGAGGTGAGGAAGAAGGGATGGTAGGGGTAAAACAGAGGAGGCAACAATGCTCAATAAGAAATGTACTCATTATCCTATTCATATAACTTTAACCTCTCTGTGCAGTGTTTTTAAAATAAAATTCTATATGGAAAAATATAGAAATTCTAACAATGTAGACCTCAAAAATATAGAATCTATTAGTATTTTTTTCTTTTATAACTTGCCAAATAAAATAGTAAATAATTTCTCATATGTGTTATGCACCTTAAGGATATAAGATATTTTTCACTAGATGTGGAAATAATAAAAATATTAATCAAAGGTTATTTTACATTTCTAGATTCCTCTTAGATTTATAATTCCTTTTATAATTCCTTTTAAAGTGGTTCCAGTTTTCTAGTAGCATTTTTGTTATTTTGGTAGCTGGTAAGAAAGATGGTCACATGAAATCTAGCTGTTGTTTTGGAACTTCCTACTTCATGCATATAGAAAACATACATTGGCTTTATTTAAAAGGAATTTCTTACATAAGGTCATTTATCAAGTGATCATTTATCTGTAAAGAACCCTTTTTACTCTTTTTGATAAATTAAGGGAAATAACATTGCAACTGAATCCTGAATTAAAGGAAAACCATACTGCAAATTCAGACATACAAGAAAAAAAAATTCAGCTAAAGAATGTAGATAAATATCTCTTTCCTTTTAGGGTGAAAAGTAAAAGCATTTCTGCACGCTATGCTATTTTTTAAGACGTAAAATGTGTTTTCCCTTTAAAGTTAAAGTAAGAAAATAAATAAATGATGATTGCTATAGGGTTATTCTTTTTACTCTAGTGGAATTTTAGTGCCCCCTACTGATACTCAAAAATAATTTATACTAACAATACTCAGTTGCTTCCCACTTTAGTTTAGCTTTCTTTTCTAAGGGATATTTTCTATCATGACAATTATGGAAATCCTTCAAAAACATAGTTTCATACACCTGAGCTTTGTAAACTATTAAATAGGAGTTTAAGTTATACTCACAGATAGATTACAAACACCCCTGAGACTATTGTTTTCAGTTAAGTGTAGAAAACTATATTCAAATGAGGGAAAGCAGGCAGCCCATGTTTCTTTGGGTCTGGCTTATATCACAATATAATTTTTTCCAAGTCTTTCAATTTCCTTATGGACAGGGAGATTGCATTTTTTGATGGTAGCATAGCACTCTATTGCATATATAAACCACATTTTCTTGATCCATTCATCTACTGAGGGGCATCTGTGTTGGTTCCATATCTTAGCTATGGTAAATAATGCTGTAATGAACATAGTTGTGCTGGCAGCTTTGGTGTGGCCTTCTTTATGGTCATATGAATAAATTTCCAGGAGTGGGATTGCTAGATCATAGGGGAGCTCTATGTCTAGTGTTTTGAGGAACCTCCATACAGCTTTCTAAAGTGGTTGAACCAGTTTCCATTCCCATCAACAGTGTAGTAGCATTCCCTTTTGGCCACATCCCTGCCAAAATCTGTTACTATTAGTTTTTTTGATAATGGACATCCTATCTGGGGTGAGGTGGGACCATTTTAACCCAGGATCACAATAGCTCAATAGGTATGTAGGTATATGATGCTAATTGGAAAAAAAAACTACAAAATATGGAATCAAGAGGTTTTTTGTTGTTGTTTTTAGTTTTCTTAGTGTACTGTATGCCATTATTTATGTTTTTTTCCTCCCCCATTTGGTTTAACTAATCCTGCTGCCACTGTTTTTATTTTCAGTACCCTATGTGTTGTATATAAGTTTATCTGATTTGCAAATGGGAAGGGGGATCACAAAGTAATGGTGAGACAGAGACAAAGGGTGAAACAATGCAACAGTGATACTCACAAGACACTATGTTGGAAATGAACTTTACAACTTGGGCAGGAAGGGTGTAGGGGTTGCAAAACAGAGGGAGAAAATAGCATTGTTCAAAAAGAAATGTACTCATTATTTATGTAACTGTAACCCATTTGTACATTACATTTACAATAAAAAGAACTATATCTAGTAAATTAATTTGTGGTTTTTATTAGTTTCTGAGCTATAAGATAAATCATGACTGTGTTTTCATTTTGTATTTCCTTTATAATTTGATTTTTTCTGGATAAAAACATAATTAAAACTCATGCCATATAGGCTTTTTTGGTTATTGTTTGTTTTTGTCAGTCGTGGGGGCCTGAACTCTGGGCCTAGGCTCTGTCCCTGAGCTCTACAACTTAAGACTAGCACTCTATCACTTAAGCCACAGTGCCACTTCCTGCTTTTTCTGCTTATGTGGTGCTGAAGAATAGAACCCAGGGCCTCATACATGGAAGGCAATCACTCTACCACTGAGCTAACCTCCCAGCCCCATATAGGTTTTACTACCATTTTTATTGGCATAAAATAGTTGTACAACAAGATTCTATTTTGACACATTCATATGTTAATACAACGTACGCTGATCAGATTCACTCTTCTGAGTCTGCATCCTCACTCCCACCTTACCAAACCACAGGCTTCTTTATTGTATTTTCATATATTTATGTGAAGAATGTTATCCATATTGACAGTACTTAACACTCGCTGTTCATCCTCTTTCATCCCACCAGTACCCACATGTTAGAAGTCATTCATAAGTGCATGCTAATTATTCAAAGAGATTCTCCATGGTATTATATGTGTGTGTATACACTATTTTAATCAAATTGAACCTCTTCCTTATTCTTCCTTTTCGCTTCCTCCTTGCTTCTATTAGTAACAGCTTTCAGTGAGTTTGAAAGAAAAGCATGGATTTTATAAACAATAAAGTATTATTCAGCTATGTAGAAAAATGAATTATGTTATTTGCAGAGAAACAGAAGGAAATGGAGAGCATGATATTTGGTTAAATAACTAGGTTAAAGACAAAGGATGAATATTTTTTGCATATATGATATTAAAGCTAAAAGACTACAGGAATATATATTTATGTGTATATATATTAAATACACACATTTTTATCCCTCTATCTATAGAACACTTTTGCAATTTTGAGGCTGTCTGAGAGGTTTGACTAAGGGTAGTTAATGGAGCATTTGAAGGAAAAATATACCAAAATACGATACACCTGAAGGAAAATGGCATACCAAAACTCCCTACAAGTTTAGTTTAGGCTATAGGTAAATATGACTTATAAGAAGTAACAGATATCTATTAATGTATTCTTTGTCATCAAGTGTTTCTGCTTACAGAGACACTTAAGTTTTCTAACTGCATTCTTGAAAAGCCACTTCTTATTTTTCCACATTGCATATGTATGTTTCCATATTCTTAAATGTCAAATGTCTATTTTCTCCTTGAAATTGTCCATTTACTATAGGTTGCTTGCAATGGACAACAAGAATTATTACCTTTGCCATACAAACACACACACACACACACACACACACACACACACACACTACCACACTTGATGATATACCAAACACTGTATAATAAGAACACCCACAAACAACTTTTACTAATTGCAGATAATTTCACATATTATTTGCTTCCGTTATAAATTGAAATAATCGTTTAAACTTTTACTACAACTGTCACACTCATAATATGTATATATTTGTACATATTTATCAATGTAATTATTGCATATGAATACAAAATATTCCTTCTAAGATAAAGATAAAAGGAGAACTAAACCTCCTAGATGAAGATAAGAATCTTTTCTTTGATTCTGAGAATAGGTATTTGTCACAATCTGCCACTCTATGCTTATGAATCCTTCACTGTACAGATGTCTTCAATTATAAACTAAAGATACTGGACTACAGATTGTAAAGTTTAATGTCTCAATCATAGAACGAAAAGCATTAACTTATTGAAGTAATACTAAATATATTTGATTAGAAATTCAATGACACTAACAACATATCCTAGTCAAAAAAATGGAACTAAGACCTTTCTATTAGTTGGACCTGTAATGTGTAGCAGATCTTAAGAGTTGTTCTATGTTTTAACCTAGACACAGTGATCTAATTTACTACATCAGAAAATATGCT
The DNA here is from genome assembly GCF_000151885.1 of Dipodomys ordii. Lineage (NCBI taxonomy): Eukaryota > Metazoa > Chordata > Mammalia > Rodentia > Heteromyidae > Dipodomys > Dipodomys ordii. Next base: position 5,274,400 of record NW_012267352.1, read on the forward strand.
TGAGAGGTTGATTTCCCAACAAGTGTCATGGATATCACTTGAGAGCCCCTGGAGGTTACTATTTTCTGGAACCAAATAGAGAACCACTTTTTGGCCAACATTTGCTCCCACACAGAGCTTGAGTTACCAGAAACATTTTCAGTGCAAATATAAATCATGAGCAACCTTTCTGTAAAAATAATTTCACTTTGTCAAATTAAATGGAAAAGTATAATTTGTTCTCCTTAGCTATCTTCAGAATCTTGGAAACCATCCTACTTATAGGAAACTCATTATGAAATGTCACCAAAAGGATAGAAAACCTTGAGTTTCTTTTTTGTTGTTGTAGTTTAAAAAACCTGATTTTTTCTTTTACATAAAGACTAACTACCTGCTCTATAGATAAAAATTAGAAAAAACATTTCTAAATTGCTTTCAAATCAATTCTCATGAAATTTTTAATTGCTTTTCTCACAAAACTTAGACTACCTGCAGGTGTGGCTTAGTATAGAAGCATCTGCCTAACAAGTATAAGTCACTGACTTCTACTCCCATTACTATGAAAACAAAAATCACAAATAATATTCTACTTCTCATACAAAAATTGGCAGGAAAAATACATGAACAAGAGTAATATACTGAATATTTGAAAATCTGTCTCATTCTATATATAATATATAGCATCCTATATCCAGTAAAAATGTGTGTGTGTATGGGTGTATGTGAGTGTGTGTGTGTGTGCATATATCCTCACTCCTAAGAAATAGCCTTAAAAACTAAAGCTAAAGCAACTCAAAAAAGATTCTGCCAATTTTTGTAGCACCGATCAGACTGCTGTAGCACAGTGTGCTGTGAGCAATTTGTCGTGACAGTACTCCATCCAAAAAAATTGCATTGCATCAGTAACACTGTCTATGAGAAAGAGCACTTTTTCCTCCACCACATTGAACAGACTTGCTTCTAATACCTTGTCCATAAATCATTGTCTTTGACTTCTGCAACCTCATTTCACTATACCAGAAGGGGGAAAAAGCCTCCACAAGAAGTCAAGAAAATCAAAGTCGATTTCCTTTTGAACTCCCCTTCTGAGGTATCAAGAAGAAGTAATCATCTTCTTACAAAGCTTTCCACCACCTTGTTAATACTGACTCAAAGTTTAAACAAACTACAATTTGATGCCCCAAATGCCTGTGTTCATATCGAGTTTAAGAGACAGTCTGACATTTAAAAAATTGTCCCTGATTTAATCAATCAAATATGTGTGGTTCCCAGGAAAAAGATAAGGCAAACAGAAGTTCTTATATATTTAAAATACAAATTATCATGAAGACAGAGATAGAGGTTTATTCTTTTGGGGATTAATTCATATTGCAAAGTTCTACTGAATTGATAGCATCTCTCAGACACAATGGTAGTTGAGATGGTACAGGAATGTCAAAGACAGTTCCTGGATCACCATAGCCACTACTACAGTAGTAACCTCATTCAGATCAAACCCCAAGCTCCACATATTTGTTAAATCTACTTTTTTAATATAAAACTTCACATCAAATGATGTTTCTAATATATTGAATCTGAATTATTTGTAAAAATTCAGGCTGGACTGTGAAGTGGTAAAACGTAACCTTCTCGCTGAGAAGTGAAATGATGTATGTTTTTAGATGAGGATTCTGCAGCTGGAAGGTTTGCATGCCATTAGGTAATCTTTACTTCATATATGGCTTATATTCTTTCTAGGATATGAAAAATAGAATGAGCTAGGTGCTGGTGTCTCATGTCTACAATCCTAGTTACTCAGGAGGCTGAGATCTAAGGATCATAGTAAGAAGCTACACTAGTTAAAAAGTCCATGAGACCTTTGTCTTTAATTAAGCACCAAAATATGTAGATGAGGAACTGTGGTTCAAATCATAGAGTACTATGATCCTTGAGCTAATAAAAGCCCAGGGACAGCATCTAGCTCCTTAGTTCAGACCCCAGAATTAGCAAATACACACACACACACACACACACACACACACACACACACACACTAGATTGGGGAAATTAAGGCACAAATATATTTCGGGACATGTTCAATTAAAATTCTTGAAAGTCTTTTTAAACATGCATGTATTTTCTATAGCTACACACTTTAAATCACACCTTTACCTTTATCACTAGAAATATATACATATCTAGTTTTCCCATATTCTTTCTGTATGTGCTTTATAAACAGTAATATTATGAAGTTTTAAATAATGTTACAGGTTTAAACTAGTATGTCCCACTGTAGAAGACTTAGGCTTCCCAAAATTAAAAGTTCCTGTATCTTCGAGATTTGAAGTCCTTTTCTTTTCTAAGAAATACTTCCATCCTGCCCAGAAAAAGGAGAGAATGGAATCATATAAAGGTCACATTTTGGAAAAGTCATATTGATCCTGTATATTTATAGGGATGAATGGATTGCAGCCAAGTCAATGAATATTATAATAATTTGGTCTTTCTGTAGTCACATCATGATGACATAACATACATGTATGCTCTTTAAGATGTCAATCTCAAGAGTTTTTGTAAGATAAGTCTTAATAATAAGGAAAAGAGAAATTTTATTGTCATGTGCTCTAGTATGCTAGACATTTTCACTGTGACAAAATCTCTGACTTGTGAAGGATAATTATTCCTTTTCACTCACAGTTTCAGAGTCTTCCTTTCTTAGTCCTCAGCTTTGATTCTGGGTCTGTTACGGGACAGGCAGAACTGCTGGGTAATGGAATGCTTTGGCAAAGATTAAAACCCATACCAAACAGAAAGTAGAGACCAAGGACCAGTTATAACCTTCAGAGACATGTCCCTATTGGCCTACTTCTTGCAACTAGGCACATCCTACTGAAGTTTCCTGAAATTATCAAAACAGTGCTGGCAGCTGAAGACAAAGTCTTCAACCATAAGCCTATGGAAGATAATTCATATTCTACAACATTCCACTGTTGGAGCCCAACAGCTTATATCCATCTATACTGTGAAAATAAATGTCATATTTCTCCAAGAATCTATGTAGTCATGATTTTAACACTGTAGAAAGGTTTATGTTCAATGTCTAAGACTCAAAGAAAACTTGGCGGTGAGCATTTATGAAATCAAATACATTATATATTCCCAAGATACAGAGGTACACAGTAAACATTACAAATGTGAAACTGTAGAATGGGAACTGAGAAAGAAAGTCCACAGTGCCTCCCATATAAATTGGTGTAAGCCAAGTCAGAAAGGGCAAATGCTGAATTCAATCTTGTAGCTTCATGTCAAGCATCTAAGATACCCAATGTGGCCCCAGTGTTATTGACAGTTGCATCCCTAAGTCCTTGAGATTGGAAGCCCAGATGCCTTTTCTTTTCAAATGTCTCTTGTTATCAACAGCTTTCATCAGCAAATACCCCAGTTTCCCTGCATATCTAATATCTTGGAGTCTCCACTGCAGCTTGGCCTTTATCCTTCTTGATGCATCACTCTCAAGAGCCTACATGTTGCTCCATCCCTTTTGTACATTACCTGACCTCCCAGTTTTTTTCTTTAAATCTGGAGGAAGCCACTCTCCCTCTTAGGTTCTGTATGCCTGCAAAAGCAGCATCAAACAATGTTACGTAGCTTTGTCAAGAGCATGAGGCCTCTAAGTTTCTAGACACGAGAGTACGGTGAAGCAAATCCTATGAAAGTAACTCCCTAAGGCTCATAAGTAAGCATGCTGAAAGTAATCACTTCCGAAAACTGGTTAGTTAGTTCATACCTTCCTGCCCTTGAGCAAATGACAGAAAGTGATGGAAACTTCTTGATATGTCCTCAAGGTTTCTGTCCATTGGCCTGGTACAAAGTACATGGCTTTGATTTTAAGGGCCCCAATCATTTCAGCATCCATGATTGCCTTGTCCTCAAATGTACCCTTGCTTTCCTGACAAACCCATCATTTTTGATTGTTTTGCTCTAACCTTTGCTTTACATATCTGCATACATAATTAGTTGGAAGTGAATACAAATAACAATGATCCAAATGGGGATTCATTTCAAGCTATGAAGTGTTAAAATATTGAGGATCCACTAAGGTCCATTCAACTGACTGCATCAAAGTTAGGAGTTCTTGGACACTTGGAATTGCTTTTGTTTTTCTTTTTTTCAGATTTTCTTTTTTTTTCTTTTTATTTTATTGTGAAAATACCGTACAGAGGGGTTACAATTACATGGGCAAGATAATGAGTACATTTCTTATCAAGCATTGATGCCTCCTCCTTTGTTTCATCTTCCCATCCCTGCCCATCTCCCCCCACCCAATTCCACAGCCCCCTTCCCTCCCCCTCCGCCAATGTTGTAAAGTTCGTTTTTCAGCATACCTATTTGTACATCTCATTGTTGCGATGGCTCCACATGTATCCCTATTTAAACGATTTGTTTTTTCCCTTCCCCTCCACAAATTATACTAGCATCAAATACAGTGAAAGCAGGGGTTATACTGTGGGGGAGGGACATAAAAGCAACAAAGTAATCATTTTATAAATATGTTAGAAACAATTTCATGAAAGCAAAAACATTTGTATACTTATCTTGGGGTTCATTTCACCTAACAAAAGGATTTTTAAATTGATCATTTTAGGTTTAAAATTTGTTTTTCCATTTTTCTTTGTAAATCACATTTCTAAATTTTTGTTTTATTTCCCCTATTGCCAAAGTTATTGATTTTGACATTTTTCTTTTCTCTCCGGAATTTTTATTTTGTAATTTATAATTTTAACCTGTCTTCAAGGCTACTGGATTTTCTCTGGGGAAATTAAGCTATTCCAACATAGCTAGGCAGAAAATCTAAAAATTCTACATGAAAACATGGAAATTATTATTTTATGGAATTTTATTTGATGGGAATTAGAAAATTAGAATGGGATTGGTATAATTGATATATAACTGGTTGTCACTTACAGAGGTTTCTTATTATAACATTCTCTAAGGAAATCAAGGCTTGGAATCAAGAGTAGCAAGAATTAGGTTTTTGAAGCAGTAAAAACATCAAGAATTTTAAGTTAACCAAATATTTTAGTTACATTAATAATTTCTAATAAAATTAATAGATTACAAAGGTCAAATAAAATACTTAAAATTGGAAGCATCTCACCATGAATATTAATATATATACAGGGAGAAATAATTATATTTAAAATTTTTAGTTAATTAAGTTTGATAAATGTCATATAGTGAATCCTATCTATACTCATTAAAAGTAAGAACTTATTACCAGTAGCATCTTTATTTCATCCCAGAGAAGAGAAGGTAAAATTACTTTCAAGCCTACACACTCACATAAGGATATTAAAATAAAAGATCAAGAAGAGAGAAAACAGAATGGGACTTACCTTCATAGAGCTCATAAAATGAAAATTATGCATTGATTTTTTTCTTATAGCTCAGCCACAAGGATACTACAGAGTACAACTCTAAAATTATTATTTTCAAATGGTTTTAAATCTTCTGAGAATTAAGGAATGATTCAGTAAAGTTTGCTTTGTGAAAATTAGAACTATAGCTTGGCAAGTCAAAAGACAAAAGAATTTTCAGGATGCACCCCAAAATTGTTAACTATAATTAGTACAATAGATATGAAAGACAGCAGGTAGAAATATAGCCGGAATGTGCAAATCCACTGAACATTTCCTTTTTCTCCACCCTAAAATATTATGCTTCCTTGAAATTTTTACTCTCATAATTTTAGTAAAATGTTAGCAGTTCTTAAGATCTTGTTATTAAATTGATATTCTTCATAACAAAGTTTTCTGCAACATATTACCATAAGAACTCATTTCTTCAATGATCATTTTACAAAGCAAGTGGGAAATGTAGAGGTTGAAAACATCCCTTTTCTCCAAAAATGGATTTTGAGCCAAGTTAGAACAGTAGTTCTAATGTAAAATCCAAGTGACTGGTAAGCATGTTGACGTAGGTATTTTTGCTTCTCTGGGCATATACCTGTTTCTTTTTACCACATCTCAATCAGACTAAAGTAATTCTTCGCAAATTCATATTTACATAATAAATTGCAAGAATATTTATGAGTCCAATGCCATTTGTTATTTAACAAAGTATATTAATACTTCAGAAAATTGAAAGGCAGTTTTTACCCTTACACTATGTATACATATATACATGTTTATGATATTCTCATGCTTTTATTTTATCTTCATATACACAGATACACAAATTTTATATGTCCATAATATCTATCATATAATGTAGAATATAGTGTATGTTTTTAATGGAAAGAAATAAATTGAAAAATCAGAGGATGTATGAGATTAAAGAAGACAACTGCATAGGTAAGACCAATTTGTAGAGGTTTTTCCTTGAATGAATTCAGTAACCTGCACAAATGAACCAGACATGAATCAAGCCTAAAACTATAATTTTATTGGCTTTAGACATGCCATGGCAGATTTCAGATCTTCAAAAGCATCTGGAAATTAAGAAAGGAAACATAAAAAAAGGAGCAAGTGGTCCAAAATCTTCACATGGACTAATAAAATATTCATTATACCTTGAAATATGAAAGCAGGAAGATTTAAATATCCCAAAGGCATGTTAAAAATTGAGGAACTAAAATGGTACAGAATGGTTTAAGTTGCTAAAAAAACCCACATGACACTATTTGTAGTTTAAATTGTGTCAAATAAAATAACTGACAGATTGGTAAATAATAAAAATTTCAAATTCAAACGTAAGGTGGTTGTATTTTAAAGTCAAGCACTATATCCCTTCGGAAAGGGAATAATATTAAGACAGAGCAAGAAACTAAGCTTGCAAAACATCTCTATTGTAAGTAATGGAAGAAAATTTAGTACAAAATACACCAAAGCATATGGCATACAATATGTAATATGTAAACCCATCTGTAGACACTCTAATAAAAGTAAAAATTTAGCGAAATTTCAAGACAAAAAGCAACCAGTAGAAAAAGCAAGTGAACCTATTAACTTATTGCTGAGCTAGAATATGAAGACTTACAACTGCAAGTACCAAAAAAAAGAATACCTAGCAGCAATCTCATTTACTCTAAAAAACCTTTAAAAATATGACGTATTCTTTAGAAAATTTTAAAAAAATGACAAAAATATTCATAGAATGAATTTTCTATGTTGTGCATTGTGGTTATAATGGCACCTGCTCAGGAGGCAGAAAATTAAGGTCATTGTGGGAAAATGTTAGCAAGACCTTATCTTAGAAAACAAGCTGAGTATGTTGGCAAATGCATGTAAACCTAGCTCTTCATAGTTGTCAGAGAAAAGAGGATTCCTATATGGGACTAGTTGGCCAAAATATGAGAAGTTAGCTTAAAAATCATTCTAAGAACAACTACATAAAATTAGAAGCAGTATAACTCAAGTGGCAGAGCACTGTTCTAACAAATGCAAAACCCTGTGCTCTAACTCCTATAAGATAAAAAAGAATTAATTTGAAACAGGAAATTAGGAAAAATAAATATTAAATTACCTATATGACAATGTTGAGCTTTGTGACATAAATGGGAATAGGATACTTCAGATGATAACAGTGATTTTTCCAACTGATACATAAGAATTATATCCATACATCTTTACCTTACATACATATAGAGAGATACACACATGATATATGGGTATGACATACATCATATACTATAAATTACCTATAGGATATTGTGTAATATTTTTCATAGAAAAAGTAAGTTGAAACTTGAAGGATATTTGACATTAAAGAACTGCATAGATGAATGAACTCAGTGATTAATGCAAATAATCAACAAAAGAAATACATTTTAAAGAGTGATTCAGCAAAGGAGATATTTTCACTGGGAAGATGATAGGTTTCAATGAAGTGGTTCAGTTGTAAAGGCCCTAAATGTTTAGGAGATTGGAGCATGGAGAAGAGCCATTCTGGTAGATGGAAATAAGACACAGAAGCTCTAGGATGCATGATGGTTTCCTTTGTGTGATATGAAAAATAGACTGTGGAAAGCCAAGTAAATAGCAGTGAAAGATGTTTGAGATATGTAAGAGAAGGTAGAAGAGAAGTAAATGAGCTAGAGTATGCACTGCTTTATCAATTCAAGGAGGCCTTCTGTTTATAACTTCACATCTGTTCTCTAGCCTTGCTCATCTATTTTGTCCAAACAGTGGTTTGATGTATTCTGTATTTTCCTCTTGTGTCGGGTCAATGCAGAACATCTGATGGCCAAGCAGGGGGGTGGGTAGAAAGAAGAGTTGATATTACTTTCTGAATTGCTATAGTATGAATGCTTTGACTGACCTCTCCCCTAAAAAATAACAAAAACAACAAAAAACACATGCTGAAATCTTAAGAATGCTATCAGAAGGTGGGGCCCATAAAATGATTAAGAGGCCCAAGAGAGATGTTGCCCCTTCTACCATAGATGCATGTAGGAAATCATTGTTACATGCCAACCAGAAACCTGGCACACACCAGGAAGTGACTCAGACAGTTCCTGAAATCTAGACTCAGTGATTGGAAATTAGAAGGCATTGCTTTTGGAGATAGCTGGAAGACATTTGCAGAAGGTCTTCAAAATTTTACAGTTCATTACATTTAAAATACTTCTAGCTACAATTAAGACCTCATTTCTTCTTAAGAATGGAGACAATTTTTAAAGACAAACTGTCAGATGAAAGTACATGGAGTTTGAGAAAGTCACAGTTAGTCCTGGGACTAAGAATTACTAGTTTCTTCAGCCCAATATATGAATAGGAAGACACTTGATCAAGTTTAGGCTCTGTGCAAACACAGTTAAAATGTTAGAGTTATTCTCTAAAACTCTAGCAATTCCTTCCAGTAAAACTGCATCGAAGGCAGCATGCTATGTTTATACATGCAACCAGAAGCAGCATAAGGACTCGGGTTCATGTTCATCCAGACAGTAGAAATCAAATTCTACCACATCCTTCTAACATCAAATTTGTACTCACTTGTTCAAGACATTTTGTTTAGGATAATGAACTCCAGTTATAGGAAAAGAGAGTTTTGACATTTTTATTTCAAACTAATTTACGTAGGAAAAATATATAGAAAGACAGATAAATTGTCATTTATCAAATTAGACCATTTAGAACTAAAGACACCTTGGACACACTTAGAGCTAAAGACATCTTGGTAAAATTTCATACTATATAGGAGAAAGTTGACAAGAAAATAAGAAAAATAAACTATGCAATATTTTTAACAGATCCAAATTACTAAGTTCTATTATTTTTCTGTTTGTTTTAGGATGCTACTATTTCTCCTCACAAAATAAAAGATTGTTCTTTGCTGAGTTTATGATGTTATGAGGTAAGATTTTTACTGTTGAAGATGGTAAATATTGCTAGTGTATGTAGGTTTTGGAGAAATGAAAGAGCATTAAGCTATTTTGTCCTTTTGGAGGTTCAAGGGCATCTAGGCCCAAATACTTCAGTAAAACATGTTGCTGACATTGCACTAGATTGAAACTATGGAGAATAAATAAACAATAACACCAGTATCCAAAACAGCACAAAGATTTTTGCCCCTACTTAACCGTCTAACTATTCTACGATTTCCTTCTTTCCTCTTCGGTCTAACAAGCAACTTAAATACTTTCAAGCTTACTCATTCTCATATTCTTACTTAACATTGGTTTATTGGTTTATTGAACAAGTATTTTCATAAATGTCTTCTCAGCATAAAATGATACTAAGTAAGGAGGAGATATTAGATCATAATACAGTGCCATAATTTAACAGTCAACAGTCTGATTGTGGACTATTAACATGGTGATAAGAATCAAAATTTAAATCTACTGGTATATAATAGTTGCCTCAGAATTAACTTATGCTTAAAACAAGTTATAATCCTGTAAAATATTTATCTAGGATCCTTTTGTTTAAAATGGTAATTATTGGTATTTACACATATTTATACACACTTGTGTAACTAATATCATTGTTTCATACTAAAGATAAAGAGGACCATTATAAACACAAATGACTGAGCATGCCATTGTAAGATTTAAGTTAGGAAAAGGTATTTAAGTAGTGAAAAATTATTCATTTTACCACAATTTTAAAAAAGTAAAATATTGATTTCTGAACCAGGACATCAAAATAGTCAGGCAGGGTATTTGTTTAGGTTTGTGCTGGTTCTGGGGCTTGAACTCTGGGTCTTATGGTCTTGTTTGGCTTTGGGTTTTGGTTCTTGTTTTTTTGTTGTTTTATTTTTCTTTTTGATTGGTTGTAGGGCTTGAACTCTGGGCCTGAGCATTGTCCTTCAGCAATTGAGCTCAAGGCTACTGCTCTACCGCTTGAACCACAGCACCACTTCCAAGACATCAAAATAGGGCGCTTGCATTTTGCAATCAGGAAGTCAGCTTGTGTCTGATATTTATTTATTGATTGATTGATTGATTTAGGTCATTCATGGTGCTTGAACTCTGGGCTTGGCCGCTGAACCTCAGCTTTTCAGCAGAAGAGGAGCTCTATCACTTGAGTCACAGCACCACTTCACATTTTCTAGTGGTTAATTGGAGATAAGAGCTTCATGGATTTTATGCTCAGGCTGGCTTTCAACTGCAATCCTCTGATCTCAGCCTCCTGAGTAGCTAGGATTACAGGTGTGAGCCGCCAATGCCTAGCTGGGTCTAATTTTTTTATATGTTAACTTGGGTGTCCCTCCCTTCCTTCCTTCCGTTCTTCCTTATTCAATCTCCCATAAAGCTCATTTTACTCACACATCTAAGTGTCCCATAGTAATCTGTATTTATCTCTTAAGCTACAATAGTTGTCTCCTATATTCTTATAGTTCATCAGATTTACATGTTTAAAATAATATTCTATGTGTTTTAAAATTTTATTTTGTTATCTTGAAATAGTTGTACAAATGAGTTGCCAATTAACATTCTTATCCATCAATATTCTCACGCATCCCTCCTCTACACTCCCTTTTCCATCCTCTTGGGTATTTTGTATAATAATTTGAATTCTTGACTGAATTATCCCCCTCTTCTGTCCATTTGCCCATTCCTTGGCCACATCTCTTCCAAGTACCTGCTCTGGTGTGTATTTTGTTGAATGAAAGAATATTTTTATAATCACAGAAAATCTTGGCTCTGGAAAAAGGCAAATAAAAATTTTCAAGTAAGCAATACTTGAGATAAAAGTGCATTTTTTAAAAGAAATTTTATTTCCATTATAAGATGATTGACTTTTAAGTTATCTCTGCTGTAATTACCAAAAACTTTATAATATAGAAGGTATAAAACAACAATGTTCCATAATTTATTGAACACTTTTGTTATTTCATACACCACTGAAGAAAAATGTAGTATTATTGCTCCTACAGCAATAAATCTTTTAGATGTAAATAGATTTTGAGGCATCTTTAGAAAATTGTAGAAAGCTTACCAGTGAGAGCGAGAGAGAGAGCAATCAAAAAGATCTATTCAAGAAAGCCCACAGATTGGGAGAAGATCTTTACTAGCCATACAACGGACAAGGGTCTCATATCTAAAATATACTTGGAACTCAAAAAATTAAACCCCCC